>NC_046659.1:21997471-22011321 GCF_010883055.1 Belonocnema kinseyi | reverse complement strand
CGAGGTAATATTCACCGACGAGGCTTCTGTTTGGGGTTACGTGACGATACACCTTACCGACTGCGAGTAAAGCCACCCACGCTTTAACTTGACAGACTGTATAACAACAAAAAGAACGAAGAAATTAAGGGGATTGATGATGGAAATGTATTTTCTTTCGTAAAACCTCTGTTTAAAGTCAGTTCGAACAAACTTATGGTTACGAAATGATAGTTTAATTAATTTTATGCCCGTAGACTGCGTGCCGATGAGCGTGATAAATCGAAATCTATGAATTAGAAGAGGTGATAGCCACGCAAAAAGGGAAAAATGATATTTTCCAGCTGTTTATAAAAGAAAGGTTCAAGGATAGGGTTAATTCCAGAGAATAAGATTTAATAATAGACGCTCTAAAACAAATGACGCAAGACTAAGCCAAAAAATCTTTCAGTATTGCCAAAAAAAATAACGGATTAGAGAGGTTGCCATGGACCCAGGCCGACACCGCATTTGGAATTTGTTACGGACTCGAAAGATACGAAATTACAGTATACGCCTATGAGAATTACAGATACCCCCTACTAGGTGTTTTGCAAAATTATAGATGGATATCGTAGGATTCTTTGTCCGTGACGGAGATGGGTAACAGGTACATTCTCACCGGAGAATAGTAACGATAGATAGTAACGTAGGACAGATAGATAATAATAGATAATAGATAATAACGTAGGATAGATAGTAACGGAGGATAGTAACGATGCGAAAGTCATGATAAAGAGGTTAGGCCACGATCTGCTGTCAAATCAGACTATTTGGATTTGATAGCTTTATTTGTTAAGGATTACATGACAAAAAAAGTTATTATCCTGTTATAATATTTGGTTTAAGAGTCAGTAGTATGTTGAAGGAAAACAGTAAATGCAATTATTAACACATTTTAAAATCACACATAATTACGAATTGTTCAGTAAACTTTACTATATTTATGTGCTTTTCCTATTAATTCTTTATACATACCATAAATACATCTATTTTCCGTAGATTTTCTCTATTGCTTCTTACGAAATCCTTATTTGACATTTTTTTAAACAATATTTTGCGACTTCTATTTTCGATGTGCACATAACCAAAACAAAATATCGACACAGAAAAAGATATTTGAGAATCATTGACACGTGAGCTGTGATTAGTGGAAAATCTGACTCCTTTGATGTCAAAGGGGCCCTCCAATCGACATCCTCATAAGAAATTCATATTTCAACATTATATTAAAAATAGTAAACAATATGTAAAAAATATATAATGGGCGTTTTCATAATTAGAATTTTATACACTATAAGATCCATTTATTGCAAAAATTATATCTGACTTTGGAAACAACCTTATTGTCGTTCTAAATATTCGGGGGCGATCCCGTTGATAAGTACTGATGCACCCACGATAGCAGTAGCCTTCGCCGAGTCTTCTTTTTGAACATTCGGATGCCCGGAGTCTATTCACACAGACCAGGGTTCTCAATTTGTTGGCGAGATCATGAGTAATTTTGCCAAAATTTTCAAAATAAAACAATGCAAGTCGACTGTTTTTCACCCATAGTCCATAGGGGCGCTCGAAAGAATCAACCACACCTTCGTAGAATATTTGTGCCATTACTGCGGCTAATCTAATTGGGATGATTGGTTATCTTTTGCACTATTTTGCTTCAACACTACATCTGGCTCATGCCACATAGGAGCTACAAAAGAGCAAATCAAATAAATTTACGACAGAAAATTAAATAAATCAGATTTTCGAGAAGAGCAGCATGTTTATCTGTTAAAGGAACCACGAATTGGTAAATTGGAGGGCCACTATGATGGACCATACGTAATGAAGAACATTCTTAACGATTTAAACGTAGAATTGCAAATAAGTCGTGATAAAGTATAAAATAGTTCATATTGTTAGTCATTTTAGAGTATAGATCCTTTTACTTCACTAAACTAGTAACCCTAGAATTAAGTTGGCAGCCGTGCGCGCAACAAGAGAGCGAAAGTAGAGACGAGCAGACAGACGGCCGTGAACCTCCGTAGCGTTAACTATAAGTTCGAGCTTTTTGATCGGAGTGAGAGCCTTCGTGGTGATGAGAGTAATTTACGTGGTCTTTGTGGCGTCCTGTATTCGTTAAAAAGAAGTGATGCCCAAACTGCTCGTAATTAGTTCGCGAGAATTAGTTGTTTCGCCCTACTCAGAACCTACGCGATTCCAGAAAACAGTCCTAATATTTTAGAAGTGGGATAAAAAAATCCCGTCTTTATTGGAAGTATGTCGAGTGCTCAAAACGCTAAATGCTATTGGGGAAATTGTTTAGAAAGTTTTCGATGCAACATTTCTAATATGGCGTCATCGACGCTTATTGCAAATTGAAACGTGTCGACGAATGAACAAAGAGCTCTCGTGTGTGCTTGTGCGGTGGAACGGATCCGGACCTTGCGCTTCACGGATGCTGCTGTGATGGGCAGAGTACTTAAGAATATTTGGAATTGTGTTTCGTGATGTGGTTATATAAGTCTTTGAATTTAAAAGTCGCAATTATAATCAGTGAAGAACATAGTGTTGCAAACGCTCAGTTGAGTATGGCTAATAAACAGCCCGTAAACCCGAATCAGAACGTGAAACAAAGTGTCCTAGAAAATGGGCAAGCTCGCCCTGAAAACGAGAATGGACGTCAACCACCTGTCATGCAGAACAACCAAGTTCCCAGCGCAGTGGCACCTCATACCCCGAACGCGGTAGCAGCTCATGTTATGAACGAGAGAGTACCGAATATGGAAGTACAACCCGATCCTCCGGCTTATGAAATACAGCAATTAATAGCAGTCAGGACTGCTTTGATGCAACAGAACGCAGCAATTATTCAAGGAGTCGTTCAAGCTCAGCAATTATACAAGGTGCCGCTTTAGTTCAAGGTCCTCCCCCTCCCGTGCAGCCGATGTACAGCATCCTACTAAGTCTTTCACACAACATTTCAGATTTTGATGGCCTCTCAGGTGCATCTAGTGCAAAGGTGTGGCTGAAGCGGCTCGAGTCAACAGCCAATCTTCATCGATGGACGCAAGCAATAGCTTTTGAGACGACAAGCAGCCATTTAACCATGGAAGCTAAGAACTGGTACTTGGCAAATATTGACTCTATCATTAATTGCGTAACATTCCGACAGGCGTTTGCATCGACCTTCATGGTAGACAAGTCAATTACGGAAAAGCGGCAAGTGATGCAAGCCCGATATCAGAGCCACGGAAAAATACTAAGAAGTACTTTTTCGATAAAGTAAGACTTTGCAAAGCCTTGAACATGGAACTGTCTGAAGTTACAACACAGATTGCTGAGCGACTCAGGTCTCAGGAGATTAGTACTGCTATCCTAAGTTGGTCACATCGCGTAAGATTGTCAAATTCGGATTGTTCAAATTCGGACATTAAGTAAATAGAGTTGAATGACGGTGGCAATTCAAATGCGAAATACGAAAAATTAGTTCGTGTAAGGGGGAAAGAAGTTTTTTCAGTTATCGACCAAGGGAATTCAGATTGGGTAATAAGAGCTTCAGCAGTGTTAGCGAACGGTTTTAAATTCGTACCACTTCCTAGCGTTCTAATAGATTTTGGCGGCAAAGAAACACACTCAAGCGGTGTTTCTTATGGAAATTTAAGAGTTGATGAATGTGAAGTTGAACGTATTCGATTTAGAGTGGTACCCGATGATACTCAACAATATGAAATCATAATTGGCAGGTATTTTATGGAGCTTCCGCAAATCGTTTATTTCAAGGTTGAAGACCGATTAGAATTTATTTACAAAGATGATTTTTCATTCAACAATTATCCAATTTTTGAAACGCGAATTTCAATATCGAGCAAACCAGAAGTGGTGAATTCAAAAAAGATTCCTCCGGTCACAGTTAACATCATTTGCGCAAAACTATATAACGAGCAGCTTGAATTACCTATATTTAATTCTTGTAAAGCCAACTGCGAGATTAATGCGGGGGATAAACTAAACGGTATCATCCTTTCAATTGATGGGAGTGCGCCGAAATGGAATTCGCGACGAAAGCCAATAACGATAAACGAAATAATGACGGCTGTCAAGTTAACGTTAGAGCAAAGGTCTGAACTACGAGATTTATTTAATAAATATCGAATCGGAATTACTATGAATATTGCCGAATAAGGGTGCAATCATTTAATTAAGATGGATATACAAGAGAAGCCGGGTAGTATTCCACCGTACTCGTAACTGCACAGAGCTAGCACCGAACAACGTAATATAATGCATCAAAAGGATGGAAAATGGAAATCAATAGGGTTGGTTACCGAAACGATATCGTCCTATGCGAGCCCGTGCATTCTGGTAAAAAAATCGAAAGGTTCCGAAAGATTAGTAGTAGATTATCGTCGTTTAATAAGAACACTGTTGTTAGAATAAATTTTCCATTCAACAACATAGATGATGGAATAGAAGAGCTACACGGCGCCACCATTTTCGCGGTATTAGAATTGGTTTAGGGGTACCTACATATCCCTCTCACGGACGAATCAAACGAGAAAACAGAATTTATTTCACCGGACAAAAGAGGGTAGTTCGAGCGTGCCATGTTCGGGCTTATAAACGCCCCGTTTTACATCGCTAAACTATGAAAAGTGTTTTCTCGAAAAGTTATAAAAAGTTATGATTTTGTTTACTGATGCACACAACAAACACGGTTACGAAACAGACCTGTTACTGTTCTAGAACACAAAATAACAGCTTACGAACATGCGAGTGACTATGTCATCTCCCACACACTAAAACATTTCTGTAAAAGTTCTAGAACACTGTGACGTACGATCTGTAACATTTCTAGAACAATGCTAGAACGCGGTTACCAGCGTTATGTAATAATTCCGTAACAGATTTAGAATGCTGTGACAACCGATCTGTAAAATTTCTAGAACAATTTTAGAACTTTAGTACGTACACATCGTTAAAAAATAACGAAAAATGCCCCATAATTTTTTTTGGATTCCTATGGACAACAAAGCATTCTGTCCCCACAGAGACTGAAAAAGCTAAATCATACTTTCAAATTGCTACTTTAAGTATTGTGGTTGCGAGATAACTTTTCACACTTCATTTATACGTGATTTTAAACAAAAAAGTTAACAGCTAATTAGTCGATCATTTTAGATGATAATTGGACCAGATAGATCTAGAAAGCCAGGAATTCGAGCAAAATTAAGGATATTTTTCGATATTTTGCAAATATTTCTTGAACTTCAAAATAACTTGGGGTAAAACTAACCTAAGTGTGGCAAATGATAGAAAAATAGTGGAGGAGAAATGTCAAACTTGTGTTTCGTCAAAACTCCATTATTTCACGGTAATTTCTTTTTTAATTTCTATTTTTCTTTATGACTTTTGTTTCAGCGTAGTTTTAAGCCAAATTGATTTGAATGTGTAGAAATAATTTAAAAATATCAAAAAATGCCTTATAATTTTGTTCGGATCGCTGTGAAAAGTAAAGCATTATGTCCTTAAAAAGACTGAAAAAGCTACGTCATACGATCGAATTAGAACTTTAAGTATTATGTCGCAAATATGGCTTAACAGCACAAAAATAGGACGTCTTGCCCACGTCATAATGATATCATAAAGATGTGTTCCATTTATTTGCCCTCTGAATTTTCATACTTAGTGTTTCAATGTGTTATTCTATGATCTTTGATAAAGAAGAATATATTTTTGTTTATATTAATACAATTTAATTATTAAAAAACGTATTAGTTCTTTCATAAATGTTTATATGTGTTCTGATCAAGAAATTTAATATTCTTTAATCATAATTATAAAATTGCGTTGTTTCTTTTTAAATAAATTTTACTTAGAAAAGACATTACGGTATAGCAATTCTTTCGTCCCGCTATTAGTTATGAAAATAGATATTTTATTATTTTATTTAAGGAACTCAATGTAATAGTTTTCCACAGAAAGTCGAAGTAGCATTCGGACGGCACAACACAGATAATAAAGTTAATAAAAATAATAATAATAATATAGATGTCGCAGTAGGGCTTGAGCTTTCCTCTCATGACTTTGACGACTATGTTGACGATAGCATTGCTCCTGACAGGGTTTCCCATGTCAAATAGGCTGACAACGAAGAGGATAGGGACTAAGTAGAACACCAAAACCCATAAATGACAAATGAAGAGTATATTAAAGATTTTGAAGCGCTTGTCGGGCGCCCATAGCGTCACAGCTGGGGGCCACAGCATGCGGTACGGTGGCGATACTGAGCTGCGAGATGGTCAGGCAGATCTCACTAATCAAATACCTGTCCAGCAAGAACATCTGCGACAAACGGTAAGCAGTGGAACGTCAACTGTGTCTGCTGAGGATGCTTCGGCTGGCGTCAGCTATTGGCAGCCAAACACCTCGACAGAAATACCGTGGGAGAGCATCAATTAGGATACCACAATGAAGGAGGAATTAATGCGTTCCTATTACGGAAGTGCAAAGTTTGAAACAAAAATGGAAAAAGGACGGCAATGATCATCAGTTAGAGGAAACCGCGTCAAATGATGAAGCAGGAGCAGTTGATGTTCCTCCTCAAACTATTAATGTTCTAACACTACCACATCCTCCAGAGGCAGATGGCCTTTTACAACCAGAGGCAGAAGCAGAGCTTCAGCAGCCAGAAAAGCGACGAAAATGGACATACCATATGAACAGAGATGTTACGCGCCTTTATTTTTTGGTAGAAAAATGTGAGTAAAGTGTAAAGAGAGAATATTATAGACTCTTCTTACTTAAATACCCAGAGCTAGTCACAAAAATAAATGAGCGGAACCTGGCAGATCAAAAATACTCAATATCTGAAAACAAACTGCTTTCGGTTGTTGAAATATCGGCTATCAAAATGTAAGTGGAATAGCAGCTTCCTATTGATGAACTCGCCTTGGAAGATGTGGACAACGAAGACTTGATTGATGCTGGAGGCACAGGTGCTAGGGATAATGAAAATCATGTACCGGATCCATTAGAACCACATCCGGATATTACTAACGATTTTGTGGATAGGGAAATCCCATAAAAACTAAATCACATTGAAAGGAATTTTGGTCATGCTTTACTAGAGTTCAGATATGTAGAACCAACACTAAGGCATTCTCTGTCCAAAATGAACATCACAAATGAGCTGCGTGCACTGATAGCACATCTCGACAGCAAGGTTTCACCTACGTATTTGAACGTAGCACAAACTGCGTTAGAGGTGCAAACTCTAGTATACTGTGCAGCTGTGACAATCGTTAGAACGTTGGGCCAGAAAACTAAGCCTGCAAATGCAGTTTTTGTCCCAGCAAGGGATTGAGATCCACCATGAAAGATCAGGTTGGATATGGATGTCAACTAACTAAGGTGCAAGTTGGGTCGATTAACTCAATATAAAAAGCAAATACAACCGGAAAGATGATAAACCATGTTACGTAAATCATCCACCCTCGGCACATCGAGACATTAACACCAGCTATATTGGATGAGATTATAGACTCCCAATGACAGAGACTTGATGTTCTTACTGCAAGTCTGCTTCGGTAAAAGAAAAGGAGTGCACGAAGGCAACAAAATCGAAACCTTCAGACAGATGAAAGAAGGTTCTATCGTGAACTGAGAGTAAAGCCAAATAACCAGAAAGACACTGAAGTAATGGGTCAGAAAAAATATACGCACAGACATAATGATGTTGCGGATATTATGCATCAACAACTTGTCGTAAACCTAGGACTCTTAAAAGAATGGATGCCTTTCTATAGATACATTCCAATTCCCGTTTTAGAAAGCGAAGATTACATCTTATATAGGGATGTTGCTATCCAAACGGATCATTACATCCGGGCCAATCGACCTGACATCGTGATGCGAGAAAAAAAGGTGGAAGAGTCTACATCATCGACATTGCTTGTCCGCTTAACCGAAATTTGCAGTCAACCTATACAACCAAGATCCACAAGTATAGCGAGTTAAGTCATGAAGCAAAGACCATATGAAGAAATGTGAACCATACATCTATTCATCCCATTGTGATTTCGGCTACAGGCAATGTGCACACAAGATGCCCCGAACATCTTGAACATTTAGGAGTCAGTAGGGTATTGGCAGCATCTCAGGAGGCGGTTTTATTAAACACCTGTCGCATTGTAAGAAACTTTCTTGACCATCAGGAAGCGAGCGACTAAAAACCCGTGGAGTGGCAGATGGTAGCTCTAAGAAAGCATCCAGAGGTGACTGTTGTCACCTCCAACGCTCGTAACCGCTCGTAAGCGCTGGTAATTGTATACCTACAACATCATCGCAGGGGGTTTCAAGCATCTTATTAAATTATTTGAATCAACTTATAACAATATAATCTCATCAGTCACTTGACTTAGTCCGTGGCTACAATGTATAACCGGGTTCACCTGAGTAAAGGTTTAATAAAACATGAAATATTAGACAATAATTAAGATCGTCCGTGATTCGTTATTAGTTCAGTAACAGATTTCAATTTTTATTCTTGATTTATTTTAGAACAAATTTGCAACAGAATTCTAGAACTTCGATATACGCTATTACGTCACAGTTCTAGAACAACCTTAAACAAATGTTACACATGTCCGTGATTGGTCAGTTATAGAACAATTACGTATCAACTGTTCTGGAACCTTTATTAATCTTTGTTCCTAATTTATTCCAGAACACATTTGTAACAGGGTTCTAGAATAAAAAATTGAACAAATGTTACAAAACATCTGTGATTAGACAGTTCGAGAACCATTACGTATCAAGTGCTCTGGAACATTTATTAATCTTTGTTCCTAATTTCTTCCAGAACACACTTGTAACAGGGTTCTAGAATAAAAAATTGAACAAATGTTACGGAACATCTGTGATTAGACAGTTCGAGAACCATTACGTATCAAGTGTTCTGGAACACTTATTAATCTTTTTCCTAATTCGTTCTATAACACACTTGTAACAGGTTTCTAGAACTTCGATATTACACTATTACGGCACAGTTCTTGAACAAACTTGAAACAAATATTATAGAACGTGTGTGATCAGTTAGTTCCAGAACAATTCCATAGCAACTGTTACAGAACAATACTGTCAGATAGTTCGAGAACACTTCTGTCACAATTTTGTCACAGTATGTTAGAACACTGTTACCTTTTTGTTTTAGAACAGTTCGATCACAATGTTGGCATAGTGTTCTAGAACACTGTTACCTTTTTTCTCTAGAACAGTTTTATCATCATATTGTAACAACTTTTATAGAACACAGTTCCTTTTTTTATCTGGAGCAGTTACAGAATTTTTTGGCTGGGTAGGATTAACCCTTGATTTGACGAAATATAAATTCAGTCTGGAACAAGTACAATATTTGGGGTTTGAATTTGGTAAAGAGGGTATAAGTCCGGAAAGTCGAACGCCCCGTGATATTTTGAATTACTCAAGACCAGCCGGGATTACCCGGCTGTGCCTCCCTTGGTTGACGCCCCTTAAGCAATGTCAAGGCGCCCCAAAAAGATTATATTATTTAAACAAATAAATATATGTTAGATTGCAATGGAAAGAGTGAAAATAATATCCAATAACATACACGATTTACACTTGTACTCCTATAAATAATACCAGTAAAGTAAAAAGTGTCCTCCAATTTCTTTTCACCCATATTATTCTTAAGAAATCCCCTAATGCATGTTTTGGATTCTATTAAAGAAGATATTTTTTTAATAAATGATAAATTATTCATATTGAAAGAGTAAAGGTGGAAGAAAGATTCTTGTCATCAACTACATTACTTTATTTTACATTAATTTGTTTTCAATGCAATAGAAAATATATTTATTGATTACAAATGTGTAGGACACCTAAATGCATTTTTTATGGGCGCCCGCTAATATATTGATTTTTTACGTATGTTAACTTTCGATGGCCCCTATACCTACCTTGAGGGAGTTTCCAGATCAACTTATTTATGTAAAAAGTATGACTCCATTTTCTCTTACAAATATGAAAGTGGGCAACTCATTTAATATATTACAAAATCTCGACTATTTATCGGTTTTATTTAATTCTTTTAGTAATTTTTAAGTTTGAACTGAATTTTTATATTAAAATGACTACTTATCAGTCGAAATTATCTCTAAAACAAGTCATTAACTTACATTTCAAGAGTTCAGATCTAAGCATACATTTCATTATTTTGGAAATCATAAAAAATTATTATATTTTACTATAGTTTACTATAATAATTGTTATTTTATTATAATTTTAGCATTTTTCGTAATTTTTAATGTTGTTATTATGAATTACTTATTTAAATCAAGGCTTAAATCTTCGCGGCAAAAATAATTGAAAACTTGCAGTCTATGGTGTGAAAGTTTTTCATTCTTCAAAAATAATAATAAACATGAAAAAAATCAACAACAGGTTAAACTCTTAGACGAAAAACAGTCTGCCCGCGGTTTTCAAGTTGTAGCGCGTCTAGGGGGCGCGACTTTTGGTTCATGCGCTTCTCGCTCGATAATGTATTTACTTCACGCTTTTGTGTACAAACCTTTTAGAATTAAAGGTTAAAACATCGACAGAACTGAAATTTGGTGATTGCGAATTATCTTTTGTTAAAGCTCCTTCAACTTTAACGAATACATTCTCATCAAGTATCTCGTGCTTCGCCCTCGATTTTTTCAAAAATGCGAACTTTTCTACATTAAGTTTACCACTATTATATCAAATGTATATTACATTTATTTGTGTACCTCGGCCCGGGATTGCCTATTCAGATATTGCAAAATAAAGTAAAAAGGACCCCGCACCAAATGTACAGCAAAATGGCCACCGGTGAAAAATTCTAAAAAATTTTTTTTTTCGTATTTTCGAACCTGTAAAGCAATAATTCGGAGAAAAAAAGTAAGAAAAATTGACAGTTTTTTTACAAACAATTGTCAAAGTTTCAATTTTTACATGTATTTTAATAGAAAAATGCTGATTTTTGTGAAAAGTTTTTTTTCTCCTAAACTAATAGTTGGATTTGGTTCAAACTTGCACATTTTTACTATCATTCCTACCAAAACAAAAGGTTCATATCCAAGATCTAGAAAGATAGACGGTTTATGGGGTATACACCATGATATAAGGGTGTTTTCTTACCTCAAACACCCAAGTATGGAAATTATCATTTCTTAGTAACTAAAGTCACTAGGTATTTTTTATTCAATTATTAGGGTATGAAATAACTTTCAGATAAGCAGAGGAAGTGTGCATGCCAAGGGGTTGTTTAATCATCCCTTATTTAGAGAAGCAGAGAAATTAACTTTTCGTAAGGAATAAATCAATCAATGTATTAATAAAAAAATCTTTGATGCTTCACTTCATTTAAAATATGGATTTCCTTGGTTCAATAAATAGGAGGTGATTAGAAAACCCTAAAAATAAATTCTAATGCAAATCCTGCTAAAAAACGCTAACCTGTATATATTTTAAGTGATTCTGCTCATTAATGTTATAGTAAAAAATCTCTGGTACTTTATCTCGTTTAAAATGTCGATTTCCTTGGTTCAATAATCAGGGTATGATTAAATGACCCTAAAAATAAATTCTAATGCAAATCCTGCTAAAAAACGCTACCTGTACATACTTTAAAGTGATTTTGTTCATCAATGTTATTATAAAAAATCTCTGGTACCTATTCCGTTTAAATTATCGATTTCCTTGGATTTTTATAAATAAGGAGTGATTAGGCGACCCTGAAAATAAATTCTTATTCAAATTCTGCTCAAAAAACCCTACCTGTACATATTTTAAGGTGATTCTGTTCATTAATGTTATAATATAAAATCTTTGGCACTTTAACCACTTTAAAATATCGATTTCCTTGATTTAATAATCAGGGGATGATTAAATGAACCTGTAAATAAATTCTAATGCAAATCCTAATAAAAAATGCTACCTGTATATATTTTAAAGTGATTCTGTTTATCAATGTTATAATAAAAAATCTCTGATACTTTATCCTGTTTAAATGTCGATTTCCTTGTTTCAGTAATTAGGGGATGATTAAATGACCCTGAAAATAAATTCTACTGCAAATCCTGATAAATAAGGTTACCTGCATATGTTTTAATGTGATTTTATAAGCCTGATCTTTGGTGATTTATTCCTTACGAAAAGTTAATTTCTCTGCTTCTCTAAATAAGGGATGATTAAACAACCCCTTGAAATGCACACTTCTTTTACTTATCTGAAAGTTATTTCATACCCTAGTAATTAAATCAAAAATACCTAGTGACTTTAGTTACTAAGAAATGATAATTTCCATACTTGGGTGTTTGAGGTATGAAAACACCCTTATATCATGGTGTATACCCCCTAAAACCGTTTATCTTTCTAGATCTTAGATATGAATCTTTTGTTTTGGTAGAAATGATAGTAAAAATGTGCAAGTTTGAACCAAATCCAACTATTAGTGTAGGAGAAAAAAAACTTTTCACGAAAATCAGAATTTTTCTATTAAAATATATGTAAAAATTGAAACTTTGACAATTGTTTGTAAAAAAACTGTCCATTTTTCTTACTTTTTTCCTTCGAACTATTGCTTTGCAGGTTCGAAAATACAAAAAAAAAATTTTTAGAATTTTTCACTGGTGGCCATTTTACTGTACATTTGGTACGGGGTCCTTTTATTCATAATTTAATGTTTTTGTTCCTCACTTCTAAATTTTATTCTCAGCTACCCTTAAGAATATATCGTTTCAATCAATTTATATTATTACAACTCATTATATGCATGGTTATTAAAACAAACATATTTTTACTGTCTTGTTTTAATAATTTAAAGAGTTCGCCTTCTATAAATAAACTATTTTGTTATTATGAAAATTTAATTTTTTATTTTCAATGCTTTTTTTAAAAAATTAAAACAAAGCTCAAAATAAAGACAACATGTTCCATACAAAATTATTAATAACGAATTTGGAGCTCTTTTGTGGATCAATTGTAACTTGTATAGTTAGACCACGAAACGGAATGTTTTATTTTTAATAACTTTTTTTGTTAGATCAAAATTTGAATTTTTGATTTTTCAAAGAAATTCAAGAAGTTGTTATGACAGTCATGGAGGGGCTAAGTTTAACGCACATATAATACTTTCACGTTATACTCCTTAGAAACAGTTTTTCTTCTTGTCCGATGACCTTTTTTTTGGATTCGCCCCAGTATTGGATCCCCGGCCGCGGCCTAGGTACCCAGTGCGCCACCGGCACTCGGTGATCAATGCTTCGCCTTCAGGATTGCTAGATTCATAACGCGCAATCCGCGAGGCGGAGCATAATCGGTTTACTGAGTCTGTGTCGCGGGATTGTACATAAGAACATCTACTATCGCGTCAGGCGCGAAGGGACAGGGAAAATGTTAACTCGTTAAACCGTCCTTGATATCAAAAGAACAAAAATTTTATTACATATTAATAATAAATTGATCAGTTTATTGATTCGATCCTTTGATTCTTACCAGGGTAACTGAACTTTTAGGTAATGTAAGGTCGGGTTGAGCACTCTGAAATCCTGTCTCAGAGGAAAATATGGCACACGCTACACTTCCTTTTTGAACCCTAAACCATAGAGATATTACAGATAGAGTAGGCATGCAATAAGTGGGAGGCGTCCTGCGGATAAAAAGAGAATGAAATTGGTATTGCTATCTCTCTCTTTCACTGCGCATGCGTGAGTCTGATTCAAGCGAGTCAACGGCTATGGTCAACGGCAACCACAAAATGCGTGTTCTAACCTATACCTTTACAAATAATTATTAAA
>NC_046659.1:21985097-21997371 GCF_010883055.1 Belonocnema kinseyi | reverse complement strand
TGTTTCTTTATTGCAGATTTCCAGATGATGAAAATTTGAAACGGATATGGATGGATTTCGCTGGAATAAATTCTGTAACAAAGTACACGAAACTGTGCAGTGTCATTTTCATAAAAGTGCTTATGAAGACTCAAATGAATACAAAAAAAAGATGTTTATTAAAATCTGCAGTTCCTTGTAAATTAGTAGATATGGATATAGAGGAAAGTGACAGATTTTTAGTAGCAAAAGATCAACCACAGTCAAATTCAGAAACAAAAACAAGTGAGAAGACTATTATTATGAATATGACTGGTAACTGTATTTTCCCCAGCAGCAATGATTTGTTGATAAATACTCTCAGCACATTGAGCAGGAATCAGCTAGGATACAGTACATCTATCAATGATATGAACAGTAATTTACCTGTCGCTGTGAGTTTGGATTTAAGTAGCAATTTTGTACAAAGCCATTCAGACAACACTTCACATATTCCTAGTAATCTTAAAAGGTAACTATTTTTGACATGCTGTTTGTGTACATCCATGTAAGCATAATATATCTGCATGGATGTATAACATATCATATTGACGCATTTATTTATTCTGTACATATTAATTGTTTGCAGGAGTTTTCCACTTTGTGATATTTCAGATGTCTCACCCAATAAGAGGTTGCGCTTATGTAATGAATTTGAAGCAGCTGTTACAGAAACACAGTCAATTAAAGTTCATACCCATACGAATCTGAAAAGGTAAATACCACAAAGTTTGTCATCCTGCACAAAGAGTCATCCTTATGCGTTGATATATATGCATGTAATTATTTCACACGTATGTTTTTTGTAGGGCTCAAGTAATTGCAAGTCATTCTGATGAATCAGATCCACCGAGTAAAAAGTTGTGTTTACAAAGTGTAATAGAGGCTAGTCCGCCAAAAGATGTAGGCGATCAGTCTGAACCTAACGCAAGTCACAAAACTGTGAAAAGGTAAACGGAAGTTATATTGTGATTAATTTCTTGTTACTTCAATAATCAGTTCATTAATTCCATGAACATGATAATGTATTTTGCAGACGTTTATCATGTGAAGGTGTTGCAAATGTACCTTCTACTGGTACAAAGTTGTGCTCATCTAATGAAATTGAGTCTAGCCCCGCAGAAGTTACCAAAGAGTCAGAACCTAATGCAGATTGTGTAACTATGAAAAGGTAAACAAAAATGTGTTTTTGATTAAATACTTGTTCGTTCAATAATAAAATAATTTTTTCAATACATACGATCGTGTATTTCACAGAAAGTCTTCATCAATTGATGTTTCAAACATCCCTCCTACTAAAAAGTTTCGTTTTTTTTATGGATCTCAACCTATGCACATATCACGAGAAGATTTTGCCTCAGATGATGCTTGAACAAGATTCTTAAAATTTACTATATACAAAAACAGGCAAGCTGAATCATGTCGTAAGAAAAACGAACGCAAGAAAAAATGAATTGGCAATATCAAAGAACTGATTTCAGAATTACGGGAAGAAAATGATAAAGCTGCAGTTGATTACCTACAGGTTACTTGATCAAAATTTTGTATCAAACACGTAAACGTTGTTATTAATACAATATGCATGCCAAGATGCTAACACCTCGGCTATCGCGCTGCCTTGATTACATGTACTTCTAAGTACTATAAAAACTTGTTGCCTGAGGGGCTTGACCAAACAATTTGTAGATAAGTTTAGCCTGTTCGAATTGTTTAGTATTCAAAATATTTAAGCGATGCATAATAAATCATTTTTAACCGAAATAAGAATCAACAATGGCATAAAATAAGAATTCTCGAAAAATCATTCATTGCGTGCAGGTTAGAACAACTGTCGCGGTCTGTTGCTGTTGCATGAGAGTCACGCATGCGCAATACGCCGTGAAAGAGAGAGACAGCAATACCAACTTCAGTCTCTTTCTATCCGCAGGACGTTCTCGCTTGTACAAGGGCCTATGGCATGCCTACTCTATCTGTAATATCTCTATGCCCTAAACACCCTTAAACTAGCTACTCTCTCTTTTCTGTGTTATTCGCTTTTAGCCCCCCTTTTTTCTTTTTTCGTCCTATAAACACATTTGCTTCACATCTTGACCTGAACGGAGTATAGTACAGTCTTGATTCTTTTTACCCCTTGCGCAACAATAATTCTATGTTCATTTCCCTCGAATCGTTTTCCGACTGGAAAAGTATGTTTTATGAAAACATCCTTTTGATGAGGGGGAAGTTGTAATGATTCCAGAATCTCAATATAGAGGCGCTTCGATACAGCGCGGGAGATTTCAAACTCGCAATCAACCAAAAATTTCTAATCGGTTTCTCAATTTCTAGGATTTTAAATCTCCTCTTTTGTACTCAAAGAAATAGACCCAGTAGAACATTCCCACGATCACAGAAAGCTAAGTCGAAAGGGTCCAGTGGTATGTTTCTCAAGAGGGAGGTCTGGATGGCATATGAACCCTGGCGGATCGAAGTCACCGAATGGAGCCTCTACAAAGTACCCGTAAGGACCCCATTGGGTCCCCATTCAGTTCCTTTTTAAAAAAATCGAAAAAACAGCAAAATAAACTTTTAAATTTTTGACATTCGAATTCTACGTTAAAATTCCCTATAGAAGGTCGCGGAATAATCGCAATAGTTTTTTTTTGCAACGGTAAAAATTAAAAAAAATATATAAGACGTATAACGCCTGTTGACTGCTACACTTCAAACGCATCGCCTGTAAGTAGCAGTCAACAGGCGTTATACGTCTGATATTTTTAAAAACTTTTTACCGTTGAAAAAAAACTATTGCGATTATTCTGTGACCTTCTATATGGAATTTTAACGTAGAATCCGAATTTCAACAATTTTAAAGTTGATTTTGCTGTTTTTTTCGAGTTTTTTAAAAAAGGAACCGAATGGGGACCCAATGGGGTCTTTACGGTTACCTTGTAGAGGCTCCATTCGGTTCCTTTGGTCCGCCAGGGAAACTAATAAAATTATACGAAAGAACAAGTTTTTGGGAAAAGGAGCGTAGCAGAAAGCAGGAAAGCGATAAAACAAGAAATTATTCCGCTGTGACTGAAATTAGAGCAGGTTGATTTACAAGGACTCTGGAGGCATGGGGTGATAGCGTGCGGTGACCAATGGGCACGAATGTATAGAGAAGCAGAAAGACTCAAGGAACGAGCGATGCCAAAAACGTAGGTATTGTAAATAAATGTAAAAAGGCAATAGGAATATTTGCATCAGTAAAAGTAACCAAGAAATACTTTAAACCAAAAATATATAGAAGTATTGATTTAACAAACTTAGCATAGACTTTTGAGCATTTAGTTATTTTTTTAAATTAAAAATTGTAACTTTTGAGAAAAAGTATAACTGAAAAGCGAGATAGGAAAAAGCGTTAAAATAGGAGGAGTCAAGGGACAGCGAGAGGGAAAACCAGGGAGACGAGTAGCCAAGGGAAGATAGAGCGTGGGCCAGCCCTTTGAGAGCAGAGGTAGGAGAATAAGTAGGAAGGGTGGAAGCAAAGGGGCCTCAGGACCAAAGAGAGCGGTAGAACTGGGGGAAGCAGCCAGTCTGTCAAGCACCGCCGAATCGAACAGTTTCTAAATAAATACCCAGTAAACGAACAATTTGGAGTTTTTTATTCAGACCCTTTAGCTTAATCCTAAATTTTAGCGCGGCGCAACGCGAAGTTTAAGCCCTCGCAGAAGAATCCTGCTTTATCGGTTGTACAATTTCAGGAGATTCAAAACAGGAATTCTGACATGATTTACAAAATAACAAATTGCTATAAAATTATAATACTTTTGCAATTCTAATTCTTATTTTATTTGTGAAATTAGTGATAATATTAAAGGTTTGCCACATAAATTAATTTCAATGCTAATTTTGCAATTAAGTAAATATTCATTTTTAATTGTTATTCAACAAATTCGGTCTATTAAGAGTAAATAATATAAATGTTTATTTAAAATAGATAAAGAAATACGTATTACACTTTCAATTCCTTACAGCGATTTTTTACTGAATAATTTGATACAATTAAATCAATATTGATCCCAGATTAGTAGTCAACTGCACCAATCGATTCTATGTATAAAATAACTCCATAAACTTGTACTAAATTTTCACTATTTTTCGAAACTTTTCTTTTTTTTACAAACGTATAACTTTTAAGGTTGCAGTATTTTAAATAAAAAATGGCTATTATTTCGCAATGATAAAAGTCAAATAATTTCCGAACTTATTAAATTGATCTTTTAAATGAGGAACGTTTTCAAAGTTAAAATAAATTGAATTTAACCGATAACGATTATATAATTTCTAATTAAAAGCCTTCAATGATCAATTATTTTAAATTTAAACCATAAAAATTAGGATAATTTATTTTAAAATAGAATTTATAATTTTAAATAGAAAACGTTCTAATAGAAATAATTTTTAGGTGAAAAAATAAAATCTTTGGAACCTTTTAAAGCATGTAAAATCTATGTACACTCTTTACATTTGTGTGTAATCTTTTTGCATCTTTAAAAAAAGTGGCAGAATCTCTGAAATCTTTAAAAGATTTTTTAAATTTTTTGAGCTATATTGAAAACTTGATGAATTCCTTTGAAACATTCGTAGAAAAATCCTTCCGAGAATTTTCGAATTTGTTTGAAATCATTAAGATATTTAAAATGTCTTAAAATCTTGTAAACAATTTTGCAATAATATAAAATATTTGAAATGTTCATATAATCCTTTAAACATTTTTATATCTTTGTGTATTTCTTGAAATCTTTCAAATTATGTACAATCTATATACATGAAAATAAAAAAGTCTAAGTGCTCCATAAATACTTTTTTTTCATTATAGAAAAATTTTCTTATGCTCAAAATATATTACTTTCATACATGAGTATACAATTATAAAATCGACTGTCAGATGATCATATGAGTTTATGAGTCTTATCACTGACTGATCTAATATGCACTTCTTATAAATTGAAATTTCATACAATTTAAAAAATATATAGTACTCAAAGTTATATCCCATAAAATGTATTCTGTTTATGAAACGTAGAAAATAGACGCCACAAAATTTGAAAATTCTACTTTAAAAAATAAAAAAATAAAATTAGTGTTAAATTTCTT
Organism: Belonocnema kinseyi; assembly: GCF_010883055.1. NCBI lineage: Eukaryota > Metazoa > Arthropoda > Insecta > Hymenoptera > Cynipidae > Belonocnema > Belonocnema kinseyi. The sequence goes on along the minus strand of NC_046659.1, from coordinate 21,992,229 downwards.
AAACGTCAACTAACTTGAAAATAAGTAGTATACCTTTGGGGGTTCAAGGACACTACTACATGGTTCTAGCTGCCACAGACAGATGGTGCCACCAGTCAGTTTCAAGCAATCGTTAACTACTAGGTCGGTAAGGTAGATCCCTGTCACGGATCCATGGCGCGACCGGTCAGTTACAAGCTTTTTTATTAGACAGCGCTCGTATGGATGGCGCTCGTGCAGATAACGCTCGGGGGATTCCCCAGAGTTCTCGCCATTTCTAGAAAGGTAGTTGATCAAAGAAATGGTTCGGACAACGGTTGACCAGGACCGAGGGGGACATTTGACTGTACCATCAATTTTGACCTTGAGGTCAATTTTCAAAGTTAAATGGAGGTAAACCCTTTTTCTTAAATGAGAAACCCTATTTTTCACTGCGGATTTGAAAGGAGCCGGAAATTTAACGTTAAAAAAGACCTGTAGAAAAAATGGCTTTTGTGACATTGGAAAGTTAAAAAATTAATCTCAAATGTCTGAGAAACGACCAGATGGCTTTTTCCTGAATAATCTTGGTTGTTCGGGGTAAACAAACGTTCAAGATGCTTCACAAAATTCGATGAAATTAAGGTGGAAACTAAGGTGGACATATTAAGTTCTGTTTACTTTGGGGTGCTTCCTTGGCGTGAGTTCTCCTTACCTCTAAAGTTGCGGGTGGTTGATTAATTTTAGTCCCATTGCCTCTCACCATTGTTAAAAGTGTTAGGACAAAGATACTATAAACGTTCGAAAGAATTGAACAAATGATTAGTTTAAAAAGTTATTTAAGAAGGTTCTTTTTCAAGTTTTATTTATTTTTTGTTATGTTTGTTATTTCGTTATGTCACTCAGGGATTGTGGTTTTCATAGAAAAGATTAAAATCTTTTTGTTTTCACGTTTATAAAATTATAATTAAAGGTCACCCAGGTTAATTTTCTCTTCAAAATATTGATTTCCCTGGCGGACCGAAGGAACCGAATGGAGCCTCTAAAAAGTACCCGTAAAGACTCCATTGGGTCCCCATTCGGTTACTTTAAAAAAAACAGTAACTTTAATAATTTTGTCTGGATGCTAGCGCATCCAGAAGTTTCGCGCGAAATATACTACTCGAGCATGTGCTTGAAGTCACCTTCAGCAGAAGTTAATGACATTTTAAAACATTTTTAGCGCTGCAAAAAAAAGTATTGCGATTACTCCGTGATCATAAAAAGAGATATTTCGGGTTTGACTCGTTTAAAAAACTACAAATTGTTTGCCGACGTTTCTTGATCATTGCGATTCACCCTATTGCAAATACCTATATAGGTCACCAATAGGATTCTGTATAAGGATCCTATAGTGACCTATATAGAATCCTATATAGGGTCACCTATATAGATCAGTATAGGAGCCATCTATAGGAAATGAAACAGCTTTCTGCATAGGATACTATATAGAACTCTATTAGTGACCTATATAGGACAGATGAAGAACCGGAAGTGTTGCGCAGTAGTTTCCTATAGCAGATACAGTTGTGCAGCAGTTATTTTTGTCTATTCGATTGCCTAGTATTAGGAGCCTGTACAGATTCTTATGTGGATTGTAACTTTGGAAGAAGGAACCCATATCCTCACCATAGAATCATTTAGGAGTCTATAAAGGAACCTATGCAGGAAGCTGTTTCATTTCCTATAGGTGGCACCTATACTGACCTATATATGTAACCCTATATAGGATCCTATACAGTTCACTTATAGGATACTTATATAGAATCTTATTAGTGACCTTTACAGGCACCTATATAGGTGTTTGTAGTAGGGCACATCTTCAGGGCTGACCTGAAACTGAGGTATCAGGTCGTGTTGTTCTTAGGTATACTCTCTACGATGTCTGTGATTGGCCAGAGCGCCCCACCCTGGGGACTGGTCGAACTTGATTGGCCAATCAAATCTTTTTTTAAAAATCTGGGAGAACGGAAAGCCATATCGGGTTTGTATTATATCCATTGTCCCTCTTGATGTTATTAGGGTGTTTTAAGATTTCGATTGCTTCTCTATGTTTTCTTGGATACTTGTTGTGTGTTTTTGCAATGACCGTTGTTTCATCAAATAAAATGTTATGTCCTGTTTCAATATGATGTTCAGCTAGTGCTGATTGCATGAAATGTTTTAGCCTAACTTTACTCTCATGTTCTTTAATACGTTGGCTCACCGCTCTCCCGGTTTTTCCAATATAGCTTTACCACAAGAACAAGGGATTCTATATACTCCTGGATCACTGAGGGGTGCCTTTTTATCTTTAGGGTTATTTAGTAGTTGTCCTATTTTCGTAGGTGGTTTAAATATGGTTTAGATGTTGTGTTTGTTGAGAATTTGTCCTATTTGTTCTGTGACACCTTGGATGTAGGGTAGGATGGTGGTCATTTTTGTCTCTCTTTATTTCGTAGGTTGTGTTGACTTCCTTTTTTGAGTGTTTTCTTATTGCTTTATCAATTTGTTTGTTTGTGTAATCGTTCTGTATTAGGATTTGTTTAATTTTTTGCAATTCATTCTATAAGTTATATTTATCTGTTATGGAAAGAGCTCTGTATACAAGGGAGCTGATGACCGATTGTTTTTGAGATGGGTGATGGTGGGAGGAGGCATGTAGGTATCTGTTTGTATGCGTGGGTTTTCTGTAAACTTCATGTCCTAATGTGTTATTAGATTTTTTGTAAACTAATAGGTCCAAGAAATGCAATTTTCCGTTTTGTTCTATTTTCATGGTGAACTGGATATTAGGATGTATTTGATTGATAAAATCGAATAACTTATTTAGTTCATCTCGTCCATTCCGCCAGATGACAAATGTGTCATCAACGTAACGGAACCAGAATTCTGGTTTAAGTTTGGCTTGGTTGAAGATTTTAGTTCCTAGATGTTCCATAAAGACATTTGCTATTACAGATGAGAATGGGGATCCCATTGCTGCCCCTGAGGTTTGTTCGTAGAATTGGTTATTGAACGAGAAGTAAGTATTATTGAGACAGTGTTTTATCAAAGGTACAAGCTCGGAAGGGAAGTTTGTGAAAGATTTAATAATATCAATTGTATCCGACATTGGTGCTTTCGTAAAAAGAGATACTATGTCGAAACTCACTACGATGCCTTGGGGTCGAATGTGAATCTGTTGTACGTATCGTCAGTTAGAAGGTCCAGGATTTTGTAGTTGTAGTCTTCTTTATTCATTACTACTGTTGTGTTGCCTTTGTCTGCGGGTAATATTATAATATCTTTATTTTGTTTAAGTTCTTTAATTGCAGTTTTTCCAGTTTTGTTAAGTTTGAGGAGGGAACTTGAGCTTAGCATAAAATGTTGGCCGTCCTGCTTCGTATGTTATTCGCTTTTTCGGGTGGAAGGGTATATATTGTGGATTCTAAATTGCTGATTATTTCTTCTTTTAGGATTTTCGATGGAGCTACAGCAAAATTATGTCCTTTAGATAAGGCTGCAATCATTTCATTATTGAGAGGGTGGGCAGAGATGTTTTTTACTGTATTTGTTAGTTGAGTTTACTTTACTGGAAGTAATTTGTCAAATTTTGTTTTTTGTCTTTGGGTGGAAAGCTCTTTAATCCGTTGGGATTGGTAAAACGATATGCGGTCCAATGTGGACCAAATGACAATTCTGAGGGCATTTGATAGGAAAATGTGAAGTTTTAATAGTTTTTTAGAGGTAGTGTGAAAAAGAAATTTGATATGCTGTATTCTTTCTTTCATGATAAGCAAACTTGTCTTATGCAAAATCGATTTGGATTTAGATATTCTCAAATTATTTTTCAGTTGTAAGAATTTTGGGACGATTTTGTTGCCCTGCACCGTTTCGAAAAAGCTAAGGATGTTAGTAGCGTACCTTGAGAAGTCCTGAGCTTACTAAAGATGTTGATTTTGGTAAGAATACCCTCCCCGTAGAGTTCTTTAATAATAGATTTTATGCTTTCACGATGATTCATTTTGATAAAAAGAGATACTTCGGGTTTCACTCGTGTAAAAAACTACGAATTGTTTCCTGACGTTTCGTGAATATTGCAATTCACATCTTCAGGGCTGACCTAAAACTGAAGTATCAGGTCATGTTGTTCTTAGGTATACTCTCTACGATGTCTGTGATTGACCAGAGCGCTCCACCGTGGGGACTGGTGGAACTTGATTGGCCAATCAAGTTCGACCTGTCCCCACTACGTGGCGCTCTGGATACAGAGACAAGAAAATCTTCCCATGATTCTTACAAATGAAAAATAATTTGGAAACATCTAAATCCAAATCGATTCTGCATAATACAAGTTTGCTTCTCGTGAAAGAAAGAATACAGCATACCAAATTTTTGTTGTACACTACCTCTAAAAATCTATTGAAACTTCACCTTTTCCTATCAAACACCCTCAGATTTTACATTTTGTCCACATTTGACTTCATATCGTTTGACCAATCCCAACGGATTAAAGAGCTTTCCACCCAAAAACAAAAAACAAAATTTGGCAAATTACTTCCAGTAAAGCAAACTCAACTAGCATTTTCAGTAAAAAAAACATCTCTGATCACCCTCTGAACAACGAAATGATTTCAGCCTTATCTAAAGAACATAATTTTGCTTTAGTTCCATCGAAAATCCCAAAAGAAGAAATAATCAGCAATTTATAATCCACAATATATACCCTTCCACCCGAAAAAGCGAATGGCATACGACGAAGGGCGGCCAACATTTTACGCCAAGCTCAAGTTCTCTCCTCAAGCTTAACAAAACTGGAAAAAACCGCAATTAAAGAACTTTATACAAATTAAAATATTATAATATTACCCGCAGATAAAGGTAACACAACAGTAATAATGAATAAAGAAGACTATAACAACAAAATCATGGACCTCATAACTGACGATGCATACAAAAATCTTAAAAAAGACCCCACAAAAACAATAGTCAGTAAAAGAAAAACTATTCTCAAAGACTCTAAACTTAACAGTCAAACAATATGTAACTTAATACCTACTAATTCCATCCCTCCAAGACTTTACGGGCTCCCAAAAATCCACAAAGAGAACATTCCACTCAGACCGATCGTCAGCGCAATAAACTCACCAACTTACAACCTAGCACGCTTCCTCGCTGCAAAACTAAATCCTTTTACAGGAAACTCCATTACACACGACCAAAACTCATTTGACTTTATTAAAAAGATACAACAGATTCACATTTAACCCCAAGACATCATAGTGAATTTCGACATAGTATCTGTTTTTACGAAAGTACCAATCTCGGATACAATTGATATTATTAAATATTTCACAAACTTCCCTTCCGCGCTCGTAACTTTGACAGAACACTGTCTCAATCATACTTACTTCTCGTTCAATTACCAATTTTATGAACAAACCTCAGGGGCAACAATGGGATCACCAATCTCACCTCTTTATGGAACATCTAGAAACTGAAATCTTCAGCCAAGCTAAACTTAAACCAGAATTCTGGTTCCGTTACGTTGATGACACATTTGTCATCTGGCAACATGCACGAGATGAACTAAATAAGTTTTTCGATTTTATCAATCAATTACATCCTAATATTCAGTTCACCATGGATATAGAACAAAACGGAAAATTTCCTTTCTTGAACGTATTAGTTTACAAAAAATTTGATAACACTTTACGACATGAAGTTCACAGAAAACCCACGCATACAAACAGATACCTACATGCCTCCTCCCACCATCACTCATCTCATAAACAATCGGTCATCAACTCCCTTGTGTACAGAGCTGTCTCCATAACAGATAAATATAACTTACAAAAGGAATTACAAAACATTAAACAAATCTTAATACAGAACGATTACACAAACAAACAAATTGATAAAGCAATAAGAAAAAACACTCAAAAAAGCAAGTCAACACAACCTACGAAAGAAAGAGAGACAAAAATGACCACCATCCTACCTTACATTCAAGGTGTCACGGAACAAATAGGAAGAATACTTAACAAACACAACATCCAAACCATATTTAAACTACCTGCGAAAATAGGACAACTACTAAATAAGCCTAAAGATAAAAAAGGCACCCCTCAGTGATCCAGGAGTATATAAAATCCCTTGTTCTTGTGGCAAAGTCTATATTGGAGAAACCGGGAGAGCGGTGAGTCAACGTATTAAGCAACATGAGAGTAAAGTCAGGATAAAACATTTCACGCAATCAGCACTAGCTGAACATCATATCGAAACAGGAGATAACATTTTATTTGATGAAACAACAGTCATTGCAAAAACACACGACAAATTTCCAAGAAAACATGAAAAGCAATCGAAATCTTAAAAGAACCTAATAAGATCAATAGGAACAATGGATATAATACCAACCCGATTTGGCTTTCCGTTCTCCCGGATTTTTAAAACAAGACATGATTAGCCAATCAAGTTCGACCAGCCCCCACGGTGGGGCGCTCTGGCCAATCACAGGCATCGTAGAGAGTATACCTGAGAACAACATGATTGTTCAAACGATATGCGATCCAATCTGGACAAAATGTCAAATCTGAGGGTATTTGATTCGAAAAGGTAAAGTTTTAATAATTTTTTAGAGGTTGTGTGCAACAGAAATTTGGTATGCTGTATTCTTTCTTTCACGAGAAGCAAACTTGTATTATGCAGAATCGATTTGGATTTTAATGTTACCAAATTATTTTCCAGTTGTAAGAATCTTGGGACGATTTTGTTGTCCTTGTACCCAGAGTGCCTCACCGTGGGGACTGGTCGAACTTGATTGGTCAATCAAGTTCAACCAGTCCCCACGGTGGGGTGCTCTGGCCAATCACAGGTATCGTAGAGAGTATACCTAAGAACAACGTGACCTAATCAGTGTTTCCAGATCTGAAACGAGACGTGGTCGAATACTATGATACGTCTATGTCCGTGTGAATATGGTAGGAGACGATATAAATGCCTGGGATGCATGCGCAACCCATTTCTCCTCTTCTGAATTTGAAAACTCGAAGGTGCACGATTGCCGGTCGGAACACTTTGGCGGTTTTATTTATGTCTCTATCTGCTTTGAAATAAAATGAAGAGATTGGGATTTTAATATTTTCAGATTTCGATGCTGTGCTGGCGATTC
>NC_046659.1:21974396-21984997 GCF_010883055.1 Belonocnema kinseyi | reverse complement strand
GCCATTCAGCTTTCGGCACGGTTTTCACACCTCCGCTTGGGGGTTAATTCCTTCGGGACCATCCCTGGACAATTGTCCGCGACTGCCTATTTATTTTTGTAATCATATTCAGCAGAAACCCTTGGTACAGGGACCCTCTATTCCTCTATCTATATATATATTCTTTACAATGATTATAAATGAATTTCATTATATTTTTAGAATTAATCTAGAAAAATGCTGAAAAAATTAAGGAGAAAAAATCAAATATGAAACAGAATTGAATTTTATTTCTTCATGTACATACTTATTAGACTTTTACATATACTTACAAGTCACCAAAAATCACATGTTCAGCTCATTCATGCCATTTACCAGGTATTATTATTACAATCATTTATTCTCAAATTGCTTAATATTGCCTCTTAATACAATACTCAACGACAAGTTTCAGACTTGTGTATCATTATATTACTGTTGCAAAAGTTTCTGCTCAAACAAACATTGTAATAAAGTAACGTTTCCTAATTTTACTAATTCCCTGATCACACTAAAATTAAAATTAATAAAATTATTTCAGGAATTAATATAACCCAAAAATAACTTCAAAAACATTAATATTAGCTCATTCATGCAATTCTCCGCTTATTGTTTTTACAACAATATATTCTGAAATTGCTTAATAATGCCACTGAATACAATAGTCAACGACAACTTCCAGACTAGTGTATTATTATATTTCTGTGGCAAAAGTTTCTCCTCAAACATACATTGTAATAAAGTAACGTTTCGTGAGTTTACTCTTTTCCCTCGTCAGTTTAAAATTAAGAATAAGAAAATTATTTTAGGAATCAATAAAATCCAAAAATAACATCATAAAAATTATTATTATGTTACAAAAATTATTTATGCTAGGTTGTATTCATTCTTTAAATAATTTCAATATTTTTAATTTTAATATGATGAGGGAATTAGTATAATTGCTAAACATTAATTTATTACAATGTTTGTTTTAAGGAGCAAGTTTTGCAGCTGTAATAAAATGATGCACTAGTCCGGAAGTTGTCGTTGACTGTTGTCTTTATTTAAGTATATAGAACATGGACAGACGTAAATTTAACACTTGCACCTTGATTTTATGACATTTTCCTGTGACTATAACTTGAAATACTCCAGAAAGTATAAAAAGAGCAACCGACTATTAATTGCGTTATGTTATAACGAAAAAAGTATGCAGGAAACCATCACTTTATTTATATGGTTTGCAACTATTGTGATAATTAAAAGAGTATTCAAATTATAATTAAATTAATTTAACTTGACCTGGAAAATTGACAAAAAATCGCCTAAGAAACTTGAAAATTACCTGGAATTTCAAATGCATTATTATTATTACCGCAAACGTCTCTTTTTTGCTGGCTACTGCCATTATTAAAATGAGGTATACATTTAGCAACATCCGTTGCTGTCGTTTTCTTTCTTTTTAAAATTTCTTCAGCAGACTGAAGAACGCGTTCAGCATCCTTCAGCAATCTATCAAACTCGATGGAGTCAGTTTAGCTTTCAGTTTAGCAGCTTTATTCACGCCCTCCCCTACGCGAACAGAAAGCACTCTCGCACATGCATGTATATGCATGTATATTCTATTATATGATTTTTCACAGAGTGAACACTTATGTGGATAATTTGAAAAAGGAAATTTTTTTCTCGTGAATAATTTCCTCATGTCTGCTTAAATTATATTTTTATCTAAATGTTGTTTCACAGAGTGAACACTTATAAGCTTGCGCGGAGTTTCACTTTTTTCACTACGAACTTCGCGGAAATATCGACGTAAAGTTTTTTTGATGGAAAAAGTTTTTTTCACAATAATCACAAACTTCCATCTTGACAGCATCTGTTTATCGCGCCAACTACAGTAATGACTTATTCGCCGGCACTCGGCTACCCGGCCTAGGAGCTTTTCTGTTTCGTGTATGATCGAATACGAGCGGCCTCTTACGGCTCGTAATGTTGACTTTTGTCTTTATTTACGTAATAAGTGATTTTCCGATGAAGAAGCAAGCATGGATGTAATCAAAGATGAAATTATGAATTTGTAAGCGATAATTAAAAGAGACAGACTGATTGCCCTCTGATTTTTTTCAGTATTTTTTTCTACATTAATTCTAAAAATATAATGAAATTCATTTATAGTCATTGTAAAGAATATATATAATTAGAATAAATCAATAATTACAAACATAAGGAAAAAAGCAATCGACGCACACATCGACGCGTTGCATTGTTGCAAAAGGTACTGGGCTAGCCGGCAGGTAGCCGTCTAGTTCCGCGCAGTCTCATGTGTGCAAAAAATGGCGGCGTAAAGCGAGAGTGAAAGAGACGGGCAGATCTATTTATCTTTTTCACTCTCATGATTACAAAAATATAGATTCTCTATCTCTTTCACATCTATGATATTCTGCTTTGTGATTCTGTTGCGCTACACCTACAGGATGGCACTCTTATTGAGAAGGCAATTTATGGCTTTTATAAGCATTAAACAATAAATTTGGTGAATTTATAAATTAAACATTTTGTGCCCCCACTGGGTACTCATGTTGCGCGCAAGTGCGCGCCGCAAAATTTCTTCACAGGGTGATTGTAAACATGCATTGTACCACACCTTGTGCACGCACTTCTGTTATAATCACAAAATGTGAGCGAACATGGTGAATCTTGGCATGCATGTCATGCGCCCATCGACGTGCGCGTATCATGCGCGCACGAATTGTTATCTGGGTATATGGACAAACTCATTTGACCATATTTACAGGAACATGACTTCACTTTTAGTTGTCATTCAACACAGTAAATGTACTGTTGCCGCAGTGAAAACTTGAGACGCTTTGTACAGCATGATCGGTCTCCTTGTTATTACTCGCATAATTTTAAATTGTAAAATGCCCAAATGAAAAACTATTCAGTTTAAAATTCAAAGTTCTGCGTTTTTTAGAAATTAAAATATAAGCAATATTGCTGGGACCACCTTCGAACCAGCCTTGTATCTCACATTCTTGTTTTTTTTTATATCTCGTATAACACACATTGTCTACAAAATTATTACAACGAATATTATTAATATTACGAATATTACAGAATTGCAATCAGCACTACTTAACCTAAAAATAACTTTTGTTCAACTGTAAGAAAAAAGCACTTTTGGAAAGTTCACATGCAAGCTAAATCAGAATTAAATTATGCATTAAATATTTATGGCTTCGAAATATATGTATATTTTTCAAAATTTTCAACAACGAAAAAATAGTACATAGCACGGCACGAAAACAACTTTTGCTTTGCCTCGCATTTAAATGAGAGCCATGACACTCGTTTCTCGGTACTAGCGGATATCGCAAATATTTCACTTACAAGCTTGGTAAGCCCCCCCACCCCTATATATTCCGAAAAAGTTGCCACGTTTTGCCTCCACAAATGCATTAGCGTGGGTTCTACTTAAGCGGGGCGCGCACACAATTCACACCGCACAACGCATGGTGCAAAAGATTCTAGGCCAATCACAGGCCTCCATTTCAATCGCTGTGATTCTAACACAGCATGGCGCAGAAGGCGTCGAAAAGTTGAACTTTCATCCAGTCTGCAGCCGTCTTTTGCAATCTACAACCGCATCGAGCAGACGATTTTCAATTTTCTAAACAAAAATTTCTCACGCGGCGCTTCGTTTGATTTAAAAGTGTCGCACGTAGCATCGTTTATTTTGGAAGTGTTTTTTAGTTTTAAAAGTGAAAGTTTAGAAATAGACGATAAAAAGTGGAGTGCTGGACTCCCTATAAAGAATATTATTCAAGGTATGTTTGAAACTTTATAAATAAATATTTGTCTTCACTTTGAATGTATTTATAGAACTAAAAATTAAAGCACAAAATTTCATGTAAGTTTCATGCAAAACAATGGTTTACTTTTATCATAAACGAAATGCATAGAAATTTTAATTGTCTAAAAATCATTCACTTTTATATAAATACAATTTCCATGCATTTCGTTTATGAAAAAAATCAATCTTTTTTTTTATGAAGAATACATGGAAAGTTCCACAATTTTTGTTGTGTAAAAAGGCATGTTGAGAAAATGCCAAATGTGAGACTAACGAAACAACTGTATCAAGGTAAAGTAAATGGCAGCATGCCCAAAGTTAGACCGCGGAAAGAATGGTTAGAATGTGTGAATGCGACCCTAGTTAGAAGAGACATAAGAAGCCACCGAAACAAGAGACACTGCATGAAAAATGAATGGACTTTGTGTGCATCTTCACTTCGGGTGCTTGCTAGAGAGATTAGTCAGCAACCTGGGTCGGAGGAGTGTTGCGGAACGAACGTGTTATTTTAATAAATATCACGAGAATTCTGGATCAGTCTAAAAATTTAATATCCCTTTCTCACATTACTCTCTTCCGCACCGAATGAGTCACGCCTACCCCGAAAGGGAAATGGCTCAATAGTGTTATAAAAATCATTGTTTTTTATGAAGAATGCATGGAAGTTGTTCCACAATTAAAATTTCTGTGTATTTCGTTTATTATAAAAGTAAATCATTGTTTTTTTATGTAATGTTTGGTTGAGTAAATATATTCGGAGAAAAGTCTCCGTTCAGGTGAACCTATTGTTTACCTAAAAAAAACTTCAAAATTCACAGCATGCACTTTGAGCTTAGAAAACGACTAGCCCGCTAAAGCTCCGTGCATAGGAAGTAGCAATGCAGATCCGTGTGCGTTGAACCGTTTTCTCTTGTGCGTTGCGCCTTGTGCTTATTCACTGTGCAAATATGTGTGCGCCCCGTAGATTTCTGAGGCGGTTATATTACTTTTAGAACGGTAAGGAGAATGAGAATATTACCGAGAAATAAATTCTCTGAGAATTTATGAGAATCTCAGAATTTATTTTATATAATAGAAAATTGCATTTGTTCGTTAACTTTTCGGTTGAAAATTCAACTCTATTTTTAATAATTTGTTATTTTTATTTGTTTAGGGACTCAACTAATAATGTCTATTCGATGACTCTTTTCTATGTTGCTTTGTAAATTTACAAGAACTATTAATTATTCAAACAATTTTAATTTAAAAATTAAGAGTTTGCCATTTTTTCAACAAGTTAATTTGTTTGGGTACTCAAATAAGAATGTTAATCGGATGGGTTTTTTCTATTTGATTTGCAAATTTACAATAACTATTAATTATTTAAACAATTTTCATTTTAAAAATTAGGAGTTTGCCCTTTTTTACAATTTATTTTGTTCAGGAACCAACTAAGAATTTCTCTAGGATGACTATTTTCTATGTTGCTATGTAAATTCACAAGAACTATTGATTATTTTGAAAAATTTTATTTAAAAAATAGTATTACTATTTTCAAATACTCACTTAAAATTAATTTTTCACCAAAAAAATCATTTTTCATTTTCTTAGCAATCACAACAATTTTTGTTATTCTTTTTGAATATTTTACAATTCTCAAAAGCTTTTTTTTTTAAATCTGCAAAAATCTAAATCGTGTTTTAAATTATATCAAATAATTTCAAGTTTTAAATAAATTTTGGATATTATTCTAAATTAAAATTGTAGCGTTCAAACTTAAAATTTAGCTCATTACAATTTTAACAAATCAAGGTTTTTTATTTCTAACCACTCTGTTCAAATTTGTATAGTTTTTAATTGTTGTTTATAATGGCTTGTCCCGCATCTGAATTATATTTCTTTTTCAAAAAACCTCTGATCCAATTCAGAAATACATATAATTGCTTTGAAAAAAATTTTTAATTCAGAAATATTTCATTTAAACGCTCAATAATTCATACCTATAAAACACAAACTCTTAACACCTTTTAATTTTACAATTTTTTTAATTAAATTATTTTAAAATACGAAATAACCGTTAAAAATTTTTTATGACTTTAACATTTGAGAGATTTCTGGTTAAAAAATACAAATTACGCTATTATTTTTAAGGTTCAAAATGGTAATAATACAAAAAAAATTCAGTTCGTAACACTAAAAATTGAACGATTAATTAATTCTTTAACTAAAAACTTTTTAAAATAAAAGTTACATTGTTTTTATTTTAAGTTGTTCCAGATTAATATTTTCGCATTGTTATTTAGAGATAAAAATTTTAGTTCGCCAATTGAAAATGTTAGAAATTAACTTACTATCAAAATAATTGAATTTTCAACTAAAAAAAAGAGAATAACAAATTTCCAACAAAATAATTACATTTTCTACTAAAATAATAAATCTTCAACAACAAAAGAAGTTTTAATTTTTGATTAAAAACTGTTGAACCTTAAAAATAATAGCGTAATTTGTATTGTTTAACCCGAAATCTCTCAAATGTTAAGGTCATAAAAATTTGTAAACGGTTATTTCGTATTTTAAAATAATTTAATTTTAAAAATTGTAAAATTAAAAGGTCTTAAAAGTTTGTGTTTTATACGTATGAATTATTGAGCGTTTAAATGAAATATTTCTGAATTGAAAATGTTTTTCAAAGCAATTGTATGTATTTCTGAATTGGATCAGAGATTTTTTGAAAAAAAAATTCAGATCTGGGATAAGCCATCATAAACAACAATTAAAAACTATACAAATTTGCTTAAAAAAATGAAAATGATTTTTTAGTTTGAAAAATTAATTTTAAGTGAGTATTTGAAAAGATTTTAAAAATTAAAAAAAAAAAAGAAATCAGGACGATTTTAATGCAATTTTTTTATTTTGCAGTTATTTTAATTTTAGGGAAAAAATCTAATTAACACAGTAAATCACTTTTCAACCCAAAAGTTTACTTTTCAACAAAATTAATTAATTTTCTATCAAATAATTGGTGTTTTAACTAATAAAATGTACAGGATAAAGTTTCAAACAAAAATGGAATAGTACAATTTCCAGATAAAAACTGTGTTAAAAAATTGAATTGAACAAGACAAAAAAACGAATTTTCAACAAAATTGTTAAATTTTGAAGGGAAAAGGTGAATTTTTGACCAAGAAGATTAATGTTCTATACAAAAAAAAGACGATTTTCCAACTTATCCAATATAAATGATTAATTTTTAATCAATCATATAATAGTTACATTTTCAGATAAAGATAAATAATTTTGTAAAGGAAAAATGAATTTTAAACAAAGTTGTTAAATTTTCGACCAATCAGATGAATTTTCGACCAAGAAAATTGATAATCTACAAAAAAAGACAAATCTTAAACAAAATACATGAATTTTTAAAGAAATTATTTAATTTTAAAATAAAAAAGACGAATTATCTACAAAAAATTGAAATTTTTAAGCGAAAAATATGAGTTTCAACCAAAGAGTTAAATTTTCAACCAAATAGTTACATTTTCAATCATAATTAAAAAACATTGTAAAAAAAACGTATTTTTTTGACAAAGTAGTTCAACTCTTAGTGAAATAATCGACTTTCAAACCCAAGAAGGTGTACAGTTGATATTTTAACCAAACAACTGCATTTTTGACCAAAAATGATAAAATTTTCAATCAAAAGGATTAAATTTCTACTAAATAAGGTCCATTTCCAACAAAATACATGAACTTTCAACGAAATTATTTAATTTTAAAAACAAAAAGAGTATTTCCACCCAAAACTTATAATTTTAATTTTTAACAATATATTTGCATTTACAACAGAACGACTTTACAACCGAAACATATTTATAGTTCATAATTCAATCGAAAAATGTAATTTTTAATCAAAAAGTATAAATTTTCGATAAAACAACTTAATTTCTACAAAGAAAGACGACCTTTTAACAAAACACATGATTTCTTAACCAAAAATGGTATTAATTGATTGTCAGTTTCAAACATGTATTTTCAACGAAAGAGATGAACCTTCAAATAAAAAAAGTAGACTATTATAATATAACATAATTATAATATTATCATTATTAATAACATAACCTCAAAATATATGCATATCAAGAGGCGCGCGATCTATTCAAATCATGAGCATCGTCAGCATCGAAATCTGGAAATATTAAAATCCCAATCTCCTGAATTTATTTCAAAGCAGTTAGCTGTCAGCAGATAGATATATAAATAGAATCGACGAAGTACTCCGACCGGCAATCGTGCATCTTCGAGTTTTCAAAAACAGAAAAGGAGAAATGGGTTGCGCGCGCAACTCAGTCATTTACAGCGTCTCCTGCTATATTCACACGGACATAGCCCTGTTATAGTATTGGACCGCATCTCGTTTCAGATCTGGGATCACTGTAACCCTACCGTAGAAAGTTCTTAAGTATTGCCACTACCGCGCGCACAAACTTTCCGTGCGTATTCGTCAATGTTGGTGTCATGTTCGTCCAATGTTCTTATTGTAAAAAATAGTATACGCGGCACGGGGCTATAACCTCGAAAACAGCAATTCGCATGTTGGCTGTACTCGGGACCGTTTGCATTCGCTTGGTTACGCCCCTAGCCACGTAATGTACTATACCACTGATATACATATATACATTGGATACGAAAATAGCCATGTATCAGCTAATGAGAGTGCGAGGCAAATTTAAAGAGGTTTTCGGCATTTAGCGTTCTCCATGGTCACTCAAAGAAGTAAGGGAAAAGAGCGCGAAATTCGAAATGTGTAATTTATGAGAAACAAAAGAAGGAGCATATTTTATTAGAATATGCATACGAAGAATATGAAGAAACTAAAAAATAAGTATATTCGTTTACCATATGTACAGTATATACGTATATTATATGAGAATGATTGAAATTTATGAAAATATTCCTGAGTGAAAGGTTCAACTGAAGGGAAAGAATTATGGTGGGACTATTACTTCGCTGAAATGTAACAATAAAAAAAAATCTTCATTTTTTAACCGAAAATTAATCCTTTTTTTCTTAATTTCCTTTTTTATAGAATTTTAATCTTTTTGATGAAGATTCAACTTTTGAATGGAAAAGTTACGTAAATTGGTTGAAAATTGATGTCCTTGATGAAAATTGAACTACTCTAAATTGATATTTATATGTTCTACATACAATTTTAGTTTTTTCGATGGACATTTATTTTAGGTTAGGTTTATAGTAGATTGAGAATTTCTTGAGAAATTCAAATATTTAGTGGAAATTTCATGTATCAAAATATTAATATTAATTGATTCTTATTATATTTCGTTCCCATCTTCTGCAAATCACCTCTATATCGTAACAATTTTAAATCCATGAATACTTCTCAATACCTTAGAATAGTTCAAATAGGATTAAAATAAATTTTTAACCAAAAATAAGTTATTATCGAAATATTTTTACGTGACAAGTTACGTGAAATATTTTTACATGCCAAATATACATTTCGTACTTAAAATAAAACAGTTCAATTTTCAGTACGAAACCAGGAAACAAAAATCTACTCACTTCCATTTGAATGGGTCTTGAGGTTTTCTGAATTGCGTACCTGTCACTGGAATTACAAATAGCCGACCATAGGTTAGAGTGAGTTTTGAATGAAAAATGAACTTTTTTAATCGGCCACGTAATTTTTTTCTCGTACCAATTCAGTAGCGATTATGAATCAGCATTAACCGATACAGGAACGATAGTTCCGACAGAAAATTATTAATTGAAATGAAACAAATTTAATTCAAATATTTCAAATTATTTATAAAAAAATAGTTCAATGGGCATCTTTTGAGAAAATCGTGGCATACATGTAGTCTACTTTTATTTACAGACTATTTATTTTCAAGCATTTTTTTTATTTTGTTAAACATTTTTTTTCACATATTTGCATCATAACACGTTATATAACACGTGGACTCCCTGCAGCCCTTAGCATGTGCACTGAATAAGTTGAATGTTTCTAGAGCTTAATTCAGTGTAAATTTCATAATTCCTGTACAGGATAATGTATTGAAACCAGTGAAAAATGAGAATTACAACTAAATAATAATTGAATTTATAAATAAATTGTTGTATCAATTATAATATATTATAATATTTAATTTTAAATTCTGAAATTTTTTATTAATCAGCATTATCCTATTCAAAGTTATCACTTTATACTTCTCATTCGAAGAAATTAATTCTTTAAATTTTTAATCTGCACATTCCACTTAGTTGAACTCAACCTGAGGTAGCGTACAATTGGCAGATTCACGTTTATCGAAATTCGCTATGTGCGCATCACGAAGTAATAGTAAGGAGAAGGAACTGTGTGCTACGAAAGCATGACAACTTTTTCGGAATAAATGTTCTGACTTTTAAGTGAAATATCTCAGAGAGCCACGAAGATGCCCGAAGGACTGTCGCCAAGAGCCGAAAGAATTACCGCCTATTTCAGCGCTAAATTTGAATTATAAAATACTGTGAATTTAAGATGTTATCAAATTCATGTAATTTAAAAATTTGAACCAATGCTGTTTTGAATTGAAAGTTTCAAATTGAACTCATAAAGGTTACCAGGTGTATACATATGAAACCGGTATTGCCATTTAGCGGTCAGTAGGCACACTTGTAGGCACTGTCGGAACTTACCATTTGTGCCAATTGGCGTATTGTCATCTGTCAACAATATCCAATACCAAACATTTCAAGTTTCATA
>NC_046659.1:21972226-21974296 GCF_010883055.1 Belonocnema kinseyi | reverse complement strand
CTCTCTCTCTGGTGTTTTCCTTTTAATTCTCACCCTCCTGTTCTCCTGGTCCCCTTCTACCTCATCTTCCCCAGCCATTCTTTACCTTTTTTCCGCCCCTTCACTGCTAGTCGCGCTTGCCTTTTTTTGCCATTCGTCCAGACTTCTGTTCGAACCTTTTTAATGTTAGCAAAAAAATCTAATTAACAAGATATATCAATTTTCAACCCAAAAGTTTACTTTTTAACAAATTAAATTAATTTTCTATCAAATAATTGGTGTTTTAACTAATACAATGTACTGGATAAAGTTTCAAACAAAAATTGAATAGTTCAATTTCCAGATAAAAACGATTAATTTTTAATCAATCCTAGAATAGTTACATTTTCAGATAAAAAAAAAAATTTTAACCAAAAAATAAATTTTCAATAAAGTTGTTAAATTCTCAACCAATAACATGAAAAATCATATTTTTGGGTTAAAGATTCAGCTTTTTGTAGATGATACTCTTTTTGACTTTAAAATTTAATAATTTTGTTGAAAGTTCATATATTTTGTTGGAAATTGACCTTGCTTGGTAGAAATTTAATCTTTTTGGTTGAAAATGTATCATTTTTTGTTAAAAATTCAATTGTTTGGTTGAAATATGAACTGTACATCTTCTTGGGCTTAAAAGTCGAGTATTTCACTAAGAGTTGAATTACTTTGTAAAAAAAAATACTGTTATTTTCAACAAGGTTTTATAATTATGTTTAAAAATTTAACTATTTGGTTGAAAGTTTAACTCTTTGATTGAAAACTCATATTTTTGGCTGAAAAAATCAACTTTTTGTAGATAATTAATTTTGTAGATCATTAATTTTCTTGGTCGAAAATTCATGTTATTGGTTGAGCATTTTACAACTTTATTACAAATTTATTTTTTCGATTAAAATTTATTTTTTTTATCTGAAACTGTAACTATTCTAGGATTGATTAAAAATTAATCGTTTTTATCTGGAAATTGAACTATTCAATTTTTGTTTGAAACTTTATCCTGTACAGTGTATTAGTTAAAACAACAGTTATTTGATAGAAAATTAATTTAATTCGTTAAAAAGTAAACTTTTGGGTTGAAAATTGATATATTTTGTTAATTAGATTTTTTTCCTGAAATTAAAAAAAACTGCAAAATAAAAAAATTCCCTTAAAATCTTCCGGATTCTTTTTTCTTTTTAATTTTTAAAATGTTTTCAAATAATCACTTCAAATTTATTTGTCTCAATAAAAAATCATTTTCAATGTTCTTAGTAATCACAACAATTTTTGTCATTCTTTTTAAATACTGTACAATTTTCAAAAAGCTTTTTTTTTAAATCAGCAAAAGTCTAAATCGTGTTTCAAATTATTTGAAATAATTTCAAGTTTTAAATTAATTCTGAATCTTTTTTTAAATTAAAATTGTAGCGTTTAAACTTAAAATTTAGCTCATTACAAATTTAACAATTCAAAGCTTTCTATTTCGAACCATTCTGTTCAAATTTGTATAGTTTTTAACTGTTGTTTGTAATGGAATGTTTACCATGAACGGTCAAATATTGCTGATGATTAAGGAAATTTTCTTTTTTTAATTAAAAATTTTCAAAATTGAATGGGTTAAAAATAAAAATTTTTTATACTGAAATAATATTTCAAGTCATAATCGAATACAAATAAATTAATTTTCTAAAAAATAATTGGTGTTTTAACTAATACAATTTACAGGATAAAGTTTAACCAAAAATGCAATAGTTTAATTTCCAGATAAAAGCTGTAATAGAAAAATTGAATTGAACAAGGAAAAAAACGAATTTTCAGTAAAATTGTTAAATTTTCAAGAGAAAAGGTAAATTTTTGACCAAGAAGATTAATGTTCTATAAAAAAAACGGTTTTCAAACTTAACCAATATATACGATTAATTTTTAATCAATCCTATAATAGTTACATTTTCAGATAAAGATAAATAATTATTAACGGAAAAAATTTATTTTCAACAAAGTTGTTGAATTGTCAACCAATCAGATGAATTTTCGACCAAGAAAATTAATGATCTACAAAAAAAGACAAATTTT
>NC_046659.1:21966925-21972126 GCF_010883055.1 Belonocnema kinseyi | reverse complement strand
TTTCAATGTTTATAAATCGGTTTAAAATCGTAAAACTTGATTTTAATGTCATTTTAATCAAATTTGAAGCAAATTTTCACTTTTCGCGATTTTCTGCCTTTTAATCGCCGTATGGTGGGTTGAAATTTTTGTAAAAAAAAAAATCAAAACATGGTTTTCGATGTATTTTTTCCCGTAGAATTCGATTCTGAAGTCATAAAAATAAAAATTTTCTTTATTTTTTGTTATTTAAAAAAAAAACCATGAAAAAACCGTAAAAAATGAGGTTTTTCGAGCAAAACCCCATAAAAAAGTAGCTGGATCCTACTTTTTTATTGCAAATTCGGATTCAGCGTCGAAAAATACATAAGAATATATAGGTCTGGTCAATTGCACAGACACTTTTGTTTTTTTGTGGGCCTGTGTAATGAACAGCCTAAAATGAGATTTCGATGTAATCTCTTTAGTAAAACAGTTTTTCATGGAAAAACGTTATTATTGGTAAAGACGTTGGTTATCTAGTTCTGTATTCAGGGTGGCCGTTTTAAACAAAGAAAAAAATTCACGGTCATTTCCGGGTTTTTCCGGTTTCGCAAACATTTTCCGCGGTCAATAAAATTATGCAATTCGAACTCTAAAGCTTAACTGTCTATCATTTGAAGTAATAAAAACAAACTACAAATTGAAGCACTCAAATTGTTGCACTTGAATTTTGAACTTTTGAAACCGAGTTTTCAAAGTTTCTTAATTACACTCTTTTTTTATTGAATTGCTTTATAATATCCACTTGAAAAATGGAAGTCACTAACAATTTTCAATTTAGCAATTTTAAATAAAATGCAGATAAACTTCTAAATTGAGAATTTTTAACTTAAAAATTAATGAGTTAAAAGATTCAGATTCAACTCTATAAATATAAATCTACGTCATCATTTTGAACTCTTTCAATTAAAGAATCAGTTAACTTTTCAATTTTTGAAATTAAATTAATTTAAATAATTTTAAGATAAAAAAGCTGAAAAATGGATAATTGCATTTTTTAAACTGAGCACTTCTTAAGGGCATGTGACACTCAAATCAACCGATCAAGCCAGTCCCAAGATCGAAATTTTTCCCATATGTAAAAATAAAAGTTAAAAAAAAAGCGAAAAAATTTTGGGGAGTGTATTAATTAACGCAAAAGGAAGGTGTATATCCTTGCGTGAAGTTGTGAAAGAATTTTTTTTTATAAAAATAGTAATTGATGGTAAATATATTCTACTTTATCGGTAACACCTGATGTGTCGGTAACTTTATTTTTTTAATTCAGGCGACAGGTGGCGCTAGAGTTCGACTTTTGGATTTAGAACTTTTGTCATGCACAATTCCATTCAAAGTGAAAATAATCTACAATCTCAACTCCATTTTAGATAATTTGGCGGTATATTCAAATTTCGTTACATCAGAATACAAAATTTTAATGTTTCGCTACCTTGCCTATGCTTTTTTTAATGATAAATATATTTATATAAGTTAATAACTAATATTCAACAGTGTGAATATTGTAAATAAATAAAATATTGTCTTATTATTTAAAATATGCAAGAAATAATAGGAGGGCACACAGTACTCATGCCTTTAGGGCGGAAAATTGTGGCAACCGTTTTATTGGATAATTGAGGAGATAAAAAGATGAAAATTTTCACTCTCGTAATATATTCTGGTATGCTGAGACATTATTTATTTACAACATCATAAACAATGTATTTGCTAGACATTTGCGCTTCCCTACAAGCCAAAATTTTCAAGCTATTCACGATAACCTTTTTTCATAAATAGATCGAGAAATTCGAAATTTTTGGCAAACTGTTTTATCTTCTGGATTTCAAATATCTTGGATAATCAGGAATAAGGAATTTATCAAGTGAAGGGTGTCACGTAGGGTGGTACCATCATGCACTGGTAAATTTTTTTCTTTTAATATTCATGCATATCGCTTCTAAATTTGTTGGAATTTACAAAAAAATTCATGAATTTTTTTTTAACAAAGAAAGTATTATTTACATGTTTCGGAAGCCCCAAAAAATTAAATAGTATATCTCACAAAAAAGACGCTTTTGTAAATTTTGGACAGAATAGTCAATGTTAGGTATATTGAGTAGTCTCATTATTTCTCACTCCAATTAGCCATGAAATAAAAATAAAAATTTATTTTTTTAATTTCTTCCCCGTAAGCCTATTTTGTAGCGTCTCGCAAAGTCACTATAAGTGAAAAATGGTGTTTCTCGAGTTTTTGTCAGTAATTCTTATTTTTTGTGTTTTTTCCAATATATTTATATATTTTTTATAATATATAAGATACTAATTTCTACTAATAAGCAAATGTTAAAATAAATTGTTCAAACCATTTGTTATTGTTATTAGCAATTTTCTCTTATAATAGAGTTACAAAGTCTCGTCTTTTCCGAATTTTGTAACTTTTCAGTTAGAGCTAGGAAATAATCAATTAAACTTGACAGAAATAATTTTTCAAACCATTTATTATTTTTTATAATAATATCATCTTATAATAATGCTAGAAAGTCGCAGTTTTTTGTGACATTTTTTCAATAAGAGTGAGGTAATAATGACCATAATGTCAAATTTTTACACAGTTGTCGTTTTTTAAATAATTTTTAAACTTTTTAGCCACTTTTTACTTAGTGACCTGATAATTAATTATTACACTACTAAGTAAGCAGTGAACAAAAATATGCAAATTTCAGAAAAAGCTTCATTTATCTATTTTTCCTGAAATTTGTAACTTTGATTTGGGGTTTTAGTTATAAAAAAATTATAAATAAACTTCAGAGAGAAACATTTTTTAAAGCATTTTTTTCTTTTTTGTAAATATATTTTTATGAAGTAAAAAAGACATTTGAAACATTCTTCACATTTACTATATGGTGCTTATCAGCATTATACTAAGAGAAAATAGCTATAACAAATAATAAATTGTTAAAACAATTATGTCCGTGCACTTGCATCAATCATTACCTGACTTTAATTAGAAAGTTTCACAACAAAATTGCAATGATTTGAATCATTATTTATGTTTAATTACCATTATTATTGCCTCACTCTAACTGAAAAGTTAAAAAATTCGGAATAAGCCGCGAAATTCTAACACTATTCCGAGACCCTTCAAAAAAACAATAATAAATTTTCAAAAGAGTTATTTAAACATCTAATTATAAACAAAAAGTTAAGCTTTATGTATTAGAAACAATTTGTTTTTTAAGAACCAACAAAAAAATTATAATTAGAAACAAAAACTCGCAAAACCCCATTCTTTAAATATGGGTTTTTTGTCACCCTATAAAACAGAATTATGGGTTAATATTTAAAAAGTATTTATTTAATCGTATTTTATGACTGTAAACGGAAATTTTCAGTTTCAACTCGAATTCACGTAATATTGACAATTCTGGATGTGACCCCCGTGACCCCTCAAATAAATCATGCACATGCAAAGTGTGACAGGTAGTTTTTCCATTAAAATATTCATTATCACATGCATACAATGTTGTTTATTTTGCCTGCCGTAAACCACAGTAGTTTGAAATCATAGCGGTTGTATTTTATAGGGAAATCCCTCACAGTTAATTTAAAATTGAGCATCTATACAAGTTTTAACTTTTTAGATTCCATATGCATATCTTTCCCCTAGACTTATTTCTTCCAATGAATCACACGCATGCAGGTATGATTGAAGTAATTTTTTTTTATAAAACTGCTGCAGATTTCATACTGGCTAAGAAAGTCTTCAGTTTTCAAAATACTTTTCTAGCCCGAAAACTATTTAGGTGTCAAACAGTTTTTTACTTAGATGTGGTAAGGGGGTCTAGCCGGCACTAGTCAAAAGGCGTACATATTGTAAACACAATACATCTATTCAAAATTGTAAAAGAAGCTCGAGAATTATGCCAGGACAGAAAAGTATGGCGGTAAATAGTTATTAATAGGAGTGTCAGTAGAGAGAATGACGCCTGAAACAAAAGACCTTGGATACTAATGGACCCAAGTGGGGAACCTTACATAACGACTTTGTGAGGATCTTTACTTGGAGTGATTGCTAGAGAGATTGATCAGCAACCTGGGTCGGAGCAGTATTGCGGAACGAACGTGTTATTTAAATAAATAACATGTGAATTCTGGATCACTCTACAAATTTTATAACCCTTTCTCACATTATTCCTTTCCCCTCCGAATGAGTTACGCTTTCCCCGAAAGGGAAATGGCGCATGTAGGCTCTCGTATTCGCACGTTTAATGCATACAATGTAACTCAATTTTTTTAAACATCGTAAATACTATAAATTAGATCGAAAACTGTTGTTTAAACTTGTGAGGAATTACAACCACAAATAGTAACTTAAATTTTTTTCTATTTGTTTTCAAAGAAAGTTCTCAAAGCACCTACGGCTTTGACGATTACATTCTCATTCTGAAACTCCCGCTTCGCGCTCGATAACTTGTGTCCAATTACGAACCTTCATCAAGATAGTTTGTAAATCTTATTAAAATCTACTAAGAACAACACTTTAAACATTTGGATCTCTTAAAAAACCAAATTTGCATATTTTTGAAAATGATCTAACTTTTGGAACTTTTGTCTAATTAAGAAATTTCATGATAATAGTTTCGAAAAACATATATTTTATATCTAGTAGAAATTTGCATTGATATTTCTTAACCCATTAAAAAACTTTTTTTTCCTTTCTTTAAAAATTTTCAAAATGCTGAAAATCATATAACTTTTTGAAGTTTTATCTAATTTAAAAATATCATCAGGATGATTTGTACGTCCTTTTGACGCGTACCAGAAAATTTAACAAAAATTTGTAAAACTCATAAAAAAAATTTATTCAAATTTTAAATGAGCTCAAACTTTTTGATTTTTTGTCTGATCGAAAAATTGAACTGACATAGTTTTTAAATATATTTGATATCGAATGATGATTTTAAATGAAATTTCCTAATCTTGTAGAAAAATATTTGTTTATCTTTTTCTGAACGTTTTCAAGATTTTCAAAAGTACATCACGTTTATAATTTTCATTGAAAATAAAAATTTTATTTGGATAACTTACAAGTCTTTTACCCATCTACCAGGTGTATACATATGAAACCGGTATTGCCATTTAGCGGCCAGTAGGCACACTTGTAGGCACTGTCGGAACTTACCATTTGTGCTAATTGGCGT
>NC_046659.1:21965093-21966825 GCF_010883055.1 Belonocnema kinseyi | reverse complement strand
TAATCGACTTTTAAACCCAAGAAAATGTACAGTTCATATTTTAACCAAAAAATTGCATTTTTGAACAAAAATGATACATTTTCAACCAAAAAGATTAAATTTTCTACTAAAAAAGGTCAATTGAATTTTAAGAAATTTTTTTATTTTAAAGTCAAAAAAAGCATTATCTACAAAAAAGCTGAATTTTTAACCTAATTTAAAGGCAAATAGTTGAATTTTCCACTATAATTAAGAATCCTTAATAAGAAAAAATTAATTTATTTACCAAGTAGTTGAACTTTAAGTGAATAATCGAATTTTCCACCCAAAAATTATGATTTTAATTTTTAACAATATAGTTGCATTTACAAAAAAACGACTTTGGAACCAAAAAATATTTACAGTTGATAATTCAACCGAAAAATGTAATTTTTAATCAAAAAGTATAAATTTTCCATAAAGCAATTTAATTTCTACAAAGAAAGACGAATTGTTAACAAAGTACATGATTTTTTAACCAAAAATGTTATAGATTAATTGTCAGTTTCAAAAATTTATAATACTGCTTCGAACTGCATTTCCCAGGGCATGAAGCGACCACGGTCATGTGGCTACAAGCGATTATCGGTGTCCCTCTTCCGACAAAGCAAATACGCGAGGGCAAGCGAGAGAGTAACGGGCTTGTTAGTACAGTCAAGCACATTAATTTCTATTTTCGTAAGAGAACCTTTCTTCTCCCGCTAACACTTCACGTCTATTAAATGCGTTTTTTGTATCAGAGAAAATCATATCAGTACTGATTTTTGCATGAAGCATTTCAAAGGTGCTCCAATGATCGTATCAAAATTCAGTAATGATCGGATTAAAAGTAAGCTTATAATCAAGCTTTACAGTTAAAAAATAAATCAAACGAATTTTCAACTAGTTCCATTTTCAACTAGAGAGAAGAACTTTGAACCAAAAATTTAATGTTTCTCAAATTCGTTTGCGTTTTAACTTTAGTATTTTCATTTACAATCACAACTCTTTACCTGGAATACGTCATTGTGCATATAAGGAAATTCATTTTTAAATTGAAAACGACATTTCAAGCAAAGAAAGGCATTTTCAGCTAAAATAATTAACCTTAATTAACCTTCAACAGATAAATGCTTTTTAATTTTTAATGAACTTTTCAAATGTGGCTTTTTTTACAAAACATAAATTTAAGATTGTAAGTCAGAATCTGATCTGTTGCTTTAAAAAATATATTACTTAATCTATGAAAGAAGAACTCCGTTATTATTTTGCATTCTTCAAAAACTTTTAGGATGAGAAATATGATCAAGAGAATGTTGCCCCAAATAAATGTAAATCAGATTGTAGAAAGTTTCTTATCACAAATGTTTATTAAGAGATAGTAATTATGTGTTATATAGTATTATCATTTATTATGGTGTTATCAAAGAGAACCGCAATTGTTAGCGCTTTTCCCAGTAGTTACAAAATTAAAGATAACACAGGCCCAGAAAAAAAACAAAAGTGTCTGTGCAATTGACCAGACCTATATATTCTTATGTATTTTTCGACGCTGAATCCGAATTTGCAATAAAAAAGAAGGGTCCAGCTACTTTTTTATGGGGTTTTGATCGAAAAACCTCATTTTTTACGATTTTTTCATGGTTTTTTTTAAATAAAAAAAAATAAATAAAAATTTTATTTTTTTGACTTCAGAATCGAATTCTACGGGAAAAAATACATCGAAAACCATGTT
>NC_046659.1:21963431-21964993 GCF_010883055.1 Belonocnema kinseyi | reverse complement strand
GGTTTATTTGAAGCGAGGAAAACTTAATGGCATCCCTGAAGATCCTGAGCTCGTTGATAGAAGCGCCATAGGACACCTTTGCGCTGGAGAGACTTATACATATCTGGGCGTGCCACAGAGCCGCAGTCAGGATGTGACATCTATAAAGGATACTCTCCGAAGCAGATACAAACGTCTTATCCGACAAATTTGGTCTTCCGAACTGTCGGCAAGGAACAAAGTATCTGCAACGAACATGCTTGCCGCTAACATGCCTATTTTCAGCAGAAGGTTTAGATACAATCTGGTCCCGGTGCGGAATAGTTCTTCATCCCTCTTAATACTTTTTTCACCTTCTCGGTAGTGATGTGTGGGCATTCTTTATCAGGTGTTATGAGGGCATCACATAGCTCCTTGAAACTATTTATATTTTCTGAGTCTTCGTCCAGTCTATGCTGCACTTCGTAGACTTCTCTCCAAAATACTTCGACCTCCTCTGGTTTGAGTGCTGCCTGATGGTCAGCAGCTTTGACTTTTTAAGTGTGTGATAACGGGTCCGGAGTTCGCGCGCGAACTGTCGAACATTGGCGGTAAAATTCCTGCCAGATGTGATGTAGTCAATCACATTTTGAATGCGGGACGCGTACTGTCTTGCCCAGCCTATCTTTATGGCAAGTTGATGCATTCGTCTTTTGGTCTTATGATCAATCGTTGGTTTCGTTTTACGGTTCGCAACGACCAAAGCTCTCGCTGCATTATACACGCAATAATTGATAGCCCAGAGGTCGGGTTCTCCAGAAAAATATGCACAACGCTCGTCATCCATTTCAGCCAGATCTTTAGACTTCAAAGGAACCTTGGTGTTGATGTTTCTCCGGGTCATAAAGCATCGCTCTCCCTCTATTGGATGCCTGGTCGCGGCTGGTCTTAGTGTCGCCTCTCTTTCTCTGCTGCTGGCTTGTTCTAGCTGTGGCAGAGTAGGCGTTCCGCTTACATAGCCCCTTTTTCGGAGTAGTTCAGCATGGTTTCGCAGACGTTGCTGCGAAAAGTGCGATAGCTCCGGGTGTTTCTCGCACCACGGAGCATGCAGCCGTGCCATATAACCCCGTTCAGGGGCCACACTCGCATCGTAGCACTCTAGCAAGTCATGATTCAGTCGCTCCATCCACCCAAAGGTCGCGAGATCCCGCCGATCCATCGCATTGAATCCATTTTCATTGGCTCCCCCAGCTCTAGATTGGTCGGCATTGTTAGCCGACCCACTGTCGGGAGCCCTGCGCGTTCTATTGTTTTGAACAGCACTTACTACAACTATGTTTGGTGTTGTCATTGTTGTTCCCACGAGAAGCTAGACACCTCACCCAGGTGCCATTCGGCTTTCGCCACGGTTTTCATACCTCCGCTTGGGGGTTAATTCCTTCGGGACCACCCCTGGACAATTTTCTGCGACTGCCTATTTATTTCTTTAACCACATTCAGCAGAAACCCTTGGTGCAGGGACCCTCTATCCGCAACCCGAGGACGCGTTCGGTGGCTTTGTCATAGGCCCTTCGGTTTGATTCTAGAGGAATTAAAACTGAACC
>NC_046659.1:21961004-21963331 GCF_010883055.1 Belonocnema kinseyi | reverse complement strand
CAACCGAAAAATGTAATTTTGAATCAAAAAGTATAAATTTTCCATAAAGCAATTTAATTTCTACAAAGAAAGACGAATTGTTAACAAAATACATGATTTTTTGACCAAAAATGGCATAGATTAATTCTCAGTTTCAAAAATGTATTTTCAACGAAAGAGATGAACCTTCAAATAAAAGAAATAAAAATTTTAGCAAAGTAGTTGAATTTTTGATAGAAAAGAGGAATTTTTTACAAAACAGTTACATTTTCAACATAATAATTAATTTTTCAATCAAATAATTGAGTTTTTATCCAAACGAGATGAATTCAAAAATCACCAATTTCTTAAATTTCTTTCAAATGCGGATCAAGATTTAAATAAGACTATTATAATATAACATAATTATAATATTATCATTAATATATATATATATATAATAGTATTAATATTCATATAATTTATATCTTATACTTGAAGTAACGTGACCTCAAAATACACGCATTAAAGAGGCGCGCGAAGTATTCAAATCATGAGAATCGCCAGCCCAGCATCGAAATCTGGAAATATTAAAATCCCAATCTCTTCATTTTATTTCAAAGCGGATAGAGATATAAATAGAACCGCCGAAGTGTTCCCACCGGCAATCGTGCACCTTCCAGTTTTAAAATTCAGAAGAGGAGAAATGGGTTGTGCGCGCAACCCAGGCATTTATATCGTCTCCTACCATATTCACACGGACATAGACGTGTCATAGTATTGGACCACGTCTCGTTTCAGATCTGGGATCACTGGTTCGAAGGGTCCCAGGCATATGGAAGGAGTTAAGATTATTTACGATGGGTGCATTATGTTTTCTACCGTTTGAAGAAAAAAGTGGGACTGCAGTAAATACATCGTTCTTACTTCACTCCCCCAGGCTCAAATTGGATTTTCCGAGAGTTTTGACACAGGTTCAGAAAAAGGCGGTTTTTAAAATCAAAAAATTAATTTAAAATTTCGAAAATTTGCAGATGCGTTGTTAAGACATAAGGAAAGGTAAATGACAAAGTCCCTACTTCGAGAAATGAAAGCAACTTCTTCAAATTAAGCGTTGAAAATGATCAAAATCATTTTCAGTATTAAATAAATAATATAGTCACAAAGAAATTATCGATATTTCACGGTAGCTTACCTTCAGCCAAGCTCGAAACAATAAACTGCACTCGTTTTCACTAAGGCAATCGTTCATTAATGCAAAAATAATGAACTTCCAGAAATGTTCAATCTTTTCAATTTTACGGGCAAACTATTCACTTTATGGCAATATTTTATATAACTTTTCTTATTCCGAAGAAAATTTGGAGTGTTTTATTGTATAACTATTTTTGCTCTAAGAACAGCCGTTTCCAAGGGAAATCCAAAAATATGAAATAATCCGCCATATTTGAAGATGTCGGCTCGAGCGCCCCCCCCCCCCAAATTTACTTAATTTTGGGAGGTGCTTCAAGACCCGCTAAGGAAGCTTCCTGACAACTAAGTTCATTGCTATAAATTATTTCCGTTTAAGCCTCCACATGCTGCTTCGTTGACTGGTCTATAAATATTACTCATTCAACTCTATTTACTCAGCATTTTGACGAATGTGGAATGGCAGATTTAAAGCACCGCGCACAGGTAACCGATTAAAAATGTGGCCAACCGATTACATTTTTATTCTTTTAATCTGCAAATGACAGATACGCAATTCAAACCGACTCGCTTTCTATTGGTTCTTTTAACTGGGGACATCAATTTTTAACCAAATTACATAACTTTTCTACTTAAAACATTAATCTTCATCAAAGAAGATCAAAGTTCTAAAAACAATAATAATTGTTTTCAATAAAAATTGGAAGAGTTAGAATTTCAGTTCTAAAAATGAATTTTCGGTTAAGAAAATGAATTTACATGTGAAAACTTGTATTTCCGCCGAAGAGATTAATTTTCCGCACCAAGAAACAAAGATTTTTCACAAAATAAATGAAATTTCAACAAAAATTTTGAATTTATGAAAGGAATTGTGAACCTCATATTTACGTTATTAACCAAAGAGATGAATTCTAAATAACCAAAAAGATTTTTTTTTTAATTCTTACATTTTCAACGAAATAATAGTCCCACCATAATTCTTTCCCTTTATTTGATTCCTTTCACTCACAAATATTTTCATAAATTTAATTCATTTTTATATACTATACGTACATACTGTACCCTTGGTAAACGAATATACTTATTTTTTAGTTTATTCATATTCTTCTTATGCATATTCTAATAAAATATGCCATTTCTTTTGTTTGCTTCTTTTGTTGCCTCAAGCAATCTTGTAT
>NC_046659.1:21959489-21960904 GCF_010883055.1 Belonocnema kinseyi | reverse complement strand
TCTTCCGGCCAACCTTCCCCTTTCCATACCTTGTTGCAGATTTTCCACATCCCATCCCTAATCCCTTCTCCTCCAAACTTCATCGCTTCGTTCTCCATCCCAACTTCTCCCGGCGCCTTGTTTCTTTTTAACCTATTTATTGCTTCATCCACTTCTTTTCTTGTTATCCCGTTCCCTTCCTCCATTTGTCCTCGGACTATCCTACACTTTTCCCCTTTGATCTTATTTTGCTCTCCCTCTAATAGACCCTTAAAATAATCCGTCCATTCCTCCAGTTCTATTTCTTCGTTAATGCCCTTCCATTCCCCTCTATCCCTATTTATCACATCCCACACCCTACCTTCTTAGATGGCTTTTTCTACCTCTGATTTATATTCTTCCTTTCCCCTCTGTCTTTTTATTTCCAGCATCTTCTCATGTTCTTTTTTCCTCCTGTTATACTCCTCCTTCTCCATTTGCTCACACACTCTTTTATTCTCTCTTTACCCTCCCAGCATTCCTCGTCCCACTAGCCTCTCTTCCTCCCTACTCTTTCCCCCTACTCTTTCTTCATTAGTACCCAGCTCATCCTTTACCTTTTCAATGGACCCCTTCAACCTTTCAACTAACGAGTCTATCCCCTCTTCTTTTTCATACCTAACCTTCTCCTTTTCCATCTTTTGTTTAAGCTCGTTTAATTTATCTACCCCCCAGATTTCCATTTTCGTGTTTCGTTCGCACCCTTTTTCCTTTCTCCCTCTGCCGCGCTTACTGGCGCCTCTTCTTAGTGTAACTATGACCGGGAAGTGCTCGGACCCTATCTCATTCCCTACCTTCATACTCCCTATCATATGATGCATTCTTTCTTCAGTCAGGATGTAGTCTATTACTGTTGCTCCCTTTCCTATGAATGTGATCTCCCCTTCCTCATCTTCTTTCGTATTGCCATTGCATATAAACCATCCTGTTTCTCCTATCATGTCTAGCAACTTCCTCCCATCCCTGTCCGTCTCTCTATGTTTGGAGTTCATCCCAGCACCATTCCTCCCCATTTATCCATAACCTGTCTCTCCCTATCCACACCATATGGCCCTTTTTCCTTTCTACCCAAGCCCTCTGCTCTATTTGCCATCTCTTTTTCCTCTCCCTCCATGTCAGATCTTCTTCAATTCTTTCCCTTCTTCCTCTCAATAATTTTTTTTCTCTCCATAATTTTCTTTTTCTCCTCCTCACTCCCCACTTTTACCA
Organism: Belonocnema kinseyi; assembly: GCF_010883055.1. Classification (NCBI taxonomy): domain Eukaryota; kingdom Metazoa; phylum Arthropoda; class Insecta; order Hymenoptera; family Cynipidae; genus Belonocnema; species Belonocnema kinseyi. Next base: position 21,959,677 of record NC_046659.1, on the reverse strand, counting down.
GAAACATTCCTTCTTTTCCTTCTTTTGACCCTCCTATTCTCTTGACTCCTTCTACCCTTACCTGCACTCTAATATCTTGAAAAGGGTTTGTTATTTCCACTTCTCCTGTTTCACTCTCCACTTTTAATCTCTTGACTACTATGTTATTTTTCCTCTTTGCCCTTTCTTCCCCTTCTAATCTTCTTTCG
>NC_046659.1:21952764-21959389 GCF_010883055.1 Belonocnema kinseyi | reverse complement strand
GCGCATACTTTGAATAAAATATTTGTTATCATTCTCTTGAAATAAATGTGTTTTTTTCTTGAAAAAATACCGGTTTCATATGTATACACCTGGTATAAGTAACTTTGAAAAAATGTATAAAATTTGTAGAAAAAAAATTTTGAAATTTAAAAATGCTTTCAATTTTTTAATTTTCGTTGGAAATATCTGATTAGCGAACTTAACCTTTATTTTGGGGACCTTCAGAAGTGTATAAAATGCGGACTCGATTAGACAAATCCTTCAAAAGTTAGCGGGGCTACAACATTCAAGTTACCATACATACAGACAGACACCGGCAACATTTTATGATTTTCGGATTCTGTGCGTGCCGAAACGTAAAGATCCGTTAAAAACCAGAGATCGAAAATTTTGACGATTACATTACACTCTCATGAATGAGAATGTAAAAAAGTGTATGAATTCGAAAAAGATATTAAAAATCATTGGACTGTATTTAAACAAGCTTCTACCTAATATAACATAAGAATCTCTTAAAATTCGTAATTTTGAAAATAATGAAACTTTTTAAAAAACTTTTGTGGTCTGAATAGTTTTGAAATATATTTGGTATCTGGCGAAAATTTTGAATGCAATTTTTGGATCTATAAAAAAAATAATTTTTTCTATTTTTTGAAAGGTATATAACTTTTCTAATTTTGACAAAAATTTATAAAATTTTAAGACGCAAATTTTCAGAATGCTCTCAATTTTTTAATTTTGTTTGGAAATATCTGATGAACGAACTTATACTTCATTTTGGGGATCTTCAGAAGTGTATCAAGTCCGAACTCGATTGGACAAATCTTCAAAAGTTAGCGTGGCTACAACATTCAGGTAACCATACGTATAGACATATAGAAAGAGAGACAGACATCGACAAAATTGTACGATTTTCGGATTCTGTGCGTGCCGAAACGTAAAGATCCCTCTGAATGATCCTGCTCCTCGTATCGGTGACCCCATTTGAGTGCTTTAGTCCTTAGAATAAAATAAATTCCGGGACGCAAATGAGCCATAAGTTTGCCTGGAATATATAGAAATTAAGTTGGTTCGCTTTTGTTAAAAATGGATGTTTTCAACCAAAAAAGAAGAACTTTAACAATTTTCCACGATTTTCAAAGATTTCGAAGGGTGTGTCTAATTGTACGAAAGTTAAAAAATTCAAAGGGCTTTTTACTGAATTTCAATATTTGAAAATGATTCCAAAGGATTTTAAAAGTTATTTTTAAAATTCCGTGTTTTTTTTAAAGAGCTTTAATGAATTTAAAGGAATTTCAAAAGAATTTAAGGGTTTCGAAATATTTAAAAGTATTTAAAAATATTCCAAGGTATTTTCAGTTGATTCTAGTAACTTAATGGGGATTCAAAGGTTTTGAAAGATTTTAGGCTATTTTTAAACATTCCAAGTCATTTTTAAGAAATTTCAAGGGATTTCACAGAATGTGTACAGTTCTACAAAAGTTAAAAAAACTTTCAAGCAATTTTAAATTGGTTTAAATATTTTGAAGGGATTAAGCTCTCAAAATGTTTAAATAAATTTTCCATGATTGCAGGAAATATCAGATTTCATTAAATTTGAAGGGATTTTGAATTGTCCAAAAATTCTTATTAATTTAACCTGAATTTGTTTAATTCGTCTGAATTTTTCTAAATTCACACAATTCTATTCAATGACATTTTTGCTTTTCTTTCTATTCTTTCAAATATCCTTAGATTTTTCTAAATTTTTGAAAATATTTTTTAATTGAGTACAGTTCACAATAACTGAGTTCTTCTTGTGTTTCTTAAACTCCTTTTAAAATTATTTTTATTGAAATAAATGGAATTTTAAATCTTTCTTTCCAATTTTTTTTTTAATTCATTACAATTCAACTTGAATTTTTGTAAGTCTTATAAATCGAATGAAGGTAGCGACTTGGCTGGAATTTACTTCTAACTGCAGTAAAATTCCAATTTTCTTTATTTTAATCAATTGGGTCAGTTAAGAAAAGTGATCTCTACTTTATCTATCATCGCAGACTTTCCAGACTATCTCAGTTTACTCTAAGTAAATCATAATTTTTATTGCATTTTTAAATATTTTTTTATTTATTAAGAAATTAAACTAGTTGTTTGAAAATTTATTCACTTTGTGAAAAGTTTGCCTTTTTGGTAGAAAATTAATCTTTATGGTTGAAAATTAATTAATTCTACCTAAATTTTTAATGTACATTTTTGGTTGAAAATTGATCTTGTCTTGATAGGAATTTAATAATTTGGATAAAATTTGTATTCTTTAAAATTCTTCTTTTCGGTTAAAAATTCCAGTATTACGCTTTAATATGAACCTTTTTTTTAAATTCATCTATTAGGTTGGATACAATTCATCGGTTAAAAGTTAAATTTTTTGTTTAAAATTAATTTTTTTTGGTTGAATATTCATCATTTTAATTGAAAATCAATTTCTTCAGTAGAAATATGAGCTAATTTATCGAAAACTTTTGTATGAAAACTTTAGAAATTTTTTTTAAAAAGTTCTAGGTATTTCAAAATATTTTGAAGGATTTGAAAAATATTTCAATAGATTCCACGGAATTTTTAATTGATTTCAATAATTTAGTATAATATTTTAAAGGATTCGAAATATTCTAGGATGTTCTAAATAATTCCAAGGAATTCTTTACTAATTTTAATAATTTAAAGCGATTTCGAAAAATGTTAACGATTTCTTCCATCTTTTCTGGTTGAAAGTTGAACTATTTTGTTAAAAATTTAGTTTTTGTTTTTGGTTGATGATTCATCAATTCATTTCAAAAAATGTGATTGTTGAAAATTAAAATATTTTGTTGAAAATTCTTTTTGGTTTTTATATTGACTATTCTATTATGTATTAACTACTCTATGTTTCGTTGAAAAGTTATCTTTTTTAATTGATTTATAAAAATTTTATTTATTTATGTATTTTATCAAAACTGCCTTTTTTAGTATACAATTCAGCTTTCTTGATGAAAATGTAACCTTTTGTTGAAAAATTGAACTATTTTCTGGAACAAAAATTTAAGAAAATTTAATTTTAATTTATGTCTTTTATTCAAAATTCATCAGTCAATCAGTCATTAATGTTATTATAATATTTATAATTATAATATGAACATTAATATGTATGTATATATATATAAACATCTGTTTGGTTAAAATTTAACTTTTAGGTTCAGAACTCTTAAAATTTAATAAAAAATTTCTTCTTTGGTACTAAATTAATATTTTTGTTTTAAAATGCAGGTTTTTATTTCAAAATGCAACTTTTTTGGTAGAGAATTCATGAATTTGTTAAAAATTCCTCCTTTTTGTAGTAAAATAATCTTTTTGTTTAAAAATTTATTCTTTTTAGTTGAAACTTCAACGTTTTAGTATAGTTTCCTTGAATTTGATGAAGTATTTGTCTTTTTGGTAATAAATGAATATTTTTGTTTAAAAATTTATCTGTTTGGTTGAAAATGTTAATTTTCAGTTCAGAACTCTTGAACGTTATTAAAAATTTGTATTTTTTCGCAGTAAATTAACCTTTTTCTTTAGAAATGCATCCTTTTTAGTTGACAATTCAAATTTTTAGTTCAGAACTCTTGAATGAATCTTTTTGTTCAAAAATTCATTTTTTTTACTTGAAACTTCAACTTTTGAGTGCAGAACTCTTGAATTATATTAAAAATTCGTCTCTTTTGGTAGTAAATTAATCGTTTTTAGTAGAATATTGAAGTTTTTGATTGAGAATTCCTGCATTTAGTCAAAAATTGTTTTTTTTTTTTTTTCATTAGAAAATTAATGTTTTTACTTACACACTGATTTCGACTTTCTGTTCAAAATTCATTTTTTTAAGCGAATCTAGTTGTATGGAAATGTGCAGATTGGCAACTTGATCCGCTATTGGCACAAAAAAATCAGTATAAGGGCTACTTTATTGGGAGGGGGGGGCATAACCAAATACTAACGGTAGGGGGAGGCCGCGTCAGCAAAGTTTGACAGCGTGGACCTCACATTTCAGCAGCTGATCGCTACTACTGATAGAATTGTGTTCTGCGGTGGGACTACGATACCGTGCCAGAAGTCGAACGGACCTCTTTTTCTAACGTTTAGAGATAAAAAGGAAGGTTCGTTCGACTTCGAAAATTCGACTTGGATTTTTTCTTTTTGCATATTTCATACAAAAATGATGTACATAAACGTAGTTTCATTTTTTCTTGTGCATTTTTGAAAGTTTCAGACCGATATTCAATTTACAAAAAAAGTTCTTACATTTAAAATAAATTCTGAAAAATTAAAAATTGAGGTTGATTGTTATTTAAAAAGAAAGGTTTAATGTCTAAGTGAAATGTTTCAATTTAGATGTTTAAATAGCAATTTGACCCTTATTATTTCTAAACGAAATTTGAGTAACAACAAAATTCGGCTAGTCGAACCGAAATTTCGGTGCGAAAAACCACAACCTCATTTAAAATAAAATGTCGATTTTTGTAGCTTTAAAAAAAATTAGAAAATTTTTAAGAATTGTGAAAGGCTTCAAAAGAATAAAAACATTCTCGTTAGATTCCTGGGAGAATTGAAAACCATTTTTTATTTTGGAATATTATTTAGAATATTATTAATAATGAATAAATATCTTTAAGAAGTGCTCAGTTTATAAAATGCAATTTTCTATTTCTCAGCTTTTCTATCTTAAAATTATTTAAATTAATGTAATTTTAAAAATTGAAAAGTTAACTGATTTTTTAATTGAATGAGTTCAAAATGATGACGTAGATTTATATTTATAGAATTGAATCTGCGCAATTGAAAATTGTTAGTAACGTCCATTTTTCAAGTGAATATTATAAAGCAATTCAATAAAAAAAATTGTAATTGAGAAACTTTGAAACCACGGTTTCAAAAGTTCAAAATTCAAGTGGTACAATTTGAGTGCTTCAATTTGTAGTTAGTTTTTATTACTAAAAATGGAAGAAAGTTAAGCTTTAAAGTTTAAATTGCATAATTTTATTGACCGCGGAAAATGTTTGCGAAACCGGAAAACCCCGGAAACAACCGTGAATTTTTTTCTTCGTTTAAAATGGCCACCCTGAATACAGAACTAGATAACCAACGTCTTTACCAATAATAAGGTTTTTTTTATGAAAAACTGTTTTACTAAAGAGATTACATCGAAATCTCATTTTAGGCTGTTCATTATCTTTAATTTTGTTTTGTAGTTTTTGAAAAAATGCAAAATAATAAACCAGTTCTTCTTCTTCTTTCATAGATTAAGCAATATTTTTTTGTTTAAAGCAACAAACCAGATACTGGTTTGAATTTACTGAATTTTGGGAAGTGTTTCAAGATACCCTAAGGAAGCTTCCTGAGAACTAAGTTCATTGTTATAAATTATTTCCATTTAAAATCCTTTGTTGACTGGCCTATAAGGAGAAACCACGCTAATGCATTTGCGTCGGAAAAGTATGGCAACTTTTTCGGAATAGATGGGGGGGGGGGTTCTCAACTTGTGAGTGGAATATCTTCGAGATTCGATAGTACCGAGAGACGAGTGTCATGGCTGTCATTTAAATGTAAGGCAAAGCAAAAGTTATTTTCGTGCCATGTTCTGTACTATTTTTTAGTTGTTGATAATTTTGAAAAAGATACAGATATTTCGAAGTCGTAAGTGTTTATTGCATCATTTAATTCGGATTTAGCTTGCATGTAAACTTTCCAAAAGGGGTTTTTTTTTAAGTTGAACAAAAGTAATTTGTATGTTAAATGGTGCCGATTGCAATTCTGAAATTTTCGCAACATTAATAATATTCGTTGTAATAATTTTGTAGATAATGTGTATTACACGAGATGTAAGAACAAAAAACAAGAATGTGAGATACAAGGTCGGTTCGAAGGTAATCCCAGCAGTATTGGTAATATTTTAATTCCTAAAGAACGTAGAACTTTGAAATTTAAACTGAATAGTTTTTAATTTGGGAATTTTACAGTTTAAAATTATGTGAGTTTTACCCAGGAAACAAAAATCCATTCACTTCTGTTGAATGGGTTTCGAAGGCTTTTGAATTGCGTATCTGATACTAGAATTCCAAATTGCCGCTGATTTAATTTTTAAAGACTTTAATCGTTATAATTTTGTTGACTAACTTATATGCCGTAAAACACTAATAACTGAAATAGCAAACGGATTCTAGTAGACCTGCGCATGACTTCTTTTAATCTTTCGATAATTTATAAATTTAAGAAATCGTGTAAAATATCGCAGTTTAACCCCCAAAAAGTCGGTGTCATTCAAAAAGAAGGAAACTAATTCAATATAACCGTGCTTGAAATGGTCATTGCAGTACATGGCAGATTCGAAGCTGCTTGTGAAAATGACCGATTCACAATGTCACAAACCGATTCTGTTTTAACTTTCTGAATCTGCAATTGACAGATACGCAATTCACAGAGCCGTCTTTTGAATGGATTTTTTTTTCCTGGGTAGGTTTTGCAATTAAAAATTCTATACCAGGTGTATACATATGAAACCGGTATTTTTTCAAGAAAAAACACATTTATTTCAAGAGAATGATAACAAATATTTTATTCAAAGTATGCGCCCTCG
>NC_046659.1:21950676-21952664 GCF_010883055.1 Belonocnema kinseyi | reverse complement strand
TGGTCAAAGGGTTGACGGAACCAGAATATCTGCAAAAAATAAAAAAGGAAGAAAAATGGAGTAGGGTTGTACGGTTCAGAATGGGAGAAGGAGTGAGAGCATTCAGATATTGGATGAATGAAGAGAATTTATGCAGAGTATGTGGATACGAATTGGAGTCATGGGCACATGTATTAGAGAGATGTACAGGAGAGGAAGAGGCACAGTTGAGTGTGGATGAGTGTGTAAGATGGATCTTGTATGGTAGTGGACAGGGAGTGATGTGGATGAAGAAATTGGATGAAGTAAGGGAAAGCAAGGGAGTAGGGCAGAGCCAAACGGGTGATCCTGAAAAGGGACAGTAAAAAACGAAAATTGTTTTCAATATCGTGGAAAATGCATTTTTTTTATGGTAAGAGGAAACGGAAGTCCTGGAAGCTCGCTCATTTTAGGAATTAATATCACTACTGTTACTATTGTTTATCCTACGTAATGCGAAAGCGTAGAATATAAGTAGTAGTTAAGTTAGACTAAGGATGGAATTGTAAATATATATACAGGGAGAGGTGGCCCTCAAACCCGTAAAAGGGAGAGATTAAAATACTAACATTAAAACAACTGCAAAATAAAAAAATTTCCTTAAAATCTTCCGGATTCTTTTTTTTTTAATTTTTAAAATTTTTTCAAATACTCACTTAAAATTTATTTGTCAAAATAAAAAATCATTTTCAATGTTCTTAGCAATCACAACAATTTTTGTTATTCTTTTCAAATACTGTACAATTCTCAAAAAGCTTTTTTTTTAAATCTGCAAAACTCTAAATCGTGTTTCAAATTATTTGAAATAATTTCAAGTTTTAAATTAATTCTGAATCTTTTTTTTAATTAAAATGTAGCGTTTAAACATAAAATATAGCTCATTACAAATTTAACAATTTAAGGCTTTCTATTTCGAACAATTCTGTTCAAATTTGTATAGTTTTTAACAGTTGTTCGTAATGGATTGTTTTAAATGAACGGTCAAATATTGCTGATAATTCACGAAATTTCCATTTTTAATTAAGAAATTTCAGTTTGAATGGGTTAAAAATAAAAAATTTGTATACTGAAATAATATTTCAAGTCATAATCGAAAACAAATAAATTAATTTTCTAACAAACAATTGGTGTTTTAACTAATACAATTTACAGGATAAAGGTTAACCAAAAATGGAATAGTTCAATTTCCAGATAAAAGCTGTGATAAAAAATTGAATTGAACAAGGAAAAAAAACGAACTTTCAATAAAATTGTTAAATTTTCAAGAGAAAAGGTGAATTTTTGACCAAGAAGATTAATGTTCTATACAAAAAAAAAACGATTTTCAAACTTAACCAATATATACGATTAATTTTTAATCAATCCTATAATAGTTATATTTTCAGATAAAGATAAATCATTTTTAACGGAAAAAATTTATTTTCAACAAAGTTGTTGAATTGTCAACCAATCAGATGAATTTTCGACCAAGAAAATTAATGATCTGCATAAAAAGACAAATTTTAAACAAAATATATGAAATTTCAACGAAATTATTTAATTTTAAAGTCAAAAAGACGAATTATCTACAAAAAGTTGAATTTTTTAAACGAAAAATATGAGTTTTTAATCAAAGAATTAAACTTTCAACCAAATAGTTAAATTTTCAACCATAATTATAAACCCTTGTAAAAAAACGTATTTTTTACAAAGTAGTTCAACTCTTACTGAAATAATCGACTTTTAAACCCAAGAAGATGTACAGTTCATATTTTAACCAAACAATTGCATTTTTGTGCAAAAATGATTCATTTTCAACCAAAAAGATTAAATTTCTACTAAAAAAGGTCAATTGAATTTTAAGAAATCTTTTAATTTTAAAGTCAAAGAGAGTATTATCTACAAAAAAGCTGAATTTTTAACCTAATTTAAAGGCAAATAGTTGAATTTTCAACTATAATTATAAATCCTTAATAAGAAAAAATTAATTT
>NC_046659.1:21940206-21950576 GCF_010883055.1 Belonocnema kinseyi | reverse complement strand
GTTAAATAAGTTGATATCAGGCAAGGGTTGATCCTTCACAGTTGTCGACATGTTTTTGAAGTAAAAATTTGCATCACTGGCATTATTTTGAAATTTATTTGCTTTAGTCCATGATTTTTCGTCATTTTTTGAGGTTATGGCTCCACCATGACGTGACGGGTGATTTTTGATACCGAATTTGAATTCAACGCCCCAAAATTCATAGGAGTACGTGTGTCTTGTTACCAGATCCGCACGCTTTTTTTGTGTGGCTGTTTTATGATACAAATACAAAATAACTTTGTCATTTGGTTGAGAATAATTTTCTTTTGAAGGCATAGTTGTAGCATAGTCCATTATTTAGTGCCAAACGCCAGTAAGGCCAGAATTGTTCAATTTTTCGGACTTCCAATTTGACGCAATAAAGAAGTATGTACAGAAGTTATTTCAAGTTAAAAAATTCGACCAAAATAAAAAAATGGTTATCATGAATTTGTAGGGATTTCGAAAAGCAACGTTTTTCTTTTTTAGACTTTTTTTCGTATCATGCATCTTTTGGCTTAAAATGTTCATTCTAATTTGTTTTTTTGGATTTTGAAAATGCTCTAACTCTGGTAATTTTTTATTTTTCAAAAAAGTCATTAGGATAAATTGCTTTACTTTTTGAATACTATAAAGAACCGTACAGAGAATTTGGGAATTTTCAAAAAAGTGGTCTAAAAAATATTCAAAACGTGCCCACTTTTTAAATTTTTATCCAAAATAGCTGGCTAACGGACTTGACCTTTAGTTTAGGACACTAAACGAGTGTGCCAAAGGGCAATCTAATAGATTTTTTTTTTCGAAAGTTATCGTGTTCACAGACAGACATACAGGCAGACATACAGACACTAATCTAATACCTTCTCTCATGAGAATGTAATATTTAAAATTATTTTTTTCTCACTTAATTTTAGTCTGAAGGATTCCCTACGAATCTCTGTGGTACGTTTTAGCTTATATTTTATTCAGGAATTATACAATCATTAATTTTACCAACAATATTTTTCTTAAATACATTTTTCGAAATATAAACATACGAAAACATTTCTAGAGAGTTCGTCAACGAATAGAGTAAGCCGTACATAAGAATTTCGCAACTTTTACTTGAACAGAAAGCAGAAACCTATGTAACTTTCTAAATAACTAAATAATTTTAAACTAAAATATTGATTCGAAAGTTTGCCTAGCGCAGTCTGCTAAAGTTAGTTAAAATTAAATAGTGTACAACCTGAAATATAAATTTAGTTTCAATTTAAACAATACGAACATGTATCAGTAAATGCATAATTTTTAATATTTTATCTGTTAATTTTTTATCTAAAATACCACACTGCTCAGTTCGAGGCTCAGTTTCTTTTATGTTAATTTCAACTTTAAACGTTTCAACTTTTAAAGTGTACATTTTTAAATAACAGGGCTACGTGTACTGAAATTTCGGCACGAATTTCAGGATGAAGGGGCTCTATATATCGATATTTTGGTACGATTAGCTGGATATTTATGGTACATGTTTTGTATCGTTTACAGAGGTTGAAGCCTTTACGTGTTTCTCACAATTATTTACTATACATATTTTGCTAATTAATAGCTAAATGTATATTTATTTATAGCAAACAGAAAGAACATTTTAGTAAACAATTCAATTGAATATAAGTTATAAATTTTAAACTATTGTAACCAAGAATTTTATTCACAATTCATATTGACTTATTGTACCTTATTATAATACCTTTTTATACAAGTATCAGAAGTGCTCCGCCCTCTTGTCCCAAATATATACCTGCTTTTCTTTACGTCTCTAAGTTTAATCCTTTCATTCAAAGGATGGGGTACTCGGGAAATTTACTGCAGCTAGCAGAGGATATTGAGTAAACATTTCTAGGGCAGTATCCATTTCATCGCGGTGTACCTGCTCGTCTTACTCTCTCCACTCGACTTCTCCTCACGTCCCTGACTGAGCGAGTTGCTGTGCCGGGCTTTGCCAGTGGGAGGCCCCTTTGTCCTAATGAGGCATAAAATGCCATACATAAAAATGTTATAGTTTTGCAATCAGCAGATTAAAAATATTATATTCGGAATCCATGTTTTTTTGCGATTCCAACGATATGTAACTTGCAATTAAAATATTGAATTTAGACTAAGTTATGGCAGATATTAGTTTGTTTTGACCCGGACTAGATAGCATTATGGAATTTTCCGTAGAATAGTTGAAAATGCATTAGTTTATTTGGTAGAAAATTCGCCTTTTTAATGTTTAATAGAATATACGGATTTTTACCCAACTGCCTAGAAGAATATTAAACTTCATACCAATTACTTGAATTTTTAAACCAGAAAGACGAATCCTCAACAAAACAGTACACAATATAAGTTATTTAGTATACACATACACATATAAACATACACAATAATTTTATAATATTAAAAATTATGGTCGATTCTTGGGCAATCGAACAGAACTGGGGGTTGAAAAAAAAAGATTTTGAAAAATAAAGGCCATATTAGTGTATTAAACACAAGGGCAATTTATTAAAAGGAAATTAAACTTCACTTTCCACTGAATAGAATTAAAATGAATATACTTATTATAGTAGATTATAATATGGAAAATATAAGAGCATTACTTCCACCGGATGAGTATTAAATTGTCAACAGGCGAATTTTCTACCAAATAAACAGATGCATTTTCATCTATTCTACGGAAAATTTCATAATGCTATCTAGTCTGGGTCAAAACAAACTAATATCTGCTTTAACTTAGTCTAATTTCAATATTTTAATTGCAAGTTACATATCGTTGTAATCGCAAAAAAAACATAGATTCTGAATATGATATTTTTAATTAGGTAATTGCAAAACTATAACATTTTTATGTACGGCATTTTTTGCCTTATTAGGACAAAGGGGACCCCGCTGGAAAAGCCCGGCATAGCAATGTCGTTCAGTCAGGGACGTGAGGAGAAGACGAGTGGAGAGAGTAAGACGAGCAGGTACACCGCGATGAAATGGAAATCGCCCCATTTCTAGGCCACTTTCCTTCCATTATGTTCTAGGTTCTTTGATAGAATTTTAGATTTATTATTTATAAACGTTTCTCGGTTGAATAATTTGAAAATTAAAGTATTAACGTTATGAACGTTTATTAACTATTATTTAAAGCTTTTATTGCAAAAATAGAATGAGAATAGAAAGGTTTTCACTTGTGATGGTTAAAAACATAAATAACAATGAGCATGAAGCATTGTTTGTACGAATTACCAAATATTACTGACATCTGAATAGCCTAAAAATCGGCCGACGACTGCTGACGTTGGTCTACGTTTTTTTGACGTACTGACGGTTCAAACCGTAATAGTGGCGTATCTCTCCGACAGTAAATTTATTCACGAGTATTAAAAAAAAAATTTTATTCAGTTGAAAATTGACGAGTCTTCGATTATTTGCACGAACAAATCCAAAATACCCCAATGTGGGGCGTTACAAATGTTTTTAACAGCCTCGTATGTAATATTTATTTTTCTCTAGATCTTATTGAATCACCGAGTGATTGTTAAAAATTATGAAACTCAAATAGTGATTTAAAGAAATAATTACCCAGTAATAAGCGTTGAATTCAGAAAAATTAAGAATTTATATTCCTATTAATACGCGATTTTTCTCCGTCGAAAAATACCCCAACGGGAACAGAAAAAGTGCAAATCCTATTCCTCTCAATCGACTTAGTAAAATTTAACGAAAGTATTTATTTAACCTATTTTTCATTATTAAATCTTTTAATAACTTATAAATTCGAAAAATATTCAAATTTGTATTTGTTTATATTTTAATAATTTATTTAAACCTATATTTTGTGTACTTATTAGAAGGAATTCAATAATCTCAAAATATGAACACTTTTGGGGAATAGAAGACATCTCTGTGAGGTGTATCTGTCGGTACAATTACAAGGAATTAAATATATTAAAAATACTTTCTCTTCTGGGGAATAGGAACCTATGTGGAGGCCGCTATGGAAATAGAAATAAATTAGTTTCGGGGATATCCTATTCTTATACTGACATTTCAGACAGATGGAAAAATCGCGCATTCAAAATAATAGAATAATATTCACTTTTACGCAGAAATCTGTAAATATTAATTTTTCTCTATTCAACGCTTATTACCAGGTATATATCTTTCACGAAATATTCTTATTCGTATTTTCTAAGTCAAATCAATTTAATTTTAATTTTTTTAAATTAGACAGTATAATTTCAAAATTAAGAATGTCTGTAAAACTAAGTTATTGTAAAAAGTTGTAAATGAAATAGTGCTACGTTGTTTTTCTTTTAGAAATATAGCACGATTAATACCCATATTAGAATATCAAATTCCAGTATCACATCTTATTTGAAGCAAATAAGACCGTGGCTATAGGTACTGAAATTTCGGTACAAATAGGTGGATTTTTTGGTACAAATGAAGGTGAAAAAGGGTCTACTTCTACCGAAATTTATATTTAACCGATTTTTTCGGTGCTTGAAGACACTTCCATCAAATAAACTTTTTTTCGACTGAAAGCTAATGAATATATTGCTTTAATTCACAGAACTTTTTTTTGCATTAAAGAATATTTTTTCCGATTTTTGCGTGTAACACTTTTGTCTTTAATCTTTTTAATGCTTAAGAGTTATCTCATACACTTTTAACATTATTCACATAAGCTATAAGATGTACAGATAGATATATGCATATTGTATAGCAATTCCAGGTGTAATATATATAGTTATTGGATTTAAAAAAATCGGAATATATGTATCTATAATTAAGTATATATAATTATTGGCGAGTTTTCAGGTGTATGGGGTTATATTGATTGATTAAGACAAAAAATGTCAAAAGCTTAAATATAAAAAAGCTCTTTTTCAAAGATAAAACAAAAATACCAGCAGACTGGTCGTTGTGATGTAACGAAACTGTTTTTGTCTAACATCTAATTTTCACAATGCAAAAAAAAGAGACACGTGTTGTTTGTTTTTCATTAAACTTCAACCATTTGGTTTTACGTTCAACTATTTCATTCAAAATGAACTGCTTTGTTTCGAAAATCAACTATTTGGCGGAAAATTTATCTCTTTTGTTTGAAAATTCAACTTTACGGTTTAAGAAACTCGAATGTTTTTTTAAAACCTTTACCTATTTAGCTACAAAACTCAACTCTTTTGTTGAAAACGCAATTTTGTTTAGCTTGAAATCTTAGGAATGCAGTACAAACATTAATGTTATTTAACAGAATGAATTTTCCATTTTTTTTGCACTTTCATCATTTATATTAAAGAAAGTATTAGAATCGTCCGAAATTTCAAATCTTAGTTTTTCAGCGGAGATTTATGGTTTTTAACAATCGAAAATTCGACGCAAAAATCGAAAATTCAAATTTTAAGCCAAACGACGACAGATGCATACAAAAGTTGAATGGAATAATAATACTTTTTAAAAGACATATACATATTAAAAAAGTGAAAACTTGAAATTTTTAGCCAAACGACATGAGATGCGAACAACAGTTCCATGCGGGGGAATTGCAGAATTTGAAAAGTAATATAAAAAATTTCAGATCATTTCTGAGTAGGACTTTTTATTTTGGTTTTATTAATAAAAAAAGGTGTGCAAAAAACGAAAACAAAAATTTCGAACCAAATGGAGAATGTTACAGAACAAAGTTTCAGGGAGAAAATGCAGCTTTTAAAACGTCCTATAACATTTTTTTCAACCAGTTTTTGGAAAGGACTTGCCATTTTGGTTTTACTTATCGAATACCTGATATAAAATAACTAAATTTTTTAAACTAAAAAACGAAAATTCTATTCAAGACTTTCGCGCCCCTATCTCTAATAATGGTTTAAAGTTTAAAAGAACTCCAGTCTTCAAGGAATTGCATAATAGCTACTGCTCTTTACCTGCTGTTGAGACAATTATGTTTGAAATACCTCTTGCATTTCAAAATGTTTTGACATAATATTTTCACCCACTCCTAATTTACCTTTAAATATTTCCTGATCTAAAAAGTGAAGAAGGGGAACTAGGTCCTTTAAATTCTCCTCAGCAAAGATATTTTACACAATTTTGCTTACGTTCTCCTGCAGTATAAAAAAATTATCACTTATACTCGAAGATTTCATTTTATGAAGTTCTGATGAGATAAGGGCTTTTTTCAACTGCGACATATTCTTACGACGCCCCATACACCCACAGTCAATCTTCCCCGATTCGCGAAATACGGTTCACGAAGTAAGGTTCGCGAAATAAGCTTCGTGAAATCAACTTCGTGAAACGAGGTTCCGGAATTGAGGTTCGCGCAATAAACTAAAAGTAAAAAGAATACCCAGTGCAACGAGATCAGTGGAATTTTGTGCATGCAAGGGATGCTCAAGCGTCAGAGGAGACGGAGTAATACTTTTTTGTTTTTCCGATGAAAACGATCCGCGACATAAGGAATGGTGCTCTAATGCACTTAAGATTTTCAATTTTATCTATGACTATACTGAGTCTATTGTAAGAAAACTGAAAGAGTAGAAAGAAGCGCTAGGTAGGAGATAATTGGTAGAAGTAATCCGAAAATAATGAAAGTAATACTTGCATATTGTTACGGGCAGACGCCAATTCCCTTTCTGGCTACCTAGGTATGCCCCCCCCCCCCAAAAAAAGCTACCCATCACTCAACCCAACTGCTGCCGTCGATGCCAGTCAGCGGGAATAATGTGGAATAAAATTTAGTATGTAAAATTGTTTGAACTTAGCACTTGCACACTTGAACTTAGCACTTATTGAAATAATTTTAATTTCAAAATCTAAAAGTTTTCCCTTTTTCTACAAGTAAATTCGTCTTCGAAATCAAATAAGAATGTTCATTCGATGCCTGTATTCTATGTTGCTTTGTAAATTTACTAGAGTTATTGATTATTGAAACAATTTTATTTAAAAAATTAAGAGTTTTCCCTTTGTTCTACAAGTTAATTTGTTTAGAGACTCAACTAAAAATGACTACCGGATAATTATTTCCTATGTTGCTTCGTAAATTTACAAGAACTATTGAGTATTTATAAAATTCTAATTAAAAAATGAAGAGTTTACCCTTTTTCTACAAGTTAATTCGTCTTAAAAATCAACTAAGAAAGTTCACTCGATAACTGCTTCCTATGTTGCAAGTGTAAATTTACAAGAAATATTAATAAATGCAACAATTTTTTGTTTTAATTAAGAGTATGTCCTTTTTTCTGCAAGTTAATTTGTTTAGGGACTTAACTAAGAATGTCTATCCGATGATTCTTTTCTATTTTGCTTTGCAAATTTACAAGAACTATTAATTATTGAAACAATATTAACTTAAAAAATTAAGAGCTTGCCCTTTTTTCTACAACTTAATTTGTTTGGCGACTCAACTAAGAATGTAGATCGGATGACTCTTTTCTATGCTGCTTTGCAAATTTTGCAATAAATATTAATTATTTGAACAATTTTCATTACAAAATGAAGAGTTTGTTGCTTTTCTCTACAAGTTAATTTGTTTAGGGAACCAACTCAGAATGTCTCTCGGATGGCACTTTTCTATGTTGCTTTGTAAATTTACAAGAACTATTAATTATTTCAACAATTTTCATTTAGAAAATTAACAGTTTGCCCTTTTTCCACAAGTTAGGGACTCAAATAAGAATGTCTATCGGATGACTCTTTTCTACGCTGCTTTGCAAATTTCGAAGAGCTATTAATTATTTAAACAATTTTAAATAAAAAACTAAGCGTTTGTCCCATTTTGTACAAGTCAATTTGTTTTCGAAATCAACTAAGAATGTATATTCGATGATTCTTTTCTATTTTTCTTTGTAAATTTACAATAATTATTAATTTTTTAAACAATTTTAATTAACAAAATGAAAAGTTTGTTTCTTTTTTCTACAAGTGAATTTTTTTAGGGACCCAAGTAAGAATGTCTTTAGGATGACTCTTTTCTATGCTGCTTTGCAAAATTTGCAAGAAGTATTAATTTTTGTAATAATTTTAATTTAAAAATTATGAGTTTGCCCATTTGCTACAAGTTAATTTTTTGGGAACTCAAATAAGAATGTCTATCGGATGACTCTTTTCTACATTTCTTTGCAAATTTACAAGAACTATTAATTATTTAAACAATTTTCATTTTAAAAATTAAGAGTTTATCCCTTTTCTATGCAAGTTAATTTGTTTAAGGACGCAACTCAAAATGTCTATCGGAAGACTCTTTTCTATGTTGCTTTGTAAATTTATAAGAACTATTAATTATTTAAAAAATTTGATTAAAAAAATTAACAGTTCTTTCCTTTTTTCCACAAGTTAATTTGTTTAGGGACCCAACTCAGAATGTCTATTGGAAGACTCTTTTCTATGTTGCCTTTATAAATTTACAAAAACTAATTATTTTTGAAACAATTTTAATTTAAAAAATTGCGAGTTTGCCCTTTTTCTACAAGTTAATTTCTTTAGGGACTCAACTAAGAATCTCTATCGGATGACTCTTTTCTATGTAGCATTGTAAATTTACAAGAATGATTAATTATCAAAAAATCTGCAATAAGAAAATAAAGAGATTTTCCTATTTTCTACAAGTATATTTGTTAAGTCCCATGTGTTGATTTTTTTCTATGTTGTTTTGTAAATTTACAAGAAGTATTATTTTTTGAAAAAATTTTAATTTAAAAAGTTTAGGATTTGCCCTTTTTTCTACAAGTTAATTTATTTAGGGACTCAACTGAGAATGTCTATCGGATGACTCTTTTCTATTTTGTTTTGCAAATTTACAAGAATTATTAATTATTTAAACAATTTGCATCCAAACAATTAAGAGTTTTTCGTTTTTTCTACAAATCTATTTGTTTACGGCCTCAACAAAGAAGATCCATTCGATGACAATAAATAGGTTAAAAAGAAACAAGGCGACGGGAGAAGATGGGATGGAGAACGAAGCGATGAAGTTTGGAGGAGAAGGGATTAGGGTTGGGATGTGGAAGATCTGCAACAAGGTATGGAAAGGGGAAGGTTGGCCGGAAGAGTGGACGACGGGACTGGTGGTACCGCTTGTCAAGAAAGGGGAAGGAAAGAAGGTAGAGGAATACAGAGGGATCACTCTTCGAAGAGAATCTTCGAAGTGTATGTGGGAACAAAAGAGCTGACGGTGAACGTAGATAAGACAAAGGTGATGTGTTTCAGAAATAGAAAGAGCAAAATAAATTACGTTTGGAAGATGAACGGAAAAAAAGTGGAAATTGTGGAGGAGTTCTGTTACCTAGGTTTTTGGTTTGAGGCAGAAGGAGGAAACGAGCTGCAGGTGAGGAAAAGAATTGAATGTGCAAGTAAAGTAATGGGCCAAGTATGGGGTATAGGAAAGAGAAGGTTCAAGAACGATAGGAAAGTAGAGAGTATGCATGAGCGATTCCTGAGGTGGGTAATGGGGCTTAGCTGGAGTTTCCCAGGATATATGTTAAAAGAAGAGTTAGGAAGAGAAAATATGGTTACTAGACAAATTAAGAGAGCCTGGAGGTTTGAAGAGAAGCTAAAAAGGGGAGAGGGAAGTAAAATTGCACAAGCAAGTTTCGGTGAAATTCGGAACAATGAAGCGAGAGGTAATGTGGGAAATTCAAAATGGGAGGTAGAAAGGAGAAAAATGAGAAGGGTGTGTAATCTTCGAGAAGGGGTTATGGAGTGGCAGGACATAGAGTTAGAACTATTGGTTAAACAAGGAGAAGAGAGATGGAAAAAGATTATAGATTCGAGGTACAATAGATGGTATATGATGGTCAAAGAGTTGACGGAACCAGAATATCTGCAAAAAATAAAAAAGGAAGAAAAATGGAGTAGGGTTGTACGGTTCAGAATGGGAGAAGGAGTTAGAGCATGCAGATATTGGATGAATGACGAGGATAATTTATGCAGAGTATGTGGATACGAAATGGAGTCATGGGCACATGTATTAGACAGATGTACAGGAGAAGAAGAGGGACAGTTGAGTGTGGATGAGTCTGTAAGATGGATCTTGGATGGTAGTGGACAGGGAGTGATGTGGATGAAGAAATTGGATGAAGTAAGGGAAAGCAAGGAAGTAGGGCAGAGCCCTACGATGACTGCTACGATGCGAGTGTGGCCCGTGAACGGGGTTACATCGCACGGCTGCATGCTCTGTGGTGCGAGAAACACCCGTAGCTATCGCACTTTTCGCAGCAACGTCTGCTAAACCGTGCTGAACTACTCCGTAAAAGGGGCTATGTAAGCGGAACGCCTACTCTAACACAGCTAGAACAAGCCGGCAACAAAGAAAGAGAGGCGACACTAAGACCAAC
>NC_046659.1:21938896-21940106 GCF_010883055.1 Belonocnema kinseyi | reverse complement strand
ATAACAAAAATGAAAAAATTTATCATAAATATATGTACTTATGTAAGTTATTAAATATATAGAAATTAGCGTAACTATAAATTCTATTTGTACAAAAATAGATGGTCGGTCGCTTCTTAGTTTCAACAGTGGAGTTAAGATAGAAATTTTAAGAATAATTTAAGTATTTTTGTATTATACTGTTAAACTCTATGATATCGTTCTTGAACAAAAAATTAACTCCACAGTTTACTCAGCCCTCTCACCAGAAGTGTAAGGTACTAAACGAAATAAATTAATGATTTAATTTGGAACCTATATATATACTCCATACGGCAAGGTGAGCAATCCATCGAGAGAGAAAATTTTTTTTTTAAGCCTTTAAACCCACGTGGCTTAGAATAACATCAGAAAAAATGCAAAAAAAAAGTACCAAATTCTAACAGATAAAACGGCAGGTTAAGAATACGATCAATTAAAATATATATACATTATCCTAAAATTTAAAACGAAAATTGCGTGCATAGGTGCTTAATTCAGAAAGTTTCAGAGTTTGGGAATTTCTTAGAGCGATCGACAATTGAATTTCTAAATTATCTAATTAATCAGACATGCATTAATTTATTACACATGCATTAAATTTTTTAATTTGCGCGAAGATTTGACATCCTCCATTGTGCTGTTCTTTCGCTTGTTGGTCCCCGTCATCCTTTTTTTTAGCAGCATTATCACTTCGCTTTTGAAGATTGACTGCCCTGGTTTCTCTATTGTCGACTGTGCAAACACGATGCAATTTTGCTTTAAATAAGCATCTCATTGCAAAGAGTCTATGTTCGTAGCAAGGATCAGATTCTGCGAACCAATCAGGGTATACTGAACTGATGTCGCCAATGGCTGTCTTTTCGATCATCTTTTTCACTTTCGCCTGATAACGTACTTGCTTAATGATCCTCTCAAATGAAATCAAATTCCCTGTTACGATCTCGCGAAATTTCACAGAAGGTTCCTTCAAAAGGGTTACTTTACACGAAGAATTACTTTCGTATTAGCGACATTCGAAGAAAGTATCATCAACATCTCCTGCGTCTTCTGGAGGCTTCAACAGGACATCATCATTATCATCATCATCATCATCATCATCATCATCATCATCATCATCATCATCATCATCATCATCATCATCATCCAAGAATCACCACAGTTTTCTGTGGTGGAGGGGAGGTGATACCCC
>NC_046659.1:21937108-21938796 GCF_010883055.1 Belonocnema kinseyi | reverse complement strand
ATATAATTAATATAATTATATTAACATGTATACATTATCTTTTATATGGCGTGGTGAAAATGATTAAATTAGTCAAATCGTTTGAGCTGAGCGAAAAGAATTTGTGGGTTGACATCCAATTGATTGATTAAAATCGGTTAATATATTGTGTTCCCTGTTTTGATTTGAAAATTAAAACTTTTGAAGATTCTAAAGAATTTCCCAATTGCTTCGAAAATTATGGCGAATTATTTCCTGCTTTTCTGTCTAGTAGCTACCGTGACAATTGTCCCAAAAATTATTCACATTTCAGCCTTTTCTTTGAATTTTGTATACGGTTCAAATAAATTTAATTTACTTATTAGAATACTGCACAATGTAGGATACTCCTGGTGAGAGGGCTTAGTAAACTACGTGCAGATTATTTTAATATAATTCCTTCTCTAGATCTATTCTTTATTTTTATAAGTCAGTTATAATACTAATTATTACTTTCCTGAGCTTTTTCTCCATATATCTGCATCCAATAAAACGGTTAAAATGCGTATTGTACATAAACTTGTAATTGTACTTAATAAAAACTAAGAACAAAACATACACTAAAAACAAACTTTGTTTAAGATCACTACTATATCACCTTTCATTTACTACATAATGATTTATATGATGCTCGATTTATTAACTTAATTGCAAGTAAATATTCAATTTGTGAAATCTGGTGAAAAAATTTTATATCATTTACATTCTACGTAAATAGCATTAATAATTTTATATTTCAATATGGATGCACTATTTTTAATATTACTGGTTTCAAAAATGTATTCAAATTTAAAATTTAACTACAGTTTTATTTTAATTTAACTAGATTGCACTTTAATTTAAAATCATTTAACGCCATGAAATATCTACAATTTTTGACTGAACTTTACTTTAATTAAACTAATTTTTACTTAAATGCTGAATTTAACTAAATTGTATTTAATCTTTAAATTTAGTTTTACAAAATAGTTTTAAAAATTGCACTGCAATAAATGTTAAAGTACGAATAGAATTCTTTTTAAACTTGTTTATGTAGTATATCGAAAATTTCTCTTTTAAAATACAGCAGACGAGAAATTAATTTAATTTAAGTAAACTTTATTTAATTTTTAAATTCATCTAAATTTTATTTAAATGTTGAATTTAGCTACAATTGAAACAAATTTTATTTAAATTTGGAATTTAACTAAATTTTACTTAATTTTAAAATTTATCTAAATTTCATTTAAATGTTATGTTTATTAAAAAAAGAATTTTTGAAATGTCACTACAATTCTAAAGTACGAAAAGAATTTTTTTAAATCTATTTATTTATTATCCCGAAAATGTCTCTTTTCAAACCAACCGTAAGAGAAATCAATTAATTTAAAAATAATAATAAATAGAATAATTTTAGGCTCTCTGTAATTTTAATACAATTAGGTAATTCAGCGTTCACGACATTTTTCGCGTACAGAGCCAGCCGACCAAATCAGCTATAGCAAATATTGCTATAGTGATGTCGAAGGCGAACGCGAGAAACAGAAAATCACGTTCGGTTTGGAATTCAACAATTTCAGTGTGCGCCCCAGCCCCACCCCGCCCATTAATGTGGTCGAAGGACGCGGTTGCCATAGAAACGACGATAAGTTGAAGAGAGCAGCACCTCAATATGGTCGAAAATGTAGTTA
>NC_046659.1:21918369-21937008 GCF_010883055.1 Belonocnema kinseyi | reverse complement strand
ATTTCACTCATCTGTAATTAAAAATCGAATTCATCATCTTTTGCTTTAGTTTTTTCTTTTTTGGTCACGGTTGTTGTCGTCGGGAGCTACACCGTTATTAGGGGTCTTGTCAAGTCTCATTTCCATGCTCTCAAAATTCTTTACAAAATGAACCCAGGATGAATCAAATTTGTTTATTTTCTAGGTCGATATTGCAAAAATAGAGTGAATTTCTAATGTTTTCCTAAATTTGAGGTAATATCCGAAATCATCGAAATTTTTTAATTTGCTGAGGTTTATTTTACAGCTATTTTTCCACAGTATCTCAACAGCTCTTCGGCATAAATCTGAAAATTTTCGTATCACAGTACAAGAACTTAAAGTTGTAACAACAGAGTTAAAAGAATTTCAATATTCTTTGTAATTAAAAAATTATTTTTGTAAATATATGTATAATAAAAATTCTCCCTCCAAATATATATTTATTTAATTTTTATTCTTATTTGCCGACAAATAATATATTTCAATTGTTTTATTACACATTTAAACTCTTATGCATTCTAATAGGATTTTTTAAATAGATTTATGCTCGTAAGCTGCTATTATACCGCGGAGAAAAGCTTTAAAAATGAGGTTACTAACATTACAAAAAGTTGATTATTTTGGATATTACATCAAGTTTAAGGAAATACTAGAAATTTACGCTATTTTTGCAGTATCTACTAAAAAATGGACAAATTGGTTTTATCCTCTGCTTGATATCATTAAAAAATTTTGTATTTTGACAGCATTTAACATTTTAAAGAGAAAATTGTTTAGCTCTCTCATAATTAAAAGAAAAAGAACTTACCAGTCATTAAAAAATGAGGTGACCATACACTTTTTCCGGTAGTGTATTAAAATTATAAGTAATAATTTATGATTTATAGCATATAAATACCTATGTAACAATATAATATTTTGAATTTGAAAATAAATAATTAGTTTTCATTGTATAACTACTTACTAACAATTGTGAATCATTAGAATAATTACATAATAAGCATTTAATATTTGATTTTTAAATATTCAGTGCACCATTTATGTTTATGGCAACTCCAGTAATTGTCATTCCGGTGCACTGAGTGGCCTTTCGTTAGAATTAATGAAATAAATGAATTAGACTTTAGTATAATATCGTTCCAAAATAGGGAAAACCGAGGTTTTATTATATTTTTTCGTAATTCAGTACCGAAGTTTAAAATTATTATACGAATATTTAAAACACGAAGAAGACAAAGTAGTATTCTAAATACGAAATATTATGAATCTCTATTTCAAAAATTAACACTATCAAAAAATGATATTCTTTTTAGTGAGCGAAGGTTATGATTCACAATATTTAAAATAAAAGTTAACTCTTTCTATTTTAAATTCATTCATTTAATATTATATTTAAAAAATTAGGAATTCTTTCTCACGAAATTTATACACTAAGGTAAAAAGATTTAATTCAATGAGTACAATTTATAAAATATTACATCTAAATACACTCAAGTTTATTATACTGAGTTACTGAGATATCAAATTAGAGAATGTTATTCATACAAGAATATTATCAGTTCCGTTAAAAAATTATTTTATAAAAAATCAATTTGATCATTGAAAATCACAATGCCCTGAGTTTTCAAGCGACGCCGCTTAATTGAGATTTTTACCAAATATTCCATAATGTCAGTTAGCCGTGGGGTTTAGTTGTTAGGGAATGCGTTAGTGCTTTAGGTAAGCTAGGTTCGAATCTCGCCGCAGCCGTTCCGATCTTCCATAGCGATTAAGCGTGCGATTATGTATGTAGTGAATAAATTAAGTATATAATAATAAAAATAATAATTGTACGCGTGTTCTGAGCCGGTTATAAATACTTTGAGAACGGTAACGAGAATGAGAATATTACCGAGAATATAACCGAGAAATAAATTCTCTGAGAATTTATAAGAATCTCATAATTTATTTTCATTAATAGAAAATTTCATTTTTTCGTTAACTTTTTTGTTGAAAATTTAACTCTTTTTTTTGAAAGTTTGTCTTTTTCATTTTAAAGATTACCTTCTTTAGCAGAAATTAAATCTTTTTTTTTTGATGAAAATGCAACAGTTTGGTTAGAAATTAAGCTATTATACTATTTTCTTGAAAACTTAACTATTTTTTTTAAATTTACTTCTTGTTTAAAATTTATATTTTGGTGTTAAAAAATGAACTGAAATATTTTCCGAATGAAAGTTCCACTTATAAAAAAAATTCGGCTTTTATTACAAAATTCATCTGTTTTGGTACAAAATTGATATTTTTGGGATAAGAATGCAACTATTTGGTAGAGAATTTAACTATATTGTTAAAAATTCATCCTTTTTGGTTAAAAATTCGTCTTTTTGGATTGAAAATTCAATTTTTTACGTAGATACTTATTTGTTTGTTACAAAAATTCAATTTTTGATGTTACTGAGTTAACCAGAATCTTTTTTGGATGAAAACTCAACTGTTTTGTAAACGAAAATTCTTTTGCTTGACGATAAACTTAATATTTTTTTATAAAAATGCAACTGTTCGCTAGAGATGAATTTAAAAAAATAAGATTAATTTTCAAACGAAAAGATTAATTTTCAACGAAATAGATGAATTTTGAACTAAAAAAGAAAAATTTCAACAAAAAAAGGAAATTACATTTTGAAATACAAATTTTTTTATCCCAACTGATAAATTTTCAACATAAATGATGAATCTTCAACTGGAATAGTAGTTGAATTTTATGCAAAAAAGATAAGTTTTCAACTAAAACAGTGAATCTTCAACTAAAATAGTTAACTTTAAACGATAAAAATTAATTTTTACTAGAAAAAGATAAATTGTCAACCAACACTGAAATAATTACTTTCTAAATTAAAAAATAATTGTTGAACCAAAAAGATGAATTTTTAACTGAAATTATGGAATATTCAACTGGAACAATAGTTACATTTATAGTTCAAAAGAATAATTATCTTCAACTAAGAAAAAATCAACAAAATACTTAAATTTACGGAAAAAAATTCCTTTTTATTCAAAGAAAAACACAAGTTTTCAATCAAACAGCTTATTTTTAACAAAATAATTTGTAACAAAAGAGTTGAACTTTCAGCGAAGTAATTTTATTTCGAACCTAAGAGGTGAATTTTTGAATAAAATTATTATTATTTAATTAGAATACTTATGTTTTTAAATAAAAAGAAGAATTTTTAAACAAGTAGAATAAATTTCAAAAGAGAAGTTACTGAGTTAAATGGAATCTTTTTTGGATGAAAACTCAACTTTTTTGTAAACGAAAATTCTTTTGTTTGACGATAAATTTAATATTTTTTGATAAAAATGCAACTATTCGCTAGAGATTAATTTTAAAAAATGAGATTAATTTTCAAACAAAAAGATTATTTTTCAACGAAATAGATGAATTTTAAACTAAAAAAGAAAAATTTCAACAAAAAAAGGAAATTACATTGTGAAATACAAATTTTTGTATCCCAACTGATGAATTTTCAACATAAATGATGAATCTTCAACTGGAATAGTAGTTGAATTTTATGCAAAAAAAGATTAGTTTTCAACTAAAACAGTGAATCTTCAACTGAAATAGTTAACTTGAAATGACAAAAATTAATTTTTACTAGAAAAAGGTAAATTGTCAACCAACACTGAAATAATTACTTCCTAAATTAAAAAATAATTGTTGAACCAAAAAGATGAATTTTTAACTGAAATTATGAAATATTCAACTGGAACAATAGTTACATTTACAGTTTAAAAGAATAATTATCTTCAACTAAAAAAAATCAACAAAATTCTTAAATTTACGGAAAAAAATTCCTTTTTATTCAAAGAAAAAAACAAGTTTTCAATCAAACAGCTTATTTTTCAACAAAATAATTTGTAACAAAAGAATTGAACTTTCAGCGAAGTAATTTTATTTCGAACCTAAGAGGTGAATTTTTGAATAAAATTATTATTTAATTAGAATACTTATGTTTTTAAATAAAAAGAAGAATTTTTAAACCAGTAGAATAAATGTCAAAAGAGAAGTTACTGAGTTAACTGGAATCTTTTTTGGATGAAAACTCAACTTTTTTTGTAATAAAAAATTCTTTTGCTTGCGATCAATTTTATATTTTTTAATGAAAATGCAACTATTTGCTATAGAATTCAACAATTTTGTTCAAAAGTTATCCTTTTTGGTTAAAAATTCGTCTTTTTGGATAGAAAATTCAATTTTTTTTGGTGGAAAATGATTTTTTGCTAAAAAATTCATAGTTTGATCGTAAAAACTCGACTAAAATCTTTTTCAAAAGAAAATTCAACTATTTTTTTTTAAATTTATCTTTTTGATTTAAAATCTTATCAGTTATAGAAAAAATTTCATTTTTTGTATGAAAATGCAACTTTTCTATTAAAAGTCGTTCTTTTTTGCTTGATAATTCAATTAATTTGTTTTAAACATTTGGCTGAATCGCTTTATTACGAAATTGCGTTTTTGTTAAAGATTAATATTTTAAGTTGAAAAGTTATCTCGTTGATTAAAATTATATTTACCTTGTTATAAATTAATCTTTTTTAATTGAAAATTCAACTACTTAAGTCAAAGTTAAACTACATTGCGAAAATTTTTTTATTGAAGACTTATGTCTGGTTGATAATTTAACTGTTTAGTGGAAAATACTTCTTTTTTTATTATTATTTAGAATTCATTTTTTAACAGAAAATGGAACTTTTCCATTTTTTAAGATTGATACTTTTAGTGAAAGATTCGCGTTTTTTTTTTTAGTTTGAAATTTCCCTTTTTGTGTGTAAAGATGCATAAGTTTCGTGGAAAATTAATTTTTTGTTGAACAGTCATTTTTTGTTTAAAAATTGCATTTTAGTAATAAATATTTGTCTTCTGGTTGGAAGGTTCAATAATTTAGATAAACTGTTATTTATTTTTTGAGTGAAAAATCTTTGTTGGAAATTCGTCTTTTTGGTTTTAAAATTCTTTTCTTTTGTTGTATAAATTTCATTCTTTTTTTATTAAAATCAAAACAATGACACTTTTTTGTTGACAATTTATGTTTTCAGTTTGAATATTCAAATATTATGTTAAAATTTCAATTATTTTGTTAAAGAGTTATCTTTTAAAGTAGAAAACACTTTTTTTAAAATAAATTAATATATTTGAAAATTTTTAATTTGTAAATGAAGCACTGTAATTCCTGAATATGTCTGAGCTAGAAAATAATGTATATTCAACCGCTGATATAACCTGAACAATAAAAATATTGTTAAAAATCATAAATCCTTAAATTCTCTTAAAATCTTTTAAATTCTCCTAAATTCTGTCATATTCTCCGTTATATAACCTGAACTTAAATTCTCGGGAATTTAAGAACTCTACGTAAGTTAGAGAGGTTTTGTTCTTTTGTTGACCATTATATGAAAGATACACGAAATAAATATATAAACAGTATTTTCGGTACTTGTTTGAAAAATGTGTGAACAGATTTTGAGAAGGAAAAGTATAGGTAAGTACCTTTTAAATTTTTAATATGATACAGAAATAATGGAAGTAATATAACTTGATTGAAAAGTTTAAAGTTTTTCGAAACGTAAACATTAAAAATATAATTTCATTAAAAGTTATTATGAGGTGACTCAGTTTAGAAATTGGTAAATTACGTATTTATAAGCATGTATACAATTTAATCAGCACGGATAATTGCAAATAATGAGATATTATAATGAAGCGCCCTACCGATAGAAATCTCAGAGTATATAGTAAAGATTCTCAAGGCTCTGAGAAGTTCTAAGAAATTCTCCGCAGGCACTCAGGTAGTGAGTAAAGTTTAAAATTCTAAATCATTTCTATTAAAATTAAATGACAGTTATGTAAAACGATAAAATATATTTGACGTTTATTGTACGTACAGTAAAGGCTTTAAAAAAGCAGTGTATTCGCGTTCATCGGCGTGTAACTTGCACCACAACCTGGCACTTGACACCTGCATCAAAACAGATGAACAGAACCTCTCTAACTTACGTCAACTTGACAAACTCTCTCACTCGCACACTTTTCCATGCACAGGACGAAGACAACTGCGCACCTTACCGTAATGTTTCTATTGCCAAGTGGGGAAACGGAGTTAGGTTTCCTTATTATTCCTTCTGAAGACTAAATCTTTTGGTGGAGTGAGTTATTTTTCATATAGTCGTTTGAGATTGTCATATGCTTTGTATGGCAACTTCAAACGATGTTTTCACTCTTTTAAATAAATGTATGACTATCGTTTTAACTTTAATTGTTAACTTTGATATAGTGAATTTTAAATTCTCGCAAGTTTTATAAGAGTTAATTCAACGTCCTTTCCATTCGTTCAAACAAAAATATTAGTTTTGACGGCTGAAAACCGCAATATTAATTTTTGATACGCAAACCCTGTTTCCCCTGTTTTGAAACGATATATCAAATTCGCAATCTCCCACCTCATCTCTGATTGTACATTAATATCATTAATGTCAATCATTACGTACTTTGTCATGTAGGGTTCGAAAAAAATACCAATGCGTATATTTGTTAAATAATAGCTTATTTTCTTTCAATTCAAAAGATGAATTTGTATTTCATTAACAACACTTATTTAAAAATTAGTTGGTGAAACTAAAAAAGAAACCATTTATGGTAAAAAATATACGCACTATTATTTTTTTATCATCCTAAATCAGAATTTGCGCAGAATTTGCGTAATTTCTGATATTAATTTGCAATTTTTAATAAGTATGTATTTTAATTTTAATAATTGTTAAATACATCCGGTTTGAATCGCGCGCCGAAAGCAACCAATGAGGATCGCTGCGCCGGGTAAGCGCAGTAGCTCAACATGCCAAAGTTTGGTTTACTGGCTTTACACTTGTCGCTATGCTTGCCTGTTTATTTTTCATAGTTTATGGACATGTGATGATCACGCCAGACTGGGTCGACTTCCATGGGCGCGTGTGATCACATGCTTTTGTAGTTATCCACCTTCTTGTAGATGGCTCTACTGTAGGGGCATAAGTGGGGGTAATATTTTCTTAAAATATCTTGGCGCCGCCATTCTAGTGTTCGTTGAGGTTATGTTTTCATCAACAAACTTCAAATTTTGCTAAGTTGAAAACAGTTGTTTCTCGCCGTATAAAGTGAAATCAGGACATTGAAAAATAAACAAATTTAAAGTAAATTGAAATGTTTGTGCTGTGCCAGGATGTCACTGATTTTACTTCTCTATTATAATGCGAATAAATAAAATGTTGAAAAAAGGTTACATTGCATGTGTTATGTAATTTTCATTTATTGGAGGATTATTGACAAATTGTACAGATTTATGTCGAAAAATGGCACAGGAAACAGTTTTTACACATTTTTCGTCTTAAATTTGTATAATTTTGAATTAATTCGTTTATTTTCTCTAATTTTAATTCATGCAACATATTCAAATAATATACACATTCACGTGCACGAAACCATGGATACACTTTAGTTTGCCACCTCCTTGTAGATTGCGCTAGTGTCGTTGTAAGTGGTGAAACGCGCCCATGGGAGTTGACCATGATAATAGGAAACACGGGACTAGGCATGCCATCCTAACTTCGACGAGCGGAGTTAAATGAATGGTGGGGGGAGAATTCCATGAGTGGGGAGAGCCGCCATCTTACGATGTGCCATTTGATTATGTGCACGAGCATTTTTGCCGGCAAACTGTGCATCAAAATATAAACATGTTTGTCACAGTACATCATAAGGTGGCGGACCTCCCCCCTTATTGCATCACCCCACACTGGCATGCCTTGTCCCTTGTTTCCTATGTCCATGGAGTCGACCTAGCCTGGATCACGCCGCCTGACTTGAAATCTTGAGTGTTCAGTAGTCAGTAGTTACTACGCAAGAACCAGGAAAATCGGTGAACGTGTCTTACGTATCGTACAATCATTTTGAGCGAAATCGGAGAAACTTTAAGGTATGATCAGAATATAATTAAGGAACATGCCAGTTATTTATATTCACAAATTTGTAGATACAGAGTTATGTTCGATTAGAAAGCATAAGAATGATCATTAAACGAATGCCGGTTGTGTTTCGGTTAAACTCTTCATCTTGAACAGTAAAGATTCAATTATAATTTGTCAACATTAATTGTATTGTAAATTTATATTGCTTAACACAATTGAAACATATGTTTATCCCAATCATGTTGATCTTTGAATCTAACTTTTAAGCTGTATTTAATGCACATGGAAATTTACATAATCACATGTGGGCCTCTGGTAGAGGTTGCGAAAAGATAAGAAATTAGAACTACTTTCTTAGATTTTATCACAATTCTTAATATCCGCTTATAAACAAATATAGTATTCCTTATCTATTTAACCAGCTTCAATTTACCATTTTTTATTTATTATATCCTTTGAAATAGCTTTAGCTTCAAGATATGCGTCTCTGTGCGTGCGTACAAAAGGCAAGATTCTTGAATTAGGAATTTGAGCGTGCACTTCTCTCGGTATAATCATTTATTAAGGGCATGTGATACTTAGGAAATTGCCCATTTTACAAGTTTTAGGTTCCCCCGGCTTTTTTTTCTAGAATAATAAATATTTTGTCTTACTAATTTGGCAAATGATAGCGAACATGCTAACGGACGTCCCCACACACTTTTTTTGTAGGTTAATTAAAAAGTTTTAATTTAGCAAAATGTGATTAATTTGCATAGCGCTTAGGAAATAGTATCTATTTTTTCAGTGTTAGATTCCCCTGGCTTTTTTCCTAGGATAAGAGACATTTTGCCTTCAAAATCTGGGAAATGATAACGAACACGCTAACGGACGTCCCCACACTTTTTTTGTATTTTTTTTTTACTAAAAAATGTTTGATGTTGCTAACAACGTGCGTGTATATTTCGAGGTTATGTGTGTTACAATTCACCCGAGCGTTACTTCCAAACTACACAATACTTTTGGCCGAAAACTTTGGACTTACAAATAAACATAGTAACTAATCTCCCGAAACTAACCTTATTTGCAGGCAATCAAAAAAGTTTATTTCATAAATAATTTCCAGATTATCGGAAAGGCAGCGATGAAAAACGACGTAACCTCAAAATAATGCATATGCATAAAGTTTTTATTTAGCACAATAAATTTTTTTGTTATTATCCTTCAAAAAAGAGTCCGGGGACGTCCGTTACGATATTTTATAGCGTCTCCGAATTCAGTTTTTAAGCATTTTCATTTTTGTGGAAAAAAAGCCGGGAAAATTGTAAGTATCACATGCCTTTAAGAGAGGAACATATTTTTGTGCTTCAGCGAACATTAGGACTTGTCACTTTATCGCCATTTCCCAGCTAAATTCACTTTGTCGTGTGCTGATGGGAAAACCGTGGTATCAAATACACAGAACAAAACTTTATTTTTGTAATATATTCATAATAAGGAATAATTTGTATCATTTCATTACATAGTTCTTAAAATATAAAAACTAATTTAAAAATACGTTTCTACCGAAAAAATTAGTTCTTACGAAGATATTAACAAAATATGGACAAAATCTCATGTATTGGGTCCATTTTCCTTCCCGCACTCAAAGAAGTACAGTTAGCTGGTGGGTAAGTGAAAATACCTAATATCGCCGCAAAAAATCAGCGACCCTCGACTTTGGAAGGCAGTAGCTCCACAGGAAAATATGCCAGGAGGTTCTCATAACGATTACAGGAATCTGCTAAGTTTTCTGAATAAAATGGCGTTTCTTTCATTTTTGTACAAAAATTTCGTTTAGAGCTGTTAATTAGAATACAAGTAAAAATGATCTGGCTAGGTCCACCGCCCACAGACCTGTGCTTTCACATGACCCCAGAGCTAATAATGTTGAAAAAAATTTTTTTTTAATACTGGTGTGTTCTATAGCATGTTCAAAATGCAATAGAGATCTTACAATTTTTCCATGTAATTTTTGCAAGCTATTTTGTTGAAGTTTTTTATTTATGAATTGAATAGAGTTATCGCGCTGCTTAAGGACATGTGATACTTACAGTTTCCCCGGCTTTTTTCCACAAAACTGAAAATTTTTATAAACTGAATTCAGAGATGCTATAAAATATCATAACGGACGTCCCCGGACTCTTTTTTGAGGGATAATAACAAAAACAATTTATTGTGGTAAATGAAAATTTTATGCATATGCATTATTTTGAGGTTACGTCGTTTTTCATCTCTGCCTTTCCGATAATCTGGAAATTATTTATGAAATCAATTTTTTTGATTGGCTGCAAACAAGATTAGTCCCGGGAGATTAGTTACTATGTTTATTTGTAAGTCCAAAGTTTTCGGCCAAAAATATTGTATAGTTTAGAAGTAACGCTCGGGTGAATTGTAACACATAACCTCGAAATATACACGCACGTTGTTAGCAATATCAAAAATTTTTTGATAAACAAAACACTAAAAAAGTGGGCGGGGACGTCCGTTAGCATGTTCGCTATCATTTCCCGGATTTTGAAGGCAAAATAATTCTTATCCTAGGAAAGAAGCCGGGAGAATCTAACACTGAAAAAATTGATACTATTTTCTAAGCGCTATACAAATTAATCACATTTTGCTAAATTAAAAATTTTTTGAATTAACCTACAATGAAGTGTGTAGGGACATCCGTTAGCATGTTCGCTATCATTTTCCAAATTTTTAAGACAAAATATTTATTATTCGAGAAAAAAAGCCAGGGGAACCTAAAACTGGTAAAATCGTCAATTTTCTAAGTATCACATGCCCTTAATGACAACCTGTAGGGTACCGTTCACTGATTCCTATTTTGTCCAGAAAACTGAAGAAAAATGATCCTTGCGCGATAAAAGTCACTCAAAATAATCATAAGTTTAATGTGCAAATACTTGCAAAACGATATTTTTAAAAAATAAGATCTCTACTACATTTTAAACATGTTGTTGAACCCACCAAAATTTTTTCAAAAATTATTAGCTCTGGGGTCATGTGAAAGTACAAGTCTTTGAGCTGTGGGCATAGGTATAGTTTTTTTACTTGTATTTTATTGAACAGCTTTGAACGAAATTTTGTACAAAAATGAAAGAGACACCATTTTATTCAGAAAACTTATGAGATTCATGCAATCGTTGTTCGAACCTCCTGACATTTTTTTCTACAGAGCTTCTGCCTTCCAAAGTCGAGGACCGACGTTTTTTTTGCGGCGATATTAATTGCTGACATCATAGGCCGATTGGTAAAACTACAGAAATGCACGAATATGGTCGAAAAAAGTGTCACTCTGTTACGGTTTTCCGGAACTCTAGCTTTTTAATCTTAAAAATTTCGATTATCTTCAGTTTTGATAAGGAAGTGTCTAAACGTCCGGGCACAAGCCACGCCCTCTTTCCTATTCCAGCATCCCCTTACCAGGTTCTTCCATTTATAAGGGGACCTTTAGGTACATACTGGTACATACTAGAGGTTTTCTGAGACAAATTAAGACGACACAATTTTGGCATATTTTCGAAAAAAATGCATTTTAAAAATTGCGAACGGATGGTCATCGAGCCCGTGTAAAATTATTTAAAAGCGTCGGTAGGTCCCTAGTAGAGCGCTCAGCAGATTCCCGCAAAGTCGCGCTTTCGATTCTCGCTATCCGTACTTTTTAATTAATTTTTCTTTATTTATCACAATGCTTGTTTATTCTATTTTTGAATAACATGTAATAAAGTTATACCATTTAATGAATATTTATTCCTCATTTTCGAAAAAACTATCGCATTTTTATAATCGCTCGTTTGGACAATTGTGCATTTTATTGAAAATTTGTATTCTTCAATAGTTTCTAGTATTGACAATTTTAAATTAAAGTTGAGAGAAAGTGTTGCAAACAAAAATTTAAAAAATAAATACAAAATTAAAATGTTTTCCGAAAACTACTGGTATATTTCGTATTTATTATTGAAATTTGTATTTGAAACACTTTGTTCCTGCTTTAATTAAAAAATATAAATACTTGGCACTATTAAAGTATAAAGGATTTTATACTAGCGAGAATCGAACTTGCAACCTTGCGATTAAACGTGGTCCTTTGAGTGAGTGGCTGATAAGAAATGGAAGAATTTGCTCAAACCATTTTATATTAGGTAAGATGAATTAGATACATTTTACACAAGGCTGTAGTAATCAAGTTCTAACCTGCAAATTAAATTGCCTCCTTTTACTCAATAAATACCAGCATTAGATATTTTTGAAATACTTAGTAGTACTTTGTTTTTAAATGAAAGTGTGCATACAAAGGAAAAAGGTGTTTACTTTGATAATTGTTGCGTAATGTAAAAGTTTCGAATGTTTAGGTTAGCTGAAGTTACTATTTTAAAATTTCATGTTACGGGAAAATTATTAAAATAAATAGTTTTTCCCTGTGCATACTTACTTGAATATACAAAAATGAGTACTGCTTCTTGTTTAAAAATAATTTAATTCTAGTACCTATTAGTTCAGCAAAGTGAGATGAATAGATTTTAAGGTTAGAGGTTGAGTCGAACAGCCTTCCCATTACAATTGGCTTCAACAACATATATGACTAGATATCCGTGAGTTATAATCAATCTATATTTTCTGACAAGCTTTTTTCTTGCTCATTGATTAGGACGTCTAGCTGATCTTACCGGTGTAAATAACCCCGGCTGGGTTCCTTACAAACATTTATTTTTTCCTACATTGTTCTCAAATCTGTGCTCACGGCATAACCTACATTTTGCCAAGGAACCCAGTCTGGGTTGTTTACACCGTTAAGATCAGCTGGACGTCCTAATAAATTATAAAGCACAAAAATTTGTCAGAAAATATTGATTGATTGTAACACACGGATATCTTGTCATATATGTTGTTGAAGTCAATTGTAACGGGAAGGCTGTTCGACTTAAGCTCTAACCCCAAAATCTATTCATCTCACTTTACTGAATTAATAGTTACTAGAATTAAATTATTTTTAAACACTAAGCAGCACTCATTTTTTTATATTCAAGTAAGTATGCACAGGGAAAAACTGTCTATTTAAATCATTTTCGCGCAACATGAAATTTTAAAATAGTAGCTTCAGCTAACCTAAACATTCGAAACTTATACATTATGCAACAATTATCAAAGTAAAAACCTTTTTCCTTTGTATGCACACTTTCATTTGAATTTGCAGCTTAGAATTTGATTGTTACAGCCTTGTATAAAATGTATCTAATTTAATAGTTGGAATTTTATGAAATGATATTACACGATCTCTTCCATGCTTGTTCGTACAACCCACAATAAAAAACGCAATTGCCATTTTCTTTAAATAAAGCAATACATTGATTCTCGAAAATTACATTGCATACGTTTCAGTGCTTAAAACACGAGTGCCGTACTACAGGGTTTCGGACATTTTGAAATGACGTCACAAGTGGAAATACTCAATACTTTTACACCGGCTCGATTACCATCCGTTCGCAATTTTTAAAATTATCATTTCAAACAAGAAAAGAATACCTGAAGATCCCCTTGTTAGACTAGACCATTTTATAATTTTTTTAAAGCCTCTGATTTTACTTTTCTACACTGAACATGAATCCTGTAGAAAAGAGTGTTTGTCTAAAAAAAATTGTCATGGTAGTGTCAACGTGTATCTCTCACCCGCTCGCCGGTGTACCCCCCCCCCTCCTCTCGAAAAAATAACATTCAAAAGCTGTCCAATCGAAGGCATCCCAAGCCCTTTCCAATGGTTCTAGCATTGTTCTTTACACAATGATACATGTGTTCTAGCCACTAGATAAGTAGAGCTTATGAATGTTATGATCCCCACGCGTGAAGTAGTTCGATATTCTATATGAAAAGTTCCATGAATTGCTAGCAGATTGTGCAATAATCGATAGTTACAACATCGGTTAGAATTTGTATCCCTTTTGCATTTCATGAAGTGCTCAAGCACCTTTATACAATGTAATTTATCAGACGAAACGTAATTTTGAAGAAAAAAACATTAATTTAAAAGTTTGTTATTTTTACCCTTCCACATCCTTCCTTTTGGTGACCATATAGGCTGATGTAGGTTTTCCTGGTACATGTCTGTATTCTAATCCATCATTTTGGGTTGGCCATTTAAAAATTTTAAACTTTAACATCATATTTAAAATCATCGACTCGTACAACCCCTATAGTCACAATTTGTCAAAAAATGCATCAATTGTTGATGTAGACGTCTGTCATTTTGGAATCGCCATCTTCAAGTTGAATCTTTTAACATCATATTTGAAATCACGTACCACGAAAACACTAAATTATATACAATTTCAACAAATCTTCCATTTTTACCAGGGTTCTAATGCTTCTGGCCCACTGTAAATTGGTTTATTCCTACCATAAAAGTATACTTCACTACGTGGCGACGAAGATTTAAAGAAAACATTTGATAACACATTTAAGTGTAAATAATAAAAAATTGCCAATACGAGGTTGCGTTGTTTTTTTTGTACCGCAGGGTTTTAAGCTGGGAGATAGAGTGCTGATCCTCGAATACTTCGAGTACTTCGTACTTCAACGAATACTTCTTTTTACCCTAAACTGTTGATACTTTTAAAATATATACTCTGCTTTTTCTAAATTATTTTCTAGCTTTAATAATGACGAGATAGTTCCATATAATAATAGAATTCAGCATACATAAATTAGTTAGTTGGAATTTAATCGATAATTTCGTTAACAAAGCCCCGTGCAAAATGATCAAATAAAAATCCAACTCTAACCAAAAATGCCTTCGACATGTTGGGCAGTATAAGCTTGTGACAACATTTCAACAAAGAAATGTTTTTATAAGATGAAGTGATCCCAGAAGAAAAGCCTTTTGTATCTTGCTCACGATGTACTAAGCCTGACGCTGGCAAACCGGGATTTTGTCGAGTTCGCTGAGAAATGAAGGTTTCATACCTCCAAGGGAGCCGATTATGCCAGAACCACAATATGGACTTTTTGGTACAGCCTGCTCAGTTCGAAAAGAAGAGATTGATATTTCGCCAGTTTTTCTTTCTCTTTTGCCGTTATATTACCATCGGCTCGGGCCGAGAATTCAATAATGTAAATTATCTTCGTCTTCAGGTCTTGAAGTACAATTTCAGTCTTTGTAGCACTGGTATATCGAGTGGAGGAGAATGAGAAATTCCAGAGGATATTATACTGCTCGTTCTCCACAACGGATTCCAGTTGCTCCTGGGCGTATGGCAAGATGGACATTAAATCAACACCATAGGAGTGCCGAAGATGGTAATATAACACTTTTAGAGACTAATTCTTTCTCTATATTTACCCGTAGCGTGCATACTTTGAGCATTCACTGCGAACATGTCTAAGTGTTTTTGGCTTTTGCTTGCACGCTCAGCAGTTTATATCGCCTGCAGGTACATTCATTATGCGCTCTCGGTAAACTAAGACGACGTACTTGAATTTACGAACGTTCATTTGAACGAAATTAAAAAAAATACATTTTTCAAATTTTTTTGCTTAAACAAATTTTAACGTCAAAAAAATATTCTGTCGGAAAGAATTGTCGAATAAAATTTATTTTAAGGGGTTACCTACCCTTACACATTATCCATTATTTAGACCTGCCGAATGCAAGTTTGATTGTCGATATTTGAAAATATAAAGACGTCACGAATTCTCTTTTTTATCTCACTACTTAAAGAGTTGGTGAGAATGCTCGGCGAGACCCCTAAAAACCACCCTTAATATGTCCTCACCTAAAATGTTAAAATTGAAAAGTTTGATTGTCGATATTTGGAAATACAAAAACGTCAAAAATTATCTTTTTTTATCTCAATAATTATAGAGTGGTTGAGAAAGTTCGGCGAGACCCCTAAAACCCACAACCACTAAACACACGCCTAAAATGTTAAAAATTACAAGTTTGATTGTCGATATTTGAAAATACAAAAACGTCAAAAATCCTCTTTTTTCTAACTAATTATAGAGTGAGTGAGAAAGTTCGGCAAGACCCCTAAAAACCACCCTTAATATGTCCCCACCTAAAATGTTAAAAATGGCAAATTTGATTGTCAATATTTGAAAGTACAAAAACGCCAAAAATTCTGTTTTTTTACCTCGATAATTATAGAGCAGTGAGAAAGTTCGGCAAGACCCGTAAAAACCACCCTTAATATAGCCGCACCTAAAATGTTAAAATCGACAAGCTTCATTGTCGATATTTGAAAAAACAAAAACGTCAAAAATTCTCTTTTTTTACCTCACTAATTGTAAAGGGAGTGAGAAAGTTCGGCAAGACCCCTGAATACCACCCCTACTATACCCACACCTACAATGTTAAAAATGACAAGTTTGATTGTTGATATTTGAAAATACAAAAACGCCAAAAATTCTGTTTTTTTTTTACCTCGATAATTATGGAGCGGTGAGAAAGTTCGGCAAGACCCCTAAAAACCACCCTTAATATATCCGTACCTAAAATGTTAAAAATCACACGTTTGATCGTCGTTATTTGAAAATACAAAAACGTTAAAAATTCTCTTTTTTTATCTCACTAATTATAGAGTGGGTGAGAAAGTTTGGCAAGACTCCTAAATACCACCCTTAATATGTTCTCACCTAAAATGTTAAAATCGACAAGTTTGATTATCGATATTCGAAAATATAAAAAGGTCAAAAATTCTTTTGACGTTTTTATTTTTTCAAATATTGACAATCCATCTTATAATTTTTAACATTTTAGGCGTGGGTATATTAGGGGTGGTTTTTAGGGGTCTTGCCGAACTTTTTCACATGCTAAGCCATGTGTAGTGTCACTGGAATCAAATGGGAGACAAAGCTCCTCTGCGGCACGGTAATAAAACGCCACAGCATTGACGACTTCATGTTGTACGAGTCACATCAGAGAATCTGTGCTTTTTAGAATTGAGCAGGCTGTAGCCAGACCTATTCTTCGGTGAATATACTTAAAGCTAAGCAAACTTTTACCGCCCCTTTACATCGAGGGAGGTATATTAGGGTGGCCCAAAAAATCAAATTTGAGAAATTTTAACGGGCTTGTTGGCCAAATCATTCTCGTAGGCAAATAACATTTATGCCAATTTTTTTATTAAAAGAAAAAAAATTTTAGAACTCGCTTCGGCCATTTTGATGTCTTATTGAGTTTATCATGTAAAATGTTTCCTATTTTATTTCTTCGATTTTGGACGGGAAATTGAAGTCAATTTATTTGGCATTTGATATGCTTATTTACTTATCAGTGAATATTGCATTTATCGCATTTTTATGTCTCAAAAATATTATGCAACAGTTTTAGGCATATCAAAAATGGCATAAAATGACAATATTTGGAGGCTCATTTTGATCCTCATATATAGTATACTTGTTTAACTTGACATTTTGAAGAGACATTCTTTAAACTATTGAGAATAGATTTCTAAAAAAAAAAAAGATTAAACGTTTAACCCTCTGATGGCGCACATTTTCCCGTTCATGGCGCACCTGGGTATGTAGGTACCCAGAACATATTTCAGAGATGAAAACTGTGTA
Source organism: Belonocnema kinseyi (assembly GCF_010883055.1). Lineage (NCBI taxonomy): Eukaryota > Metazoa > Arthropoda > Insecta > Hymenoptera > Cynipidae > Belonocnema > Belonocnema kinseyi. The sequence goes on along the minus strand of NC_046659.1, from coordinate 21,919,425 downwards.
GAATACATATTTTTCAACTTTTCAGGAATTAAATAAAATATTTAGAATGTCAGGAATACAGCTGTATAAGTTTGGTATTGATATTTTAATTAGGCAAAATATAGTAAAATTGTAAACAAAACAAATTTACAAAAATGAACAAAACCTATCGAAAATGGCAAAAATCGCCTTTTCTTCGGGTATTTCCTTAAAATTGTGTAAAATTAAAAAACTTTTAGTGATTCATAAACTGTACATTTCCAACTGTAAGGCCATGTTATCAGTTATTTTATCATCAAAGAAAAGTATACTCATTTTTCGAATCTGAAGATTGTGAATATATGCCCACAAAGCGCTTCAAATGCTTATAACTCGAATAGATGCTGACTTTCGAGTAGGGTCACATGCTTCAGAATTAGGCCTTATTTTTCACCTAATTTAGCAACCCCTACCCCCACATCCCTCTTCTTATCTTCTTCAGAATTTTCACTTTTATACTACCTCTGGGTACCTACGGAGTAATAATAAGTTGATAAATCTATAGTTGCTCTCTCTGTTATACTTGTAGCTGGTGTTAGGACTTCTCTACTTTTAATCAGCAATTTTTTTGGTTGAAAATAGATAAATACCTTATGGTAATATATACATTAGGGTGGTCTAAAAATGCATGGCAACATTTTTTTACATGCTAGAGGGCAACGATCCCCTCACCCATTTTACTTCAAATCCGAAAAAAGAAATTCCCTTTTTTATTTTTTTATTTTAAGAGGTGCCGGTATTGACTTGGAAGTTTCCCATATAAAATGCATGAAGAAAAATAACTTTTTTTAGTTTTTAGAATAATTTTTTAGGGTTTGAAAAAATTTGACGGGAAATTATGTGGGGCCTGTTTAGAATTATCCAACAAAGAATTTCATGTATCAGACATATGGGTTTGACACACCTAACACACCCCCACGAGCACCTGAAAACTATCCTTAAGGGCATGTGACACAACTAAATTCCTATATTACCGACCTCACTTTTTCAGTTCACTGAATGTTTTTTTGAACCTTAGAACTTTTTTTGTAAATAAAA
>NC_046659.1:21904373-21918269 GCF_010883055.1 Belonocnema kinseyi | reverse complement strand
GGCCGCCAGGTTTCGTATTTTCGTGTACAACGTTACCGGCTGATGCCGTTGGAATTGATTGTTAAAATATATTTTTTTACTTCTTTTATTATTAAGCTTTGTACTTCAACGTAGTTTTCTTTCGGCCCTTGCATTTCTCAATGTTGGAGACCGATATTTTATGTATAAAAAAAGTTGGAACGTTCAAAAAATGTCGAGGTTCAGAAAAAAGATAAAATAATTTTCAGTGAAGTTCCTGCCAAAATGCAGTACCTAAACGTACTTTATTGTACTCTAATACATTTTCCAAAGTTTCAGCTCGATATTTTATTTATAAAAAAAGTTCTTAGGTTTAAAAAAACATTCAGTGAACTGAAAAAGTGAGGTCGGTAATATAGGTATTTAGCTGTGTTACATGCCCTTAAAACCAAAAATGTCAATTCTTCATAAAATCGACTTTTTGAACACTGTATTCTCGTCTTTTTTTACTTCGAATTATTAATATTGGTCTAGTGGAATATTTATTATCTTTGGTTAATTAATTTTTTATTATTTAAACAAATGGAAATTGTTTAAATAATTTTTTTCTCAAAATATTCGTTTTTTCCCTTAAAAATTACACAGGCCCACAAAAAAAGTTGTCTGCTCGAGATAAGTGACTAGGCTACTCTTATGGATTTTGAGCCGCTGAATCTGAATATGACCTTCGAATTTGTCCTACACGTTCCTGTTTTCTCCTAGATGCAAAAAGTAAGGAAAAGCCTAGAGATTTTTTAGTCACACAGGCCATACAAAAAATTTGTCAGCATGAGAGAAGTGACTAGGTTACTCTTATGGATTTTGAGTTGCTGAATCCAAATCTGGCCTCAGGGATTTCTCATACACGTCTCAGTTTTCCTCTAGATGCAGAAAATAGGGAAAACCTAGGGATATTGTGAGTATTATTTTGATAATACCAGTATGCGGAAGAATAAACGTACTGGTGTGATATTCTTATGTGTTGGGACTCCTGAAAACTAAATTCATACACAAAAATTCCCTAGTGTACTTACCGTTTCCCCTAGCTAGGATAAATCTAGGGAACTTCAAGGTCTTGCGCATGTTATATTAACTTACAAAGCAAAAAATGAAAAAAATGCCATTTCCTCTGCAGTTTTGCGCTCTCAATCTAAATTTGATCACTAAATTTTTCGAGCTTTTACCATTTTATCCCTATATGCAAAAAGTAGAGAAAAGCCTAGGGATTTTCTGTTCACACAGGCCATAAGGAAATTTGCCTACAAGAAATAAGTAACTAGACTAACCTTATGGATTTTGAGCCGCTGAATCCAAACCTAGCCTCAGAATTTCTCATACACGTCTCAGTTTTCCCCTAGATGCAGAAAATAGGCAAAAACCTAGGGAAATTATGGACGTTATTTTGATAATACTTGTATACGCGAAAATAGACATATGGATGTTATATGCTTAAGTGTCGCGACTTATTAAGACTTTATTTGTACACAAAAATTCTTTAGTGTGCCTTCTGTTTCCCCTAGCTAAATCTAAATTTGAACCCCAAATTTCTCAGGCTTGTTCCATTTTCTCTTTAGATAAAAAAGGAAGGGAAAAGCCTAGGGAATTTCTGGTCACACAGGCCCACCCAAAAAAAAGTTGTCTACACGGGACAAGTGACTGATTTCGCACGCAAAACTGTAAAGGATATTAGGTTTTTTTCCCCGTGTAAATCTATGTAATCTGAGAAAGACCTTGAATTTCCCTAGAATTATCCAAACCAGGGGAAATAGAAGGCACGCTAAAGAATTTCTGTGTACAAATTAAGTCTCTAAAAGTTTTGCACTGAACAATATAATATCTATGGGTCTTTTCTCGCGTATACTGGTACTATCAAAATAACGTGCAAATTATCACTAGGGTTTTGCTTATTTTGTGCATCTAGAGGGAAACTGAGACGTGCAAGATAAATTCTGGGGCCAGATTTAGAATTGAGCGTCTCAAAATCCATAAGGGTAGCCTAGTCATTTGTCTCGTGCAGACAAATTTTTTGTATGGCCTGTGTGACCAGAAAATCCCTAAGCTTTTCCCTACTTTTTGCATCTAGGGGAAAACTGAAACGTGTAGAACAAATTCTGAGGCCATATGCGGATTTAGCGGCTCAAAATCCATAAGAGTAGCTTAGTCACTTGTGTCTTCCCTACCGAAAAGAATCTTTTGAGTATATACTAAAAATTCTTTAGGTCAAAGAAGCTAGAGAAATTCTCCGCAGGCACTCAGGTAGATATTTTCAAAGGTCCAGGAAGCTCGTTTAAATGGTTTGATGGCTTTAAAATATCCTTTACGAAATTGAAATAAGAATACGATCATAAATAACAATCAGAGAGGCAATCTCAATAGAGTAGCTGACACCCAAAGGTCGTTTGTTAAGCTTTCGGATAAAAATTTAGAAGTATATATTTTTTAAATTTCATAGTTAACAGCCTAAAACATAATAATTCGGAATCTACGGGTTTCGATGACTTCAGATATCTAACTTTTTTTTTAATTCTTAAAATTGGAATTAATAGAACTTTTCTCGTAAATGGAATGAGATACGCCAAATAAGACAACATTTTTGAATTCAACTAGAAAATTGTATATCAGTACATAAGTTATAATTATAAATAAGTATAATGAGAAAATTCATCAATTAAAAAAAAGTGTTAATAATTTGAACAGAAATTTAAAAAGGACCCAAATCTCTCAAACTATCTCCGAGACTATTTTGTTTCAAATCGACTTTTTTTATAGACTCAAATGGGCCAAGCTATTTCACTAAAGAAAACTCAGAGATTTCTTTCGGTAGGGTTGCAGACAAATTTTTGTATAACCTGTGTAACTAGAAAATACCTAGGCTTTTCCCTATACTTTTTGCATCTAGGGGAAAACTGAGACGTGTAGGACAAATTCTGAGGCCATATTCGGATTTAGCATCTCAAAATCCATAAGGGTAGCGTACTCACTTGTCTCGTCAGGGTGACACATGTCTGGGCAAAAATAGTTTGTCAGGGAATTTTCAGGGAAATGAAGCAGCTGTCAGGGAAAGTAGAAATTTATATGTTTTTATAATATTTTGGAAGCACTTCCTAATATTAATATAAATATTTTTTCAATTTACATTCTTTAAGAATATAATTCGATTCTTAGTTTTTTATTTGTAGTTATTTCTTTATTTACAGTTTGGAAAGATATCCTTTAGTTAATCAGGTCAGAAAACTCAGCAGCTTTACAATGGGCTATGAATCGCTTTTGTAAAATCAAACCGTATTTTAAAAAATTACCCCTTGTGATGAAAAAAGTATTTAAAAAATGACTAGGCTGGATTTTTGTCTTATTTTTTTTGCTTTCCAGTGCGATATAAACATTTTTTTAAAATGAACCCTTATTTTAAAAAGCAACCTCCTGTGCTGTAAAAACGTATTTAAAAAAAGGAAACTATCTAAACAGAAAATACTTATAAAATATTAACACGGTATTTTTAAAGCATAATTAAGGAGAAAAATTATGACTGATGCATACTGATGTCAAAAATTGTATACTTTAACTGTGGAAGTTGTTGTGCTCTTAATTTTTGTGCTCTTTCTTGGTTTTCCAATGTCATATAAATCGTTTTTGTTAAATTAACCCTTCTATATAAAAGAAACACCCAGTAATGAAAACACGTATTGAAAAAAGTTGATATATACATAGATGGAACTTACTTATAAAATGGTAACATGGTACTTTTAAGCATAATTATTTCTCATCAAAATTATTTTCCAGTCTATGTGTGTATATTCAAAAAATGTAATTTACCTTTTTCGATGCATCTTTTAATGCTTTTAAACAACTTCCAGCACGACAATTATTAATGAGTAAAATCCATTTTTATATAAAGAACAATCTAAATGTCCAGAACGGTTGAAAATTTTTTGAGGGCAGACTTTCTAAAATAATTTTTTCAAACAGTTATTAAAACTATTTTTAAAGATAAGTTGAAATTGTTTGGAAATCCTAAAAAGCACTTTTGTGAATATGGATGCTTGGGATCTACATGTTTGGTGTAAAATACATTTAGGCTTTTATCTGTATTTTATCCTTAATCTATTATCTATGAGAACCATTTGCCCAAATCACATTCGAAAAAAAATGCATCCCGTTATGTGCAAAATTGTCATATAATACCAGTAAAATTAAGATTAACTTCACGATAAGGGCAGTTTTTTAGGGGTTAATAAAACTTGATCATTTTCAGCATTGAGTCGATAAAAAAATCAAGTGAACGATCTACCTGGATAACGTTGAACTTGTATGGGTTTCCCTAATGCAGTTGTCCAGAAATGTACATAGTTTACCACTAATCAAATTCAGACAAATTTTGCGATAAGGTTAGTTTTATGGGGATACTAAATCTTGATGCCTTACAACATTGAGTCGATAAAAAAATCATGTGGCCGATCTACCTGGATAAGGTCGAATTTATATGGGTTTCAGTCCAAAAATGTACATATTCTATTACTAATCAAATTCAGTTTTTGGGGATGCTAGAATTTCATACCTCAGAGCATAGGGCCTGTTGACAACCCAGGTGACTGATATACCTGGATAAGTTCGACATTTGAGAAGTTTCGGTAGTAGCAGAGTCGAAAAGATTCTCAAAGGTCTTCTCATCAAACTTATGTACAGAACGGGATGCATTTTTTAAAATGTGATTTTGGGCAAATGGTTTGCATAGGTTATTACACATATAAAAGCCAAAATGTTTTTTACAACATAAATGTAGATCCCCAGCATCCCTAATCACACGGCTGCTTTTTAGGGTTTTAAAACAACTTCAACTTATCTTTAAAAATAGTTTTAATCACTAATTGAAAAAATTAGTTTAGAAAAAATCTGCTCTCAACAAATTTTCAATCATTCTGAACTTTTAGATTGTTCGTTATATGAACATGGATTTTTTTCGTTAAGAATTTGCTGTGTTGGAAGTTTTTAAAAGGCATTAAAAGATGCATCGACAAAGGTCAATTATATTTTTTGAATATACACACATAGACTGGGAAATAATTTTTTTAAAGATGTTGCAATTTTGACTTATACATTATGGGGGTTATTTCTGTAAAGATTAGGGGTGAGAAATAATTATTCTGAAAAGTACCATTTTACTATTTTGTAAGTAGGTTCCATCTATGTAGATAACGACTTCTTTCAATATGTGTTTTCATTGCAGGGTGTTGCATTTTTATATAAGTGTTAATTTTACAAAAGCGATTTATATGTCTTTGGAAAATAAAGAAAGAGCACAAAAATCCCTGCAGCTTATTTATACAATTTTTGGCATCAGTTTGCAGGCTTGTATTCGGATGCAAATACGGGGGTTGTTTTTGTAACAATTAGGGGTGAAGAATAATTTTTCTCCTCAGTTATGCTTTAAAAATACTTTGTTAATATTTTATAAGTATTTTACATCTAGATAGTTTCTTTTTTTTTAAATACGTTTTTGCAGCACAGAGGGTTGCTTTTTAAAATAAGGGTTTATTTGAAAGAAGTGTTTCATATCACTTTGGAAAGCAGATAAATAGCAAAAAAATTTAGCCTAGTCATTTTTTAATACTTAAAATAAATCCTTTTTTTGTTACGGGGGGGGGGTAATTTTTTAAATAAGGGTTGATTTTAAAAAAGCGGTTCATAGCGCATTGTAAAGCCAAAAAATCTAACTTAGTCATTTTTTTTAATATCATGATTCTTGTAGAGGGTGCCGTTGAGTTGACGGCAAGATAGCGCCGCCCTGTTTTCTCAAAAACTAATAGAGAATCCATTATATGACATTTTGTTTTTCGTTAGTGGCGCCGCTGAGTTGTCTGACCTTAATTTATCCATACTGCAATGTAAAGCACATTTTTCTGGCTTGTTTCATTATTTTGCTTGGCACATTATTAAAACCTTATTCGCTTTTGTAATAATTTCCTGTCAGGGAAATTCGTCTAAATGTCAGGGAAAAGTCAGGGAAATTGAAATATTCAATCTTGTGGCCACCCTGCTCGTGCAGACAACTTTTTTTTGTGGGCCTATGTTATTACTTTTAGTCTAGGGAAATATTTATTAACTTTGATTCATCAATTTTTTATTATTGAAACAAATGGAATCTTTTTCGAAAACTCGTTTTTTTTCCTTAAAAGTTATCACTATTGGTCTAGTGGAATATTTATTAACATTAGTTCATTAATTTTCATTTGTTTAAATAATTTTTGTATTAAAAATTATTAATATTTCTTCAGTGGATCATTTATCAACATTGTTGATTATTTAATTTTAAAAACATTTTTGTTTTAATAAAAATTATTGCTTAAATATTACTTATAAATTAATTATTAAATTAATAATTACTGATAAATAATCCACTAGACCCACGGTAAAACTTTTTATTTGAAAAATTCGAAACGAAATTATTTAAACAAATTCCTTTTGTTTAAATAAATTACATTTTTAAAATGATTGAAAATGAATGAACTAATGTTAATAAATATTCCACTAGACCAATAGTAGTAATTTTTAAGGAAAAACGAATTTGATGAAAAAAAATTATTTGAAGAAATTCAATTGGCTTAAACAATTAGAAATTAATGAACTAGTATTATTTAATATTCCACTAGACTAATAGTAATAATTTTAAGGGGAGGAAAAATAAATTTTCGACAAAAAATTTAAACAAATTCCATTTATTTAAATAATTAAAAATGACTGAACTAATGACAATAAATATGCCATTCAACTAATATTAAGAATTTTAAGTTAAAAATACCGGAGTACAGTGCTCAAAATGTCGATTTCATGAAGAATTGACATTCTTTGTTTTAAGGCTAGTTTTCAGGTACTCGTAGAGGTGTGTTAGGGGTGTTAAAGCCATATGTCTGATACATGAAATTCTTCGTTGGATAATTCTGAACAGGCACCACATACTTTCCCGTCACATTTTTTCAAATCGGCTCCTGTTAAAATCGAAAAAAAATTAAAAATTAAGGAATTTCTTTTTTTGGATTTGGAATTAAATTAGGGGGATCGTTGTCCTCTAAAAAAAGGCGTTTTTGAGCCACCCTAATATTCATACGAGGTACGGAATATCTAGGATAACGACGTCGATGGATTGGCATCATCTTGCGTGTGCTTCGGTCAACTAGCTTCAACTCTTCGACGTTTCATTTTACTGCACCCAACGTGTAGAGCAGTATAAGAAACGCCAGAATATTGGTAGCTTGGATCTTATTCTTCCCAGATAATTTCGGAAGATCAATTTTTTCCCCTCCTCTTTTCGTCAAATTTCCACGTTTTGAGACCCTCTGAACCCAAAAAAAGGTTTTTTTACGAATTTGTCTGTATGTATATCTGGCTGTAAGCAATATAACTTTAGAAAAAGTTAATCTGTTAGATTTGCCTTTGGTACACTTTTTTAGTGCCGAAAACTGAAAGTCAAGTACGGCCGTTCGGAGTACTTAAAAAGATGAACAATTTATCCCAATGGCTTTCATAGATTTGTTAATAATAATTTTTAGAAAATGCCCGTTTTGTAATTGAATATATTTATAAGACACTAATGTCAATTCAAAAATTCTTCAAGACAATTTAAATAATTGGGTCAATTAAGTCTGACATTTTTTAAAGAACAAGTAAAAATGTCACAGAATACTGTTCTGATCGTTCTGTATCTTCTTCACTTTTGTGGACATTTTTGAGACAGGCTACCTGCCACTAAAGACAAGCAGAGTTATATAAACGCCTTTAGGTGTTTAAAGTACTTTTACCAAATTTTACCTTCGCTTTTAATATTTTTGCCACTGCACATTTATAATTAGTTACCTAGGATGTCCGCGTAGTCATAGACCGCTTGATTAAACTACTGTGCAGGTCGATTTAATGTGGCAAAAACTGTGCAAGTGTAAGTAGTTTGAATTAATATTGCAGAGAGTAAAAATAGCACGTTTTAGTACTCTGGATGATTACAGGCATAATTAATGGCCTTCGGTATATGCTTGCTTTATAGTCCAGGCGCCTTATAAAAAAGCTTATTTCACGCATAAGTTTATATCTGTAATTTGAGGCGAGACGAGGTTTTATCGAGGATATCAGGAATAAAGCTGCATAAATTTTGTGTTGATATTTTAATTACAAAACAAAGTAAAATTTTGAAGAAAATAAATTTTTAAAATGATCGAAGCTGACAAAAATTGCGTTTTCTTTTGATATTTCTTCTTCTGGTACACTTCCACCTATAAGCTGGTATTAGCAGTTTTTGTCATAAAAAAGATGTTTTTTAATTTGAAAATTGTGAATAGATAACCACAGCGCGCTTCAAATGCTTCTAACTTGAACAACTGCAGGCTACTGACTAGGTTCCTATGTCTGACAAGCAGAACCTATTTCCCTCCTAATTTATCGACCCCAACCCCCACTCTCCCCTTCATATCTTTTTCATAATTTTCACTTTTACATTACTTCTGGGTGGCTGCACGTCCAGGACACCAACGAAGGTTTAAATTGCATAAAAAGTAGCTTAAAAAAGAATGTAGTTTTTTCTCATAAAAAATTGAAATTACTACGTCAATTTTTAAGGTGTCTTAGGAAACTTCGTAGTTTCGAAAAATTGCTGTTCCTCCGTTATCATGCCTAGCGCAAAAACTGTTAGGTCTACCGACATAATTATTTTGCATGGAGATATGTTTTGCGTGTCTAATGCCAGAAAAATACTGAGAATCCTTAGGAAAATCCTCATCATAGCGTTGCTATCCAAAAACAGGGGCAATTTAGACCTTTTGACAAGTGTCTAATGTAGGGAAAAATAATGGCGGGATTTTAATGTTCATAAATAGCGCTGTTAGACAAAAACAAGAGAAATGTTGGCCTTTTGGCCGAAAAGTGATCAAATTGCCTTTAATTTAGCTCTAAACATAGTTGAGACCCACCGTGAATCATTTGTGAAATTCCAGCGTGAGTTTTGTAAACACGAACATTATGCACAAATAATGCAAAAACTGATGTTTGCACTTGAAATGCAAATAAAAATTTTTGGTCTGACATACGTATGAGTCTGGTATTAGCTGTGTCAAAGCAGCACTAGCGCAGCGAGTAAACGACTGCGAACTTCTAGGGGTCTGTGGGTAAAACAGATTGCATGATTACCGTCAGAAAAAGTTAAAAGTCAAATTTCTGCTGTAAAACCTAAATGTGTCTGTCGATAATCATTATTTGCATAAATAAATTTTTTTCTTCCTCCAACTCTTTGCAAGGCCACAAACGATCCTTTAATATTTATTAACATTTCCCGAAAAAAATTTCCGCGTTATTTAAACTTTTATTTTTCAATATGGGTGAAAAATATTGATCTTAGGGCTGACTTGATCAGCTGTTATACTCATCACATGGCCTTAAGTGAATATTTTTTCATAATAGTGATCACTGCCCGAACATTGTCCTGTTTTGCTTTCTCCATTTTTGAAATTTCTCGAAGTCCGGGTCATATTTATCCTTTGATTTTTCGGGTAGTAAATCTTTTTTTGTTTCTTTCACTTTTTCATTCATGTTGAGGGGTGGCATTTTGGTTGGGTTTTCCAATGATTTTGAGTGTACGAAGATTTACAGTCATAACACTTCGGTACGTATTTGCAGATAATTGAAGATTTCACGGATTCTATTTTTGTAGAGAAAAACGTACGATTGATGTGGGAGTCAGCTGTTTTTGTTGTGATTGGTAATTTCTTATGGCGCGAAATTTTCATATTTGTATGGTGCAATATAGGTTTTTGTATATATATTTTAATGTATATGTCGTAGCCCAATAGCCGACTCAGCCAATGTATACCTACACCTGTTCACTTTCGTCTAGTGTAAACATTTGAGCGAAATCTATTAATATTTAGAAGTCGCTCAACGCAATTGTTTATTTTCGAAAAATCACGCAACTAAAATGCATTGGTTCTTGAAGTAATACAGGGAAGATGCATTTCTAATATAGTAAGGAACTTTATTCCATAAACGGGCACCTTTTACTATAAATGATCTTTGAAGCTGGCACGTTCTGTGATAAGGAATCTTAAGGATATCATATCTTTTACCAAGCTTAGACTGTGCTGGAAGGTCTCTAGCTGCAAATCGGAAGAGTTTAGATAGATATTTAGGAGCTTCATTAGAGGTAGGTAAAGAGTACTTATTTCTATATAGTTTTTGTAGAATACTGTATGTTTTCCTCGAGGTACTCTGTACCTGTTCCTTCCGGGATAAGGTACGGTTATATAAATATCCCAGATCTTTAACTACTTCTGAAATAGGGATAGTGAGATTCTAAATACTAATATCGCCGCAAAAAAATCAAGACCCTCGACTTTAGAAGGCAATAACTCCACAGAAAAAATGTAAGAAGGTTCGAACAAGAACCACACGAATCCGCTAATTTTTCTGAATAAAATGGTGTTTCTGTAATTTGCTTTAAAAAATTTCGTTCCGAGCTATTTAGCAAAATACAAGTAAAAATGTGGTCGCGAGGCCCATTGTTGAGATACCTTAACTTTTACATGACCCCAGAGCTAGGAATATGTTGACAAAAATTTGAAAAAATTCTGGAGTGTCCTACAAAATGTTTAGAATGCAGTAAAGACCTTAAAATTTAAAAATATTTAAAAAAAGGTCAGTTTTGCAAGGATTTTTGTTGAATGTTTTTATTTAGTAATTGAATGGAGCTATCGTGCTGTTTAATGACTTAAACTGTGTGGTAATGTACCCTGATTCCTATTTTTTCATAAAACTGAAAAAAAATTATATATTCGCGATTAAAGTCGCTCAGAATAATTTAGAGTTTAATGAGGCGAGGCGCTTGCCAAGGGAGTAAAAAAAAGCGTAAAAAAAAAGGTCCGTCATATTTCAAAGCGGCAGGCAGACGTTTTCTCCAGATTTTCCCACAGCTGCTGCTCGCTCAGCAGGGCTGTCTCAAAGCTTTGAGGTGGGCTGCGCTCTTCTCTCCAGATATAAATTTTTAATATTATAATACAGTATAAAGCTTGCACACCAATTATCTTGTATTTTATTTATTTAATATAGTACACTTATTTCCGTATTATAATATAATTTTGTAATTATTAGGTTTTCAATTCGCTAGTGAAATGCGTGGAAGATTTGTTTATATGAGCAATTCCATTTCAAGTCATCTATAGAATGTTATCTATCGTTAGAAATTTCGGCTAAATAGACAAAAATTTGTACTATACTACACATGGTTCAACATTATCTTATTACGAATAATTTAAAAAAAATACGCACATGAAATTGCTCATATAAACAAATCTTTCACGCATTTCAGTAGCGAATTAAGTCTAATAACTACAACATTTTACTATAACAGTCAAAGCTTTGAGACGGCCCTGCTGAGCAAGCAGCAACGGACCTTTTTTTTCTTCTTTGGCACGCGCCTCGCCTCATTAAACTCTAAATTACTCTGAGCGACTTTAATCGCGAAAATATAATTTTTATTCAGTTTTATGGACAAAATAGGAATCAGGGTACATTAACACACAGTTTAAGCCATTAAATAGCGCGATAGCTCCATTCAATTCCTAAATAAAAACATTCAACAAAAATCCTTGCAAAACTGACATTTTTAATTTTTTTTTTAAATTTTAAGGTCTCTAATGCATTTTAAACATGTTGTTGAACACTTCAAAAATTTTTCCAACATATCCTTAGCTCTGGGGTCATGCGAAAGTTAAGGTGTCTCAACAATGGGCGTTCCCAATCACGTTCCTTCATCAAATTTTTAATTTCAGATGTGATCAAGAGGGCAGCTTTATTAAAGTTTATAGGGACGTGTAGTGGAGAAAATTTGCCAAATGCCGATACTAGGTCATTAGTGAGAGCTTCGATTTTATTATCTATATCTGTATCTAGTAATATTTTTCCCAATCATACGTTATTAAGTGTTCGTGAAATGTATGTTTATCGATTTTTGAGAGATTCCGCACCAATCTGTGGGTTGGTTTTGAATTTAGATTATAGGAATATTCAAAGGTAATGTTGATCAAGTCGTGGTTAGAGAAAAAGGGGATAGCATATTGGTCGCATGTGACAGCCTTATCAATGTTGTCTACAATCGTTAGTCAGTACTAGTACAAGAACGATCAGTATGGCGAGTGGAATTATTAGGTACAATCAAGAGTTACAAATAAGTGAAAAAATTGCCGATTCAAGCTCCGTACTAAAACAGTGTCAGAAGTGGCCTTGACTTCAACAAGCAGAAATTTGGTCGTGGGATAAGAAGCCACTACTATCGGCGAGAAAACTATAGGCATCTGCCTTTGAAGCTTAACAACTCAGTCAAAAAAAAAAAAAAAGCTAGCGCAACAAAAAAACAGTCATTTAAAAGCTGAAAGTGTTCTACGTTAATGAGCTTGAAGACGTTTATGTAAAAAAAAAGTTGTGTGCCTAGCAGTCTGAAAAATGTAAACAAAAGTAAGGAATTTCGGGTACATTTAAGATCAGTCAAGCTTAGAGCGATTAGCGAAAGTAATTTAAACAAAGTGTGTTAACATTTTTTTCAGAACTTCTAAATATATTTTAAAATTAATCGAAATTTTCCTGCAATTTTTGAAAATCCAGCAAATTAAATAAAATCCTCAGAATCTTCTTAAACTTTCTGTTACAATAATTTTTCAAAGTGAAAAATCATTTTCAAATTTCCAAAGAATCTTAAGAAAATTTTTATTCTTTTGTAGTCTTTCACAATTCTTAAAAAAAATTCTAAATTTTTTGTTTGAAATCTATAAAAATCTAAATTTTATTTTAAATTCGGCTGTAAGTATTTCAAATTATTTCAAGTTCTAAATTTAATTCAGATCTTTTAAAAACTTCTAAATATCTCTTAATATTTCTCTAATATTTTTTCAAATAATAAATTTTCTATTGTTATTTATAAATTCAAATTATTATTTCTTTTAATTTGCAGGATTTTCTAAAAGTTATAGAAAAAATTCAATTCATTCTGAAATAAATTTAAAAGATCTGACAAAAAATTCAAAAATTATTTTGAATTTAGAAATGGGTCTAGCTTAAAATTACTTAAAATAATATAATTTTGAAAATTTTTTAAAGTTCATTGCTTGATTCTTTAATTTAGACTATTGAAAATGTGAACGTGAATTTATATTTTTCGAACTTAATCTGAATCTTTGAACTCTAAAATTTATAAAAGTTCTAAATTTTGCTGTTTATTTGTATTTCTCTTAAAACGGTTCAATTTAAAAGTTTTAGTACCTTCCAGTTTATACGTGTAAGTTATTGAGCATTTGAATACACAATTTTTGAATTGAAAACTTTTAAACTTTAATTTCAAAAGTTTGGAATTAAAGGGTTCCACTTTAAATGCTTTAATTTGTTGTTTATTACTTTATATGGAAAAATGTTTAGAATATAGTTTGATTTTTTAAATTTCATTGGCCGTGAAAAATTTTTGCGAACCGGGAAATGACCGGGAATTTTTTACTTCGATTAAAACGGCCACCCTGAATGTGCAATTGATAGATCTCAAAAAATGCAATTATATTTTAGTAACCTTTTAGAGTAAACAGAACCGGAATGACTTGATTTTTATCGTCAGTGAGTCATACTCAGTGAAACCGACATAAAAATTTTTTGTTTTAGAACGAAAGACCAGTCTAATTCAGTAGACTGAATATTTACCTTATCACAGTTTATATTATTTCCATATGTAGATAACACGTCACAAAAAAAAAACAATTGTAATTATCGTGATCATTTTGATTTTGATTCAAAATCACAGCTGATCGCATGTGCACATTAAACACTCATCTAACGAGAATTAGCACATGCCATCGACAGGGGCGCTGCGTTGCTTTCGCCCCCCCCCCC
>NC_046659.1:21885675-21904273 GCF_010883055.1 Belonocnema kinseyi | reverse complement strand
CAAGCTCCTATTAGCTGCGTACAACGCTGAATAGTTAAAAAATAATTTATCGTACAACATTTTGCCTCAGTAGTTTTTTGTTGAATTTTGTACAAGGACTTTTTATATGTATACAAGGTATATGGTGAGTTTAGAATCACTCTGAATATAATAAATTTCTGTCAAACCACAAAATAATATTTATCCTTGTATTGACAGATGTACAGATTCCCATGCATACTTCGAAATGCTACTTTGTACCAAAGGTACCTACCGATGCGCACGTATGCAAAGGATGTGCGTTTTGGAGCCGAAGTCAGAGCTCTAATGTTGCAAGGAGTCGATATTTTGGCTGATGCAGTTGCAGTGACAATGGGCCCGAAAGGACGTAACGTAATCCTTGAACAAAGTTGGGGCAGCCCCAAAATCACAAAGGATGGCGTGACAGTAGCTAAAGGTGTTGAATTGAAAGACAAGTTTCAAAATATTGGAGCAAAACTTGTACAAGATGTAGCTAATAATACAAATGAAGAAGCTGGCGATGGAACAACAACAGCCACAGTTTTGGCTAGATCGATTGCTAAGGAAGGGTTTGACAAAATCAGTAAAGGAGCTAACCCTGTGGAAATTAGGCGTGGTGAGTGTCCATATCATAGTGTAAAGATATTCGTACTTGTAAAATGTAGCAATGTCTTCTGTAAGACTGTTGATCTGCCCACAGTGGATCCGAAGAACCAAAAAGTAGTCCAAATTCAAGGTTTTGTCAGATTTGTATTATTCTTCCAAAATTTAAACTGGTGAATTCTTTTTATAGATTTATGTGAAACTTATAGCGTATTCGGTTATCCTGCACTGGTGCACTCCGATTTGTAGCGAAGCAGGTCGGAGTGAGAAGGAAGAAGTAAGAAGGAGCGATCGGAGTGCTCTTGGAGTAGATCAGTGCAGGATAAATGAATGTGCTATTAGTGTTAAGATTAGCTGAAACTGGGTTTGTAAAGTGTTTAGTAGCATTTAGTCCATTTTCGGATTCACGTGCACTAAACAATACATAAATTATTTTGTACTTAAACTTCGACATATTTTATTCGCCACGATATGACAAACTCGATCATAGATGAATGAAAAATGAAGAGGAAAATAACAAAAGAATCTGTTTAGGGAACATGCAGCTAAAAACCCTTCTTTAACAATTATTATGCTAATCTATTACAAAAATATTTAGAATTACAGAAAAGGGGCATTCCGTTTCATATGAGCGCACAGACAAAAGCAAAAGTTTTTGGTTTTTTTCAAATTGCATTAAATTGTAGTAATACAGTACCCTATTGTATGTAGGTACAAAACCATAAGCCACCATATTGCATGGTTACCAAGATACAGTGGGTGGTAGTTCGTGCATTTTTGTTACACAGCAACATTTCTCTTTAATTATTTTATGTTACTCAACTCAAAACATCACCCAAATATCCTAAAACAAGCCCATCGGATAATTTTATTCAATTATGAATCGTAGGAATTTCGTGATCCCTTAATATGTTAAACTACAGTATACTCTACGACACCTCTCGTTTTCGGGGCTGTAGTTGAAGCAAAAAGGACGTGTCAAATAACCCTCTCTCCTGCATCAAGCCGCGTTCGGCGCAGTAGCATTGATCCCAACTTTGGCATGTTTAGCTATTGCGCTTACCCGGTTCAGCGACCCTCTTTGGTCGCTTTTGCGCGCAATTCAAACCAAAGAGAATTAACAAATTATAAAATAAAAATATATACTTATAAATTGCACATTAATATAAAAAATTCCGCAAATTGTGATATAAGTTAAGGGCAAGAAGCCAAATAATGACGCTCATAATGAGAAAAAAGGAACAAAAATCATCATTGCTGACAATAAAAATCCAGCCAGTGTCTATTGGTACTAAAAAATGTGGCTATTTTTACTAATATTTCGCTATGCGCATGGCTCGTTAAATAAACATTTTTGCTCTTCAAAAACCTTTGTCAATGAAATATAAATTCATCTTTTGAATTAAAACAAAATGTGCTATTGTTTACCAAATATACGCATTGGTATTTTATTTAACCTTACACCCCAAATTACGTTATTTCTGATATTAATGGACAATTTACAATCGTAATCTATTTTAATTTCAATAATTGTTAATTATGCTGGTTTGAATCACGCGCCAACAGCGACCAATGAGAGTCGCTGCGCCAGGCAAGCGCAACAGCTCAGCATGACAAAGTTGGGATTACTGCGCAGTAGGCGTAACCGGCCACGTATGCGTGTGTGTGAGATGAGACAAGGAGTGAGGGCAAGCGAACGAAGGAGAAATCGGGAAACGAGAAGTGTCGTAGCGAGAAGTGTCATAGAGTCTACTGTATAATTTATATTTTAGAGCAATTCATTTTTCGCGTGCCAGAAACGAAAGTCGATACATATATAGACTTAAGACATTTTTTCATGGCGAGCTCGGAGTGAGTTGCGACCCAGCCGATGCACAACGGGCCGACGCGAGTCTTCAGTCGAGAATTCGGCTTTTTAGAAGTAAACTAGAGCTATGCGGTCGATAAAGCTGTTTCTGCGAGTTAAATCTGTTGTAATCCGCTTTTTTAAAGCGGATAAACTGCGTTTGTAGGAGAAATCGCGCTAAAAACACCGGCCTATGAATTTTTATACAATTGCATAAATTGAAAAAATCAAATCCGAGTTGGGGGAAAGTAACCTCGCGACGTTTCTTTCCCTCAACCTTTATCTCCATTATATCCAACCAGGCCATGATCTCAATGCCACTCGTTCGTCTGGCAAGAGTATCTAGGACCCTAATTGTCACAAAACCTCTTAGTCCTTTGATAACATGATGTGGGAACCTAATATTACGGAGGTAATATCGGAGGGAGGAAAGAGGATGCTGTCACCGAGTGAGAGAGGGTGAAACATAATGAGGAGGCGAACATGTAAAATGGTACCCTTTGGGCAGTTCCGATCCATTAGGGACATGGTCCGTGAAGCCTGTCATACGGGACCGTGCCAATCGAAATGGTTCTGTCCCGTCTTGGGGGGGGGGGGGGGGGGGGGGGGGGGGTCTATTACTGAAATTTTATTAAGTTCACAATCCAGATCTATCAGTGTTTCGTATTTATATTTTAAGTAGGTCCTGTATTGCATTAATAATTATTTCCCAGCCCTCCTCTATAAATAAGTTTTCTTCTCCTGGTGTAGAGTAGTGAAGTTCTTTTTAAATCTGTCCAGTCTATTGTTACAAAATCAGGTGTAACAGATGTATAGAAAAAAAGGAAGGTTTCAAGATGGGTATAGTTTCGGTTTTTCTGCGGCTAGGTATTGTTTTAATCGGAAAGATGTTTAAATATACTTAAATGTCTATTTCGTTAGACGAAGAAGGCGCATTTTTTAACAAAATTGGTAATTTATCACTAATTACCTCATTTTTAGACGAAAGAAGCAATGTCTTGATTTAACATGAATTAATTAAGTTCCGAGTGGAAAAAAAAAGTTTTTTAAATTATTTGTTTTTCAAGGTGGGTTTCCGACGAAGATTACAAAAGTCATTGTGTGAACTTAAATCTTAAGTTTAAATTTTGAATCGAGCACTTTAAGTTTGTGTAATACATGAAAATTAAGAATAAGAAGCAAGTGGAAGAGAAAACACAAGACTACTAGAAGCTCAACTAGCCCAGTATTTTTAGTTGTCTTTTCGGGTTTTTGTTGTTTGTTACGAATCCTCTTATTCCCGATTTCTTTGTTAGTGTAGTTTTTCCAAAGCTTTTGAGATGTCCATTTCTTCCTTTATTTTTCCTTCTTCTTTTCTCTTCTCATTTTTGCTTCGTTCTCCTTTCTTTCTCTCTCCATTTGTCTTTGGTGTCTTTGAAAATTTTCCTGTAGTATTCTGATTCTGGCGCGTGCTTGTATTTAATTGTTTAATCGTGATTAGAGCGATCTTTGTAAAGTAATTTGGTCGTTTTTTGCAGATGGTTTTTTTTTGTTCCGTTTCTATGTATCGTTCTTAGCAATTTTCTATTATTAAGCATGTCTTATTTAATGTAGCGTCTTCGTATCTTACGCGTCCTAAGTCCATTGATGTAAAATCTATTACCTATGCATTTACCTCTTTCAGTTTTCTGTTCTTGTTTTGGATTTGTTTCCGCATTTGGTACCTGTATATCGTATGCGGATACATTATTCGTTAGTAAGTAGTCTTTGAACGTGGCGGTGAGGGTGATATTTAATATTTGTTTCGATCGTTCTGCTCCTCTCAGTACGAGACTGTTAACTGCTGGGCAGATAGTTACGTTGAGAAAACGTCTCTCCTTTGAACTGGTGTTTGGCATACGTGGCACTTTACGTTTGTTCCATTTTGCTGTAATTAGTAAATTTTCTACTGTCTTTCTGTTCTTAAAATCTTGTGAGTGGAGTTTTTGGGATTAATTGAGTCGGTTTTTAGCTTTTGAGTCAGTTTGTATTCTTAATGCTATTGATACCTTGTCTTTCTGTTATTGTTTAAGTCTAAATATTCTGACTTAGACTCTTTAATTTGGCCTACGCCTATGTGCTATTATCTATATTTACGCTTTCTAATTTAAAATCGTTTATGTAATCGTTCGTGAATGGTTGTGAAGATTTTATTTTTTATTATAAAAGGACTTTTGTATTGTTCAAATAACTTATAAAATACCTATTTAAAATGATATCTCCGTTTTTAAATTCTATAGGTATCATTCTTAAATTATATCAGTCTGCCTGTTTATCATTTGCCTAATATACATTTTTCTGGTCTTCTTTTATAAGTTGCAACCTTCTTAATCTATCTTTTTGCTTTTATCTTATCTTTATTTATCTAACGTTTTGAAATTCTATCTCGCTATGGTTTTCTACATTTCTACGGAGGAATTGGAGTGGTTCCAATTCGCGATCTAGATTTTAAAATATTGGTGTGAATTGTGTTGACGAATTTGTACTAGTATTTATTGCGAACTCTTAATCGTCAATGTATTCTACCCAGTAACGTGTTCGTTATCTAAGTTTTAACAATTTTTTTTATCGTTATATTATAACGTTCTGTCGGTTTTGCTTGAGGGTAATGTTTAGGCGTTTTTCTGTGTCTTATTCCGAATTTTTCTGTTACATGTCTTACGGTTTTGTTGACAAATTCAGCGCCATGTTCGATGTGGAGAATTCGCGGTGTTCCGCAACGCTAAATGGCACGTTTAGGAAATTATGACTCTATTGTACTCACGTTAACTTTTTTAATCGGTATTATTTCCACCGATTTTGTAAATAAATCTACGAAGACTCTAATATATATAAAGATATCGGTAATAGGTCCATGGTATCTGCAACAATCATGGTTCATGGTTCTTCGACGATTCTTGTATGTTATAGTAATTTTTTTTAAAAACCTGTATTCATAGTTTTTTTGGAATGACGAGTTTCCATTAGTTAGGGAGGGCCTGTCTACTGAGGGGAAATTGAGTCGATATTGCTGAAATGCCAGATGGGATTTTTACACCACCACGGACCTCCACTCGCTGCTAGAACGACGTCGTGGTGGTTCGTGGCTCGTGCCACGTGACTTACATTCCAAAATTCAGTACTGCAGATGCGTTTTGAAGTAGGTGCTTCAGGGCGAATAATTTGAAATTTAATATTTTTATTCTAATGCTGTAAAGTGCAACACGAACGAAAGAGAAATTTTTACTGATATCCCGCGCTGAAAAATCAAATCTTTTTATGACAGGAATATGATTTTATCAATATGGCAACAGTTTCAAAATATAAATCGTTATTCTATTATTACATTATACTTTACAATAATAAATAAAATAAATGTATAAGCGCCATAACTTTAAATAGGTGTTTTGAAAGATCCTGATTTCAAATCATTTTGACAATTTTTTAGTAAAGTGTAAGCTGATATTTAAAAAAATGTTGAAATCATTGCCCTTGCATATTAATAAAAGTTCATAAATTGAATGTGAGTATATTGCCTCTTTTATTTCGTATTTCAGGAGATTTAGATAGTTCAGTAAAAAAGGCCTTAAAATTTTCTATTGCAATAAATTTGTTGAAGTTAAGAAGAGTGTTAGATAGAGTTTTCTCTTAGTGCGAGGTAATAGTGTGGAATTGCATAATATAAGTGACACTGACATGCAAAGCGGTGGATTGCGATAACAAATTTAATTTTCTGTTCATTAAAAAAAGAGAAACTACACACTCGAGATATCACATTTCCTAAAAAGGGTACATAAAAGTCAATGTAAAAAATTCGGTACAACCCGAAAATATTCATTCGGTGGGTTTTTAAAGGTAGCCTTAATCAGTAATTTTTTATAAAATGTTTAGTTTTTCACAGAAAAATAAAATTGCTCCCGAGATGTCAAGATACTGAATAAGAATACTGCATGTTGCATCGGAAAGAATGATTCTGTTTCGATAAAATTAAAATCGCATTACTAAAGTATGGCAGGCATTTATTTGTTCAAAATGCCCCAAAAAAATATGAAAATAAGCTGTACTTTTTTCATAAAATGATAATAATTTCCTGAAATGTTATTGCTAATTATTTGGACAAAATTATTAGCAAAATTAATTAACGTGTTTCAAATAGTAATCAGGTTTTTTACCCAACATTTTATGTACAAAATTTATTTTAATGATTATATCAACAAATCATATTCCAAAAACTTCCTTTTGCAAAGGATTTTCAGAATAATCCTATTATCCATTAAACTGTTGGGTTGGAAGATTTATTTCCAATTTTATTCAAACAAACACATTATGCACTTTCCTTATTTGTAAGACTTGTGCATTGTTTTACTGCTAATATATTTAAATTTTAAATTACTTTATTTTATTTTAAAATCAGTCGCCCTAAGACACCTTCCGATGCATTACGTATCTACAGCACTGGATACCTTCCTTCAATTTCAGAGAGCGACCACCACCTCAAGTCTCCGAAGCTGAATAGAGAACTGGCTGTGGAACTCGAACGTGTGTTGAATGATTCCAGTTTTCCTCAATGGACAGGCTTGGGTTAGAGTCTGGTAAAAGATTAGATTTCAGTTCTGTAAAAATAGAGTTGCGAATCTCTGATTCGCTATTCTTCGGGTTCTTCCGGTCTTTTGTAACTTGTCTGATTTTAGTAGAGTACCAGTCATCTGTTTTGTCGTTAACGTCCGCTTTTAGCTTTTCTACTTTACAAGCTAATACAAGCGCGATATTTTATGCTGGTTCTCCTAATCTCGAAAGAGTATCAGGGAAAAAATTTGAGCTTCCTTTTCATATGACTTTTTTGTCATATTCGAGTAATTCCAATGCCCATCTGGCTGATCAGCCAGTCGTTTTTTTAGGTTATGGAGCCACTTGAACGTTAAGCAGTCCGTGATTACTTTCAAAATACAGCCTTCTACATATGGCCTAAATTTTCGTATGGCCACTACCGCTTCTATTCGCGTAAGTGATTTCGTAATTTACGCCGTCGATTGTTGGCTTAAGTACGGCTCCCAACCCCGTATTACTCGCGTCGATTTCGAGTTGGAAGGGTTGTGTAAAATCTGGGTAGGTTAATATTGGCGATGACGTTAAGATTATGCTATCCCTATTATGCGCTGTAATTGAGCCTCCCGCGTTCAAAACGGGACACGCTCGAAATACCTTGGTTTTAGTTAGCCTCTTGGTTATTCTCATTCTTTATTTTTTCAAGTCGGATTTTCCAATTCTTTTGATCATATCTTAATTTAAAGAAATTGAAAACCCGACTTGAAAAAATCAAGAACGAGAATAACCAAGAGGCCAACTGAAACAAATGAATTTCGAGCGTGTCCCGTTTTGAACGCGGGAGACTCATTTGTTTAATGGTTTTAGGTATAGGGGATTCTAATATTGGTTACATTTTCACGTCATTTATTTGGAGTCTATTGTCGTTAACTTCAAAACCTAAGTATTTAATCTCTGAGCAGCCGAATTCACATTTGTCCATACTAATCGTTATTTGCATCATATACGAGGTGTGTTCAAAAAGTAAGGTGACGTTTCAATTTTCGCGGGCTACGTACATTCAAGTTTTAAATTTATTGTTTTGTTGTGTTGGTACACTCGTCACGATCATATGTTCACAGTTTTGACTATATAGCTCGTGTTGTTTTTCTGGCAGAGGCGTAAAAGGTTAGAAGGGTTTGGTGTGCTCGGCGATTTTCTTCTTTTGAAAAAAATGGAGCAAAGAGTTTGCATTAAATTTTGTGTGAAAAATGTAATCCAGTACTCCAAAACTCTTGAAATGTTGACAGTTGCATACGGTGAGTCTACTCTGAGCAAGAAAAATGTGTATAAGTGGTACAAGCTGTTCTAAAAAGGCCGAGAGGATATCAAAGACGAACCTCGCCCTGGACGTCCCAGTGCGTCAACAACAGATGAAAACGTTCAAGCAGTGAAAGAAATGGTGTTGAAAAATCGCCGAATTACCATCAGAGAAATTGCTGGAGATGTTGGCATATCGGTTGGCTCATGCAATGCAATCTTTTCGGACGTTTTGGGCATGAGACGTGTGTCAGCGAAATTTGTTCCAAAACTGCTTAATTTTGATCAAAAGATCCATCGCATGACCATCGCTCAGGAGATGTTGAATGAAGTCAATAATGATCCTGATTTTCTCAAAAGGGTTATAACTGGGGATGAATCGTGGGTATATGGTTATGACGTCGAAACTAAAGCCCAATCGTCTCAGTGGAAGCATCCTGAGTCTTCAAGACCGAAAAAAGCACGTCAAGTTCGGTCAAATGTGAAGGTTTTGCTCACTTTTGGTCGTACGGTCAATAAGGAGTATTACCTTCAAGTTATTCGCCGTTTGCGAGAGGCGATACTCAAAAAACGTCCGGAACTTTGGAAAAACAATTCGTGGCTTTTGCATCACGATAATGCACCTGCTCATCCATCGTTGCTTATGAAAGATTTTCTGACCAAAAACAGCATCACAGTCATGCCTCAGCCTCCATATTCACCGGATTTGGCCCCCAGTCTGAAAGTGACTGGAGCATTGGTTAAACCAAATGGTTTCCTTTTAAATTGGTACATGCCCTTTCCAGGGGCCGTAAATGCTGTGACTGGTTTTGAATTTTTTTCGAACGGAATTTGTAAGTAAGCTAATTTCAGATTAATTGTTTTAACCAATTTTACTGATATCAAAGTGTCCAATATTTTTGGCATGAGTGGGATTGGGTAGATGTCCTTTTTTGTAATGTTATTGACTTTTCTAAAGTATTAACAGAATCTGTAATTCCTGGTAGGGTTCACGTGGTTCTTTAAATGGACCCATTGATTTTTATTATCGCTTTCCGGTATCTTATTAACTTTTTAAGATTCCGTTTTAATTTGTTCCAATTAGTTATTTTTCCAAAGATTACAATCGCTGTCTTTTTATTCATTCTCATAATTGTTATTATAATAAATTTTTCCTAGATTATATTTGTACCCTTTTTCCTATTTTTAGGCTTGTCCAAATTAAATGAATCTTTTGTGCTTGAGTCGTTGCCAGTGTCGTGTGTGGGGATGCTCTCTAGAGATTAGAATTTGTTGCACATGCAGATTTATATTAGGCTGGAGATATCCTTCGTGGGATTTGCTATTGGAATTTCGGTGTTTTGTGTGTTTGGAGATTGGTACTAAAGGAATTATAATTTCCTTATTCTTTTGCACGGCAATTTCAGGTTTAGTTTCGGTTCTAAGCTCAGTTGTCGGAAAGGGTAGCGCGTTTGGATAAGCTTCCATGGAATAGCGGGTGGGAGGGGGGCTCTCTGATAATCACCAAATATTCGATGCGAAAGTTTTGATAGTCAATTTTTATTTATTTCGCACCAATCTTTTGCACCTTTGATTGGTAATGCGTCCAAATTTTCCAAGCTATCACGTTCGTTTATTTGGTAAGGTTTTTGTCAATTTGCCCTTAAATCGAATTGAACGGATTGTCTGTTATGAGATTCGTTTCTATTTTTTCTGATATTTGGTTCTATTATTTTCTTTCTCTGCTTAAAGAAGCTATTTGCTGGTGGGTCTAGTATAATCCCTAAATTGTTTGCCCTTCCTTCCTTTTCTTAAAAAATCTTTCCTTCTGTTGGTTCATAAATTCATTAAGCTCTGTACTTTATAAAAGTTCGTCGGTTTTTAAAATAAACAGTGTGTTCTTTTCCAAAAAGAAATTATAATCACAAGTTTTGTTATTGGTTTGGGTGCGGTTTTCCGATCTATTTCTATTCTCCAGAGGAACACTCGTTTCTTCCTTTTTTAGGTTATGTCTTTCTATTTACGCGCCTAATGTGGGTACATTTTTATTATCCTAGAAAAAGGTATTCATTGTCGAGTCAAAAGTTTTATTTGGAATTTTTGTAATTTCGTTGAATGGGTGTTGGTTGTTTTTATTTTGAATCAATTCGGTGGTTGTTCATAGGGTCAGCCTGACTGTCTAATCTATTTGTTATTTTTTTGGGGTTCTATATTCTTCCTAGCGAAACCTCTTCCACGACCTATCGTTCTATTAATTATTTTTCTGGATCGCTTGGTCTCGTCGTGATATTATTCAAGTAATTGTTTTGGATCGGAAGTGGAGCGGTGCCTTCTAAATCAAAGTTATCATGGTTGCTTTCCGTTACAGTTAGGTTAGGCATTTTATTTTTAATTTTACCTGACCTGAGTTTCATTTATTTTAAATTATTTTGAGATTCGGATAGGACAGACTGTATGTATGTACGCTTTGGTTTCCAGGCTTAGAAGTTTAAATTTAATTTTAATATTTTATATAAAATTTGAATCAGTAATTTAATTATTCGGGAGTTTAAAAATAACTTTTTTTTTGTCGTAAGACTCTTTGTTTATTAGATACGATGCGTAACCTTGGCGCGAGGCCCAAAGTTATGGTTTGTGCTTATTTACTTGATAGCGCGCTTGAATCTTGCGCTGTTGTGCGATTAGGATATTCAATGGAAATGAAAATCTATTCTATTAATTCTTTCAAGCGCATGGTGAAATCTCATGGGAAGTATCAAAAGAAGTACCGGGCGAATATAGTGTGTTGTGTGTTGCTGGGAAAGGAATCTTAGGGTTAAGAAATCTATTTTCAGATTATTTATGATATTGATCGGTTCAAAATCGCTCTCTGATAGTAAAAAAGAATTACATTTTTATATGCAAAATTGAATTTGTTCTTAAGCTGCAAAGTGAGGAGTGAATCGTCTATTTCGACGCGTGCAGTTGCCTGGAGAAATCTAGCCCCACCACTTTCTACACATCTTTCTATTCTTTGTCCGTGTTACTCAAGAGCTCGCCTGACTCGCAGAACGCGGAGCGAGAAGATGTAAGTGGAGGGGACGAATTTCGGAGATTGTCTTCACTCGAGGAGTATCTGACAGCGACCGTTTCTTCAATCGTTCCTACGGAAAAATTTGTCTGTTAACCCAAAGGTCCCTTTCCTCGCGGAACGTCACACACACACACACACACACACACAAAATCAACTTAGAAAAATCATTGGCACACAAAGCAAAATCATTTGCATAACCACAGCAATCATTATATTGACAGATAAATACGTATGGTTCGATGGCATAGAGTAATCATTAAAAAAAAGTCCATCATTAAATAGCAATTCAGATGAAGCCATGGCAAGTGGATCAAATAGTATGCAAATAAATAGATCAAGAAAAGTCTGATAGGAATGGTTTGGGAGTACAGTAAAATGTAAATTTTCAAGTTGGATTGATTCTTTTGCTCGGCCGGTTTATTTTTAAATAACAGGATGTGTGGTTATTTCTACGTAAGAGCACCAGGTATTACGAAGGTACAATCAGGTTGAGTAAAGACTATTCTATCGTCGATAGAGGGTGTAACACAATGATGATTTGAACGTGTAAAATTAGTTGTGTTTATTCAAGTTGTAAAGAAACGTAGTACGCCAGCGCGTGACAAGGGATTGATGAGTATCAGAGGTCTGGCTGGGGCCCCGGAATCCAAGCGTCATAGGGTTAACACTAATCCAGGCCGGCCATCAGGAAGCGGAAGGAAGTCATGTCCGTGGCGAAGGTTGACGAGGCGTAATCCGGAGACACAGGACATTGAATAGGCATACAATCATTGTATCCTACAGCGAGCGAATGAGAACTAACTTGGCGAGCGACGGTGCGACCCATGAGGCCTCGGGCCGTTCCGACCCATTTCGGGAACGGCCTGTGAACCCTGTTATAGGGGACCGTGCCGATTGTGATTGTCGCGTGACAGCTCTGTTACACTAATTATTTCAATACATTTCAGTCCTCTAACTAGAGGATCTGGGATTCTAATTGTCAGATAACATCTTGATCCTTTAATAACAGGTTGTGGGAACCTAATTATGTCAATACATTTCGGTCTTATGCCAAGAAGATCTGGGACTTTAATTGTCTCAAAACTTGCTTCCTCTGACAAGAGGATTTGGGATCCGAATTATCTCAATAACCCACGGTCTTGTGACAAAAGTTTGTAGAATTGTAATTATCTCCATACCTGTCAGACTTCTGGGAAGAGGATCCGTGATCCCCAATTATTCTGCCTTGGTCCACTATTTAGAAAAACTAGGATTCCCAATTATACCAATTTCGTAAAATCTCTCTTCTTCTACCGTGAGTATCTTCGAATCGAATCCATTTCAAATCAGACAGGTTCTACACTTGAAGTCGTAGAATGTATCAGAGGCACAATATGTTGTTTTTAGAGGAAGTTTGGCATTACGTGTATTCGCGATTTGTGAAAAAAATTTTCACGAACTTGTGCGTATTTGAATTTTCCGCTTAGATTTTCTCAAAAATCCCTCACTTATATTTATTGTCAATTTTTTTTCAATTTGTTCTATCATAAGGCAAGTATCTGGTGAGTTTTATGCGAGCTAACTTTTGTGGCCAGGAGAATTTTTACGAAAAAATGTTAAGAAAACAGAGTGCAGTTTAAAAACTTTTACATAAAATTTCTTCACTTATTTATGATGTTTTATTATTTCCGAGATAAATAAAATATACAATATTTATGAAGATGTGCTGTGAAAATCTGATAAATAATCGTTTCTAATTACTATCGCAAATTAGGAAAATAATGACATACTTGTTATACACGAACCGTGACCTTGACTTTTGGCCTATCCTGGTCTTCTGTAGCCTTCTAATATTAAAATCATTCATAAACAATAAATGTAAAAAATACATAAATTTATTTTAAATAACATTTGTCTAGAATTTGACTAGGATTTTTTAATTTTCAGGCGTCATGCTTGCTGTTGATGTGGTGAAAGAAGAACTTAAAAATTTAAGTAAGCCAGTCACAACACCTGCTGAAATAGCTCAAGTAGCCACTATATCTGCTAATGGCGACACCGCTATTGGTAATTTAATTTCTGATGCTATGAAGAAAGTTGGAAAGGAGGGTGTAATTACCGTTAAAGACGGCAAGACTTTAAATGATGAACTGGAAGTGATAGAAGGAATGAAATTCGATCGTGGATATATTTCACCGTATTTTATGAATTCTAGTAAAGGGGCAAAAGTTGAATTTCAAGATGCACTAGTCCTGTTCAGTGAGAAAAAAGTTTCTTCTGTACAAAGCATTATTCCAGCACTAGAAATAGCAAATGCACAGCGCAAGCCGCTTGTTATTGTCGCCGAAGATGTAGACGGTGAAGCCCTTTCTACTTTAGTTGTAAATCGTTTGAAAATAGGACTGCAAGTTGCTGCTGTAAAAGCACCTGGATTCGGTGATAACAGAAAAGCTACTCTTCAAGATATGGCGATTTCGACAGGTGGAATTGTTTTTGGAGATGAAGCAAATTTAATTAAATTAGAAGATGTTCAGGTAATTAATCTTATCTTTAAAAATAATTCATATTATTTGGAGATGAAGCAAATTTAATTAAATTAGAAGATGTTCAGGTAATTAATCTTATCTTTAAAAATAATTCATATTTTTACTTAATTTGACTTACATTGTTCAGATATAAAACCATAAATTTCAATTATGATTTACAGTTGAGTGATTTGGGTCATGTAGGCGAAGTTATAATTACGAAGGATGACACACTATTTTTAAAAGGTAGAGGTGAAAAAATTGATATTGACAAAAGAGCAGATCAGATTCGAGATCAAATTGAGAACACAACTTCTGATTATGAGAAAGAAAAATTAAAAGAACGGTTAGCAAGACTTGCTTCTGGTGTTGCAGTCTTGAGGGTTGGAGGTAGCAGCGAAGTAGAAGTCAATGAAAAGAAAGATCGTGTCCACGATGCTTTAAATGCAACTCGAGCGGCAGTTGAAGAAGGCATTGTTCCTGGAGGTAAACGTTTTGTTGTTTCTTTAGTCGTTCTTTTAACCGTCTGAACTATCTACCTTTATATTTTAATACAATACTACTCCATTACAGGAGGAACAGCGCTCTTGAGATGTATACCTGTATTGGAAAAACTTACCGCTGGTAATAAAGATCAAGAAACTGGAATACAAATTGTAGCTAAAGCTTTACGAATGCCATGCTTACAAATAGCCCAGAATGCAGGTGTTGATGCTGGTATGGTGGTAGCCAAAGTCTCCTCAAGTAAACTGGGTTATGATGCTTTAAATGATGAATACGTAGATATGATCGAAAAAGGAATTATTGACCCAACCAAAGTCGTACGAACAGCTCTTACCGATGCAGCTGGTGTCGCATCATTACTTACAACGGCTGAAGCCGTTATCGCTGATTTACCAAAAGCAGAACCAGAAACTCCGATGAGTGGCATGGGTGGAATGGGTGGAATTGGCATGTAATTAATTATAAATTTGAGTTATATAAAAGACTGAACATCAAGACATTCTTGCAAGCATTTGGTTTGGTTCATGAAATGTATTAGACTAATATAAAAGAATTTTACAGAAGAATCTGCTTCGTCTAATAATTATCATTATTATCAACTTTTTACTATTTAAAGAATTTACTCTCACCTTTCCATCTTATAGTTGAAATAATACTTACAATTCCGGATTTTAAAAGTATATATTTCAGATATGTAAGAGTGAGAATTTCAGGTAATCTTAAAAAATTTTCTTTGAAGGGTGGCGTTTATGAGTAAAAAATAACTTTATTTCTATATTCAAACTTACTTATACCTCAGTATACACACAAATTAATTATTTACTTAATCTAATTACTAGGCGTTTCTTGAATCATGGACGAACCATACTTTTATACTCATTCTTATCAAATGCGTTTCATTTAGTTTATATTTGCAATCACCGCTTATACCAAAAATATCTAAATTCCTTATCTGTTCCACCAGCGTAACTAATGTTACCGCTAATAATTTTCCAGACATTAATTTGCATAGTTAAAAACATAAGGAATGTTTAGTGTAAAAAAATTAATTTGATGCAAACCTCATTATTTTTCTTGAAGTCTATTTACAGTATATTATATTCTGGTATACCGCTGTTAAGTATTCTGGGCGTATCCATCATAAGGATAAAATAAATGTGCCTTCTCGTAGAGGGAGGTGTTTCTCTAAAAAAAATTGGCATTTTCAACATTTCAATATTTTCAAACAAAAATCTGAAAGACCATCCAGAAGGTCAATCAATGTGTTCTGTTATAATGAACAAGTTTATAATTTACGGTTCCTCCCCGAAGATTCGTCAATAGGTCAATCAACGCGCCTCCAAGACGCGAATAATTATACATCAAATACAGTACTGTTATTCTAATACTATTCTAATACTTAAAAAATCTCTGCTTATAAAGAAGGTAAAGGAACCCGCATTTAATGTATGGGAAAATGGCTTTAGGTGGATTTAGCTGAAACTTTGTGATTTTTAAGGTTATAAGTGCCGGATGAAATATACGTAAAAAAGATCCAAAAAAACGGACAGTTTTAGTGCTATGCGACGCTAAGCGCTCAAGATCAGTGAATAAAACGAATTGCAACAGATTTTGTTACAAAAGCGATGTCAACATAGAAATCACGGTTCAGATCGTGATCTGTAATATTTTCGCCTACACCGTTGACTCATATAGCGCGCTTCTCAAAACGATCAAATGCTAGGCGCCCAAGATTGTAATTTGACCAATTAATCACTTCTTTAAAGGCTGAAATGGTACCCAAAGTAACATTAGTAACTAGTGCGTACATTCCGATAATTACATTGTACTTTTCTCAAGAGTGCCGAACGCTAAGCGCTCATGATCAGTGAATAGAACGAATTACAATAGATTTAGTTACAAAAGCGATGTCAACATAGAAATCACGGTTCAGATCGTGGTCTGTCATATTTTCGCCTACACCGTTGACTCATATAGCGCGCTTCTCAAAACGATCAAATTTTAAGCGCCCAAGATTTTAACTTGACTAATTAATCACTTCTTTAAAGGCTGAAATGGTACCCAAAGTAACATTAATAACTAGTGCGCACATTCCGATAATAACAGTGTACCCTTCGCAAGAGGACCGAACGCTAAGCACCCATGATCAGCGAATAGAACCAATCCCAGTAGCTTTTGCGAAATATTAAACTATTTCTGGCTCTTGATTCGGGTTCGCTTGTTCACCTCTATTAGCAGCGTCTAGAATCCTTTGTAGCAAGGAAGTTTGAGGATACTTTACGTGTTGCTGGTGACGTGCATAACCCAGGAACCATAAAATGCTTGCAATATGTGCGCAAGTGCCAAGAGTTCTGGCCCCTGACTTACATGTGCAGTAATAACCGAGAAGCGTTTCGTTATTGTCTAGTCCTATGCCATCGATCTCATTGAACGCTATCCACAGCTGGTACCTTGTCGCATTTCGGAAACGACAAAATACTCGTACTCTGATCCAACCAGGTGCATTAAGTCGCTTATCTAGTTGAAACTCCACATCTTCTCGTTGCAGCTTGTCTTGAACGTAAGATGGGGCAAGTTCTACTTGATACACGCCAATTGTTATGTCGCGTATTTCTTCCAATGTAAGGCGAGCAAATTGTGGTACTTGAAGTTCATGCAGGCGATTCCAATTTGCATTTCCGTAGCGCATATTGTCCACTTCTACGGACTTTATGGACTTTATGCGGCCATTTCTGGATTCCACAATCCATCTAGATTTCGTTACTAGCCGAGCTTCGTTTGCTTTTTCCGTTACCAATTGACTCTGTCCTTGTTGGAGAAATGGTGGTATCATGGACACAATTCCTAGGCGTTCTAAAAGTGGTTGGGCATCTCTATATCCACGGTCCTCCGTAAAAATATCACCAATGTGGAAAAATTCTCTCATACCTTCCACATCTCTTTCAAATTCGTTAATGAGCATTTGTGCGTCATTGTTTCGGGAGTCAGAAAAATATGGTCCTTGTATTTCAAGTATGTATCCGTCTGGAACAACAATGAGAGCAGGTTTTACCAAGTGACGTCCTTTATGTTTGCAGAAGGACTGTCGAAGTACGCTAAAGTTACTGCTCTTCTGCATGTAAGCATAAGTTCCATCGATGATAGCAATAGCTCTGGGAATTTCTGGTTGTGGATCATAGAGTTCATTGGCGAATGATGGCACGTGTCTTTCAATGAATTTCTCTCTTCTTATCGTATTAAATCCAATGTTACCAGACACAAATCGCTGCGTTAAAGACTCTCTTACAGTAGAAATGACCATGCTTTTGTAGCTTGCCGGCTCGAATAATGAAAAATCACTTTCATAAATTCATTAGAAAGACCTTGACGCATTTTGCAAAGTAAAGTTAGCAGATCTTTTTTCCTAGCGTATTTGGCACCATGTCCATGTAACTGCGGAATAGGATCACAAAATGCAAACAATTCTCTAAATTGTTCCTTTGTTACAGGAGCAATAGCTTCAAACTCTTCATCAGTGAAACTATCCTCATTATTTAACGCCGCGGCCGCATGAACATTTGCTTCGTTACGAAGTTGCTGCAAAAACAGAAGTAACTGCTGTCCCGGAATCCTATACGACCTATTAATCGCTTGTAGTCCAGGAAGCAAGGGGCCTAAGATGAAACCATGCTCATCCAAATGATTTAAGCATGCTCTTGTTTCTTCTGGTATGAAAATGTCCATGACAATAAAAGCGTTAACTCTACATTCAATTGAAAGCCTTGAAGTATTAACATCAGCATTACAGAACATGCATGTTTGCCTGCCTGGTTGTCTAAGAATACTCAGTCTTAAACAGCCTGGGTCACGTTGGAGCTCCTCTATCTCATTGCGAATCGATTGATTGCAATTGAGACATAACCTACTCTCATCGGCGACTTCAAGTGGTGGTCTTCGAAGTTGAAGGCGTCTAAAAATTGCAATGTTTTGCCTATCAGGATTAATATTTCCATCAATTCGAGCCATTTGTCCTGGTTGATAGACTCAATCGCACACATAGCAATTAACTCAAACTCTGAATGCCATTTTTTAAACCATAAGAGAAACAAGCTCTTATGGTCTTGAAAGGGAACAGATAGGAATTTTTTTTCCAAAGCTTACTAATAAAATTATTATCCGCTCTCGAGACCTTTCACAAAAGAAGTGACAAGCATACCATCGTCAATGGAAATAATAAGTGAATGCTGTTTAATATATTTTTAATATGTA
>NC_046659.1:21870412-21885575 GCF_010883055.1 Belonocnema kinseyi | reverse complement strand
GTGTGTGTGTGCGTGTGTATGTGTGTTTAATATAATAATAAGTGAATGCCGAGGTTTCAACTTTTTTTAAGGCATTAAACTTTCAGTTCGTCGCTCATTCTGAAGTCGTTCGCTTTTTGCTTTAATAAGTGACAGTCGTTCATCATGCAGCATTCACTCATTATTTCTATCGACGACGGTATGTTTGTCATTTCTTTTCTGAAAGGCATTTGAAAAAGTGATTTCTTAGTCAAGTTCAAATCTTCTGCGCTTAGCGTTTGCCCGTTCTGAGAAGCACGCTATATGAGTCAACGATGTTGACTCATATTGTCATTGGTTTGGCTAAACATGTCACTGACCACTTCTTGATGCGTCTTTCGTATACAGACATCGCTTGTATCGCTAAAGCTACTAGGATTGATTCTATTCGCTGATCATGGGCGTTTAGGGTTCGGCCCTCTTGCGAAGTGTACACTGTTATTATCGATTTGCGCACTAGTTACTAATGTTACTTTGGATATCATTTCTGTCTTTAAAAAAGTAATTACTTAGTCAAGTTCAAATCTTGGGCGCTTAGCGTTTGATCGTTTCGAGAAGCGCGCAATATAACTCATTGGTTTGGCTAAACATATTACTGACTACTTTCTGATGCGTTATTCTTATAGTGATTTCGCTTTTGTCGCTAAAGTTACTAGGATTGGTTTTATTCGCTGATATTGAGCGCTTAGCGTTCAAACCTCTTGCGAAGGGTAGAATGTTATTATCGGTATGTGCGCACTAGTTACTAATGTTACTTTGGGTACCATTTCTGCCTTTAAAGAAGTGATTAATTAGTCAAGTTAAAATCTTGGGCGCTTAGCGTTTGATCGTTTTGAGAAGCGCGCTATATGAGTCAACGGTGTAGGCGAAAATATGACAGACCACGATCTGAATCGTGATTTCTATGTTGACATCGCTTTTGTAACAAAATCTGTTGTAATTCGTTTTATTCACTGATCTTGAGCGCTTAGCGCTAAAACTGTCCATTTTTTTGGATTTTTTACGGATATTTCATCCGGCACTTATAACCATAAAAATTACAAAGTTTCAGCTAAATCCACCGAAAGCCATTTTCCCATACATTTAGTGCGGGGTCCTTTGGTTTCAAAATTAAAAAACGCTATTGGGAGGTCATGAAGGGTTGTTCAACAAGTCAATCCACGCGTATCGCAAACACGAACAAATACATCATTTCCGTTTTACTCCGAGTATTATTATTTTTTTATTAACATTTTTAACAGCCTTGTAAATAATCGCATAGTTTTATCAAATACGCCCACAAATGTTATCAATGATGATGACCAGTCGTCATTAAAGCAGGCAAAAATGATCCCACTACTAATACTACAATATGGAGCATTTTCATATTGGATGTAGGTGGCAGTGTTCCTTCTACACTTGGTAAATAAGTAAAGGAGTCATTGCTTCTCGCCATTAGTTCCGGCAGAACGTGTACGGTAGCAACATACAGAAACGTACCCGCACTAAATAACATAGCCAATCCAGTAGCGTTCACACTGCTGAGGGTTTCCTTGCCTTCCTGCAAAAATGAACGAGTGATTAAGGTCTTTCATACTGGAGATCAAATTAAGTCAGTTAAGTATTACAATAAATAAGCCTGAATTATATAGAATTTATGAATGCAAAGGACATTTTGTTGCGGATATGCGGGTAACTTATACTGGAGAAGAGATTAAAAAAAAAAGGATTCACCAGGGTAGGATAATAGGGATTGCAAAAGATTAACAGTATTTTTGATTCTCTAAAGGATATAGGAAAACAGAAACGTTAATACAATTGAATTGAAAGACAAAAAAATAAATCTAAACAAGGACTAGAAACTGCAAAAGATGTACGTGGTTGATGATAGAGTTGGATAGAAAAATTGCAATTTACAAGGATAGGAAATGATTGCAGATATAGAAAATCTGCCCTCTTCGTGGGCATGTTCTCATCGCGCCCTTACGCGCGCGTCTCGCTCGATTATGGACAGACGTTTGTGAATGTATATTTTGTGCACCACCTTGAAATTTTTAAAAACTGCACTTCCTTTTGCAAACATTTTTCTCTATGTCGCGTTATAGACTAGGATTTTAGTTTCCATATTTTTTATGGATAAAGCAAAATATCCTACAAGTCTTTTAGATTTTTTACGTATCTCGCGTCTTTTGGTGTAATGTTGGAATTTTCGATTTTCTGCATATTACATACGATAAATAAAAAAAAAAATAAGAGTCCTATTGAAAAATGGCCATTCTAATACTTTCTCAATCATAAATGATGAGAATGAAATAAATTATTACAAATTTGTATCTCTTTTTGGGATAAATAACTTTTCTATCAATTTGTTTTTGTACCTTTTGTTGTTTTTCCACAAATGTTTATTTTTAATACCATTTTTATGGTAAAAATGAAATCTGCGTGTCCTATAAAAAAGTGGTTCATAAGAAATTTGTAGATCTTCTTTGGTATCACAATTTGTCTCAATTCATCTTTTTTCGTAACCTGCCTAGTTTGATCAAAACATGGAATTTTTTATTATTTTTTGTGCAATCAGAGTTTGAGTTTTCGATTTTCCAAGAAAATCCAAAAAGTTGTTATAATATTGAAGGGCTTTCAAAAATCAATGTATTTCTTCTCTTGACTTTTCTTCATATCGTGCGTTGTTTGGCTTAAAATTTTGATTATAGATAATTGTTTGAAAATGCTATAACCATGAGAATTTTCTTTTAATCGAAAAAAATTATGAGGATAAATTCTTCTTTTTTAATACTATAAATATAGAATTTTCAATTTCAGAAAAAAGTGATCTCAAAAATTTCCAAAATGCGCTTCCTTTTTGAATTTGAATCCAAAATGGCTGGTTAACGAACTCGGCCTTTCTATTAGGACCAAAAAAAGTATGCCAAAGATCGATCTGATCCGTTCATTTTTTCGAGCTATCGTCTTTACGGACGGACAGACAAATGGACGTCATCGTAAATACTTGATTTTTTGATTCAGGGGGTCTTGAAACGTGAAGATCTTTTGGCAAACTGCGGTGTCAAATGTCGAACAGTTCTAATACTTTCTCAATCCTAAATGATGAGAATGTAAAAAGAATTAAAGTGAATAAGTGGAGGAAAGAAGAGGATAAAGGTCGAAAAGGATACTTAGAATATCTAATTATATTGTCAATATTGTACGTACATCCTTCGAAGTCTCTGAAAATACGTCTATTTCTAGTTTAACAACGTTAGATATGAAGAAGTGACCCTGGCCTTTCTTTTACATGGCGTGTGTTATATCGCTCAGTTATATTCGTCAAATTACGGATATTTTAAAGAAGTGCATGATGCTATAAACTGTTAGTAGTGTTCATCTTAGCCTAGGAAACAAACAATAGTACATTACGTAACAAGGGGCGTAACCGAGCGAATGCAAACGAGCATGAAGTAGGCTGCATGAGGGGCCGCAGGCCCCGACTACAGCCAATATGCGAGTTGATGTTCGCGAGGTTTCAGCCCCTTGCCGCGTATACTATTTTTCACAATAAGAACATTGAACGAGCATAACGCAAATATTTACAAATACGCAGTGACAATTCTTTCAAACAGACGTGAAGTTTGCGTTGTAACCTAAGTGATGCCACTACAGCGCACTGAAAGTTTGGACGCGCTGTAGTGGCAATACTTGAGAAGTTTCTACGGTAAGGTTAGTTCGCAATTCGCAAGAGTATAAATACTCTAGGGTTTGTCATAACAGGCTTGGAAACTCCAAGGCTTGTAAAGTACTTTCGTACACGCTCACCTGCATACAGCCATTTTCGTCCCGCTTTGCAGGCTCCGAAAGCCGCCATTTTCGATGTTCGTATTGTAAGAAAGTAAATTGTTTTGCCATTTTTATTCAGAAAAACGTTTTATCTTTCAAAGTTTGAGAATCGTGCTGGTTACGTTACCGTTATCATGTGCTGTCTGTAATGGATCTATAGCGAGATACAACGCATTCTCTAGCTTGTGGTATTGGCATTGTCATATTTAACTTGTCTGAATTTGGCGAAAAAGAATTTTGAATGTATCAACAAAAAAAAAAAAACAGAAGATTTGGAACTGCGCTAATTGTTCTGAATCCTTGGATGAAGAAAGTACCCGCCATTGAGGTTCTTTCTCCTTTGTTTCGTCTGATGGAGACGTAAGTAAGCCAGGGATGTATTTTGTCATGCTGCAGCCGGATTCGAAGCATTAATCTCAAACGCTATTTCTAAGGGACAGAAGTCCGGCCTTCTAAAAATGACTTTCTTGTTTGAGGCTTTTGAGGCTAAACAAATAGATTTTAATAATTCATTCGAGGTCACTATCAAAAAAATAAAAGCCGATGTTATTAAAAATACTTCCTGCATCAGGGTATTAGAGATACCACGTCCTCGAATGTAACTAACATTGTCAAGCTCTAAGCGAATTGCTAATCTAGTTTAAATGACAACAAAGTATTGAAAACTCAAGTTTCTAGTTCATAGAGTAGATGCAACCACCTAGAACAAAATGCGCTCTCATCAGCACTTGAGGTTCACGGTTTAACTGTCAAACAGTCGGAGGATTTGCCCGCTACTTTTAGCCAGATTGCTACGGCTTTGGATTTGCCTGTTACTTAACATAATATTTCGTCTATTTATCGTTAAAGAGTCTTCACAAGCAATGTAATGTAACTGCAATCTAATTGCGTTAAACTTTTTGAAAACTGCAGAAAAAATCATGGAGTGATAACAAAAATGACTGGATGGATTGAGGACGTCCCTCAGTATATAAGAGAATCGTCTAAACACAATCGGCACACACAATAACGCAAGAGTGTATGCAAAAAGCATATAGTATCTTTTCATTAAAATTTTTTAAATTATTAATAAGTCTTGTGAATTTACAAAGCAACATAGAAAAGAGTCATCCGATAGACATTCTTAGTTGATTCCGAAAACGAATTAACTTATAGAAATAGGGCAAACTCATAATTTTTTCAATTCAGATTATTTCAGTAATTAATAGTTCCAGTAACTTTGCAAAGCAGCATAGAAAAGAGTCATCCGATAGACATTCTTAGTTGAGTCCCTAAACAAATTAACTTGTAGAAAAAAGGGCAAAATCTTCATTTTTTAAATTTAAATGATTTCAATAATTAATAGTTCTTGTAAATTTAAAAAGCAACTTAGAGAAGAGTCATCGAATGGACATTCTTGGTTCATTTGAAAAACAAATTAACTTGTGGAAATACGGGCAAACTCTTAATTGTTTTAATTAACTTTGTTTCAATAATTAATAGTTCTTGTAACTTTGCAAACCAACATAGAAAAGGGTCATCCGATAGACATTCTTAGTTGTGTCCCTAAACAAATTAACTTGTAGAAAAAAGGGCAAAGTCTTAATTTATTAAATTAAAATTGTTTCAATAATTAATAGTTCTTGTAAATTTACAAAGCAACATAGAAAAGAGTCATAGAATGGACATTCTTCTTTGATTTAGAAAACAAATAAACTTGTAGAAATACGGGCAAACTCTTCTTTTTTTTTATTAAAATTTGTAAAATAATTAATAATCCTTGTAAATTTACAAACCCAAATAAAAATGTCTATCGGATGAATCTCTTCTATGTTACTTCGCAAATTTACAAGAACTATTAATTATTTAAACAATTTTAATTTTAAATATTAAGAGTTTGCCCTTTTTTCTACAAGTTAACTTATTTTCGAAATCAACCAGGAATGTCCATTCGATGATTCTTTTCTATGTTGCTTTGTAAATTTACAAGAAGTTAATTATTAAAACAATTATAATTTTTTAAATTAAGAGTTTTTCCTTTTTCTACAAGGTAATTTGTTTGGGGACACAAATAAGAATTTATATCAGATGAATCTTTACTATTTTGCTCTAAAAATGTACAAGAACTGTTAATTATTTAAACAATTTTCATTTAAAAAATAAATAGTTTGCCCTTTTTTCTACAAGTTAACTTGTTTAGCGACTCAACTAAGAATGTGTATCGGATGACTCTTTTCTATGTTGCTTTGCAAATTTACAAGGACTATTAATTATTTAAACAATTATAATTTTAAAAATTAAGAGCCTGCCCTTTTTTCCACAAGTTAATTTTTTTGGGACTCAATTAAGAAATCTCTATTGAATGACTCTTTTCTATGTTGCTTTGTAAATTTACAAGAATTATTAATGATTTAAAAAATTTTAATTAAAAAAATTAATAGCTTGCCCTTTTTCTACAAGTAAATTTGTTTAGGGACTCTACTAAGAATGTCTTTCGGATGACTCTTTTCTCTATTGCTTTGTAAATTTACAGGAATTATTAATAATCAGAAAATATTCAATAAAAAAAAAGAGTTTCCATTTTTTCTACAAGCTAATTTGGTTTCAAAATCAACTAAAAATGTCCATTCGATGATTCTTTTCTATGTTGCATTGTAAATTTACAAGGAGTATTAATTTTTGAAACAACTTTAATTTAAAAAATGAAGAGTTTGCCCTTTTTCTATAAGTTAATTTGTTTGGGAAATCAAATAAGAATGTCTATCGGATGACTCTTTTCTATTTTACTTTGCAAATTTACAAGACTTAATTATTTAAACAATTTTCATTTAAAAAATTAAGTGTCCCTGTTTTCTACAAGTAAATTTGTTCAGGGACCCAACTAAGAATGTCTATCGGATGACCCTCTTCTATGTTGCTTTAATAACTGAAGTTTGGTGGGACTGAAGTTACAACTACAATCTTAACCATATGACGAATTTCTACTTGGACATGATTTCAACTCGTAGGCATGCACACGGCAAATGCGAAGGTCAAGTTTCAGGAGACGAATGGAAACTAGAGATTTTATGTGCGCCGGAAATAAGGAAAAAGAGATACGAAACTAAAAACAAAAAACTGCGTGTTGAAAGGCGGATTTGAAATATGGTCAGGAGTAGATTGTGAATCACATAGTAGGCAAGAAATAGGTCTGATTTTAAATGAAAGAGCGAAGCAGCATCTCGGAGATCATGATTTTGTATCTCCCAGACTGCTTTGGGCTAGAATGAGAGAAGGAATCAGAAGATTATTTATCATAGCATGCTACGCGCCAGTTGACAGTGATCCCAGAGAATTAAAAGACATCTTCTGGGACACTTTAAACGACACAATAAATATTTGCGATCGTGGTGAAAGAATAATTCTGCTAGGAGATATGAATGGATGGGTAGGCATCCAAAATCAGGATACGGAAAAAGTATTAGGTAATTTTGGGGATCCAAGAACAAACTATAACGGAGATAAATTAGTTGAACATGATGCGTTAGACCGTACCGTAAAAAATATACTCGAAAATACTTATTCGCAGGGTAATCAAAATAACAGAAGAAAAGATTTGGGAAGTCCAAAGTGGGTTTCTGCCAGGAAGGTCATGAACGGATGAAATATTTAGCTTAAGGCAAATCACGGTTACTTTGTACTTTTGTTCAAGAATTACAGCAAAATTGAACCTCATAAAAGCTACAAGTCTGAATTTAAAATCGATCAAGTTTGAACACTGCTTTGCTCTGCACTTAGAGTCTGAATTTGTAATTGATCATATTCTAACACTACTTTGCTCTGCACTGCCTCTTCTATCTCTTTGTAATATCTCCCTTTCTAATTTCACCTGCTACTGTTTGCTCCATGGTTCGCATCCATGTTCGCTATAGCTAGTGAAGCTTGTAGAAGACTGTACTGTCGGGACTCGACTCGGACGGAACAATGGGCCCCCAACGAGCAGGTCAGGGGGCTGGTTACGAACCATGGAGTCCTTTTAAGCCGATTCGGCCAAGATTCGTTTCTTTCGAACAATATGCTTGGACTGATCAGGCAATGGTGCAGAAATAGTAAAATATATATAATAGAATAAAATTGAGATTTGCTCAAAATTCACTAGTTCAAAGGCAGGCGATGATCAATTCCGCTGTTAGTATCTGTGTAATATTACGTGAGCGGGAGTACTTTGTATCTAATAAGGACTAAAATGCGGAATATAATTTTGTTTTGTTTAATTTATCACTTGAAAATTTACAAACAAATAAAATATTCGACATTTTCGAATTATAACGATTCCAACGATATATTCTTTGACTGCCCAAGTAAAAAATTACACAACGAATGTTCCGGTTTATGTGCAATTGATGGAAAATTTTTCAGTATATTTTACTACAAATCTACTGCAGTAGCTTCAATGGATTGGTGCAATATTTTGCTTAAATTTTGAAATTCCGGAAGCTAAACTTTGGCCAGATTTGAAAACTTATTAAGTAACGTCATAATTTTGGTTTCTTTTTAAAGCATTCGTATTTCCCAAAATTATAATTAAGGGGGTATCCCTATATAGATTGATAAAAAAAATCGATTTTTTTATTGTACAAATCGAAAGTATAGCATTTCAAGAGTACTCTGTTAAAAGAGTGACCCAAAAAACCCTATTTTTCGCCTCTTTTCTCGACCTCGTAAATTTGCTTCCAAATTAGTTTAAACAAAAGGTCATGATGATACTTTAAAGTAGAGGAAATATGAAAGTCAGCATAGGTTTTATTTCGGCCACATGAAGAATGAAACTTAGTAATTGACATTGTGTTCGATATCTCACAAAATACTATCAGTATCACTTCCCCGACAAATTTTTTCATAGTTTTTGTAATTTTCCGCGCAAATAAATAATGTAAATGAGTATTATTAGTTATTTAAGAAAATATCTCTGATTAATAACAATTAATTATTGCTCCAATAGAAGCGCCATAAAAAATTTCAAAATCTAGTATCTGTAGATTTTCCAGTCTTACCTTTCGGAACTATTGGCCTCTAGATAATTGAAAACTTTTAAAACAAATGTACAATATTTGTGGGTGAAATCTAATAGATGTTAAAAAATAGCTATATCACGACAAGCTATTCTTTCAACCAATTTGTCATCAAATTCATGGGGTCGAGACCACTCTTTTAGACCGAAATTCGGAGCGGTTTAGCTGCTATGGCTATTTTGGCTAACGTCCTTCAGCGGGTGGAGCAGGTAGAAAGGTGCGCCCTCGGACTTTAAACGCGTTTATCTCGAAATCAGATTTTTCCGAGTTTATGGACACGAGAACTCAGCGAATTTTCAACTTATCAAAGAAAAAAAACGATATTTTAAATATAATTTAATTGTCTAGTCGATATAACTCTTTGTTTTTATGCAAAATTATTATTTAATGACTTTTTGAATAAAAAATGAAAATGTCGAATAAAAAAATTTTCTGTCATTTTGTGGAATAATTTTTTCATGCTTTGAAAATAGGTATATGGACGAGGTATACGTCTTATAATATATAAAAAAAAAAAATCAATTGCAATGTGATTGAAACATTTTGTAGTTTTGTTACAATGTGTAGTTTTGTCACAAAAAATTACCAAAGTTTTCTTCGATTTTTCGTGAACTATGTAGGGATACCCCCTTAAATAATTGTGCACTTCCAGTCCATGAGTATGAAAAGTCTCATTCGTAGTTAAATGTCGAAACTCATTAGCAAACATAATTATTTTGTGCATTTCTTGAACAATTTTTTCCCGAAAGTTGCATTCAGAAAATTTAGAAATCAAATGATTCTTCCTTTTAAAAATAATATGTTTGATATACTACCGAATCTAAATGCTTTACTACTGGAACTTCAGTTTTCTTTTAAATAACTTAAACCTTAACCAAAGTATGTCAATTAAAAAAAAAAATAATATTGATTTTAATCAAAGGGTTGAATTTTTACCCAGAAAGCTTTTTCAATCAACAAAGAAAAAAATTGAGACAAAATTTTAAATTGAAGGACCGATCCAAAAATTTATCAATTTAAAAATTATATAATTTTAAACAATTTTAAGCTAAAAATATACATTTATACATCAAAAGAACCCCGTACACAATACATGGAAAATGTTTTTCGGTGGTTTTGGCTGAAACTTTGTGATATTGCAGGTTATAAGGGGCCAATGAAATGTCCTCAAATTTTTTTTTAAATGCACAGTTCAGCGGTATACGGCGCCAAGCGCTCAAAATCAGTGCATATGATATATCTGCATAGCATTGAGATCAAAAACAAGGACAAAATAAGAATCACATATTAAAATGTGATCGATATTACGTCCGCCTATCCCGATAACTCTCACAGCGCGCTTCTCGCAACAGCTGAACGCTAAGCACTCAATATTTTGCATTAGCTGCAACACTCACAGATCGAGAGAAACAGCGGTGGTCGAATAACGTCAGCATTAAGTGCGCTCATAACAGGAATATTAAGAACCTGCTTCTCGCAACGTTAGAACGGGAAGTGCTCAGTATTTTTAATTATTTGCAACATTCACAGTTTAAGGGCAGCAATGATACTTTAATAAGGTCAGTATCATATGTTATTGTGACAATCATGTATATCGTCGACTTTCCGCAACGCTCGAATGCTAAGCGCTCAATATTTTCAATTATTTGCAAAATTCACAATTCGCGGGCAGCAACAGTCCTAAAAGGAGGTCAGCATCAAGTGCCTATAGTGTCAATTATGTATATCGCCCACTTCCAACAACGATCAAATGCTAAGCGGTCAATATTTTTGTCCAACTGCAATATACATAGTTTGAGGGAGCAGTTGTGCTAAAATAAAATCAGTATCAATGTTATTGTGCCAAATATCGTCCACTAAAAGCAACGTTCGAATGCTAAGCGCTCAATATTTTGAATTAACTGCAACACTTGCAGTTAAGGGTAGCAACAGTGGTAAAAACAGGTCAGTATCAAGTGCGATTGTGCCAATGATATATATCGCGCGCTATTCAAAACGGTCGAACTCTGAGTGCGCAATGTTTTATCATAACTGATACAATTACTACTTTGAGTGGAAAAATGGTGCAAAGTGAGCTCAGTACCATGTGAGATCATTTAATCATATGTATCGTCTTCTTCCCGCAACGGTCGAATGATGAGTGCTCGAAAGTTTGAAAAACTGCAACACTGATAGTTTGAACGCAGCAATGATTCTAAAATAAGGCCTGTATCAAGTGCGGATGGGACAATGTAGCATACAAGCTCCACTATCAGTTTGCATCAATACATTAGGTTTCGAGTTAGATCATGTTCATTAGCTACTATTTCGTTAAGAATAGACTAATTACATTTGAAACATATTCTATATCCTTAAATGTAACGATAAGAGGTGGCTAATGGAATTACTTTCAACATAGAAAAGCTATTTAGCATTCTGTAGGATTATCATCAACTACTCCAGTCACCTTGCTCAGCTAGATATTCTCCGTCACAAACGTAACAATGTAAGTGATTTCTAAAATCTTTACTTTAAAATATCTTTAGGAGTATAGAAATTAATTATTATTTTTAATGTATAATTACATAATTGTTTGAA
Organism: Belonocnema kinseyi; assembly: GCF_010883055.1. Taxonomy (NCBI): domain Eukaryota; kingdom Metazoa; phylum Arthropoda; class Insecta; order Hymenoptera; family Cynipidae; genus Belonocnema; species Belonocnema kinseyi. Next base: position 21,874,140 of record NC_046659.1, on the reverse strand, counting down.
AAATCAGTGAAGAAATCATTTACTTAACCATAACCGACTATGTAATAAAAACGTCATAAAAAGAAGGAAAGGTTGCTTAATATTATAAGAATGAACATATGAAATCTGTTCTGAGTGAAGTTAGTTACAAGTAATAAAAAAAACGTCTTCTTTGTTATATTGCTTTTCTTGGCTGAACAATTTCCAATCTTGCCTTCATTAGCTTTACCATTCCCAAATGGCATTATTGTTGACTTTTTGAAAGCAAGTACTTAACATATTTTCGTATCTTAATCTCCTGACAATCACTTGAAACGTTAAAAACATCATACAATGGCTCGTTATCACAAAGCAATGTTTTTTTATTTAAAAACGATTATCTTGGATGTTCTAGATAGAACCTGCTTGTCTTAACATTTGTTTATTGATTTAATGGATCGAATTTAGCACAATTTATGCCTATGAAGAAGTGAGTGTGTTATTTATGTCCAAATATTGAACGTTGTTGAAAGTTGCGGGAAGCAGACGATTTATGTGATTAGCATTACTGCACTTGGTACTGACTTTATTTTAGCACCATTACTGCCCATAAACTGTGAGTGGTGCAGTTAATTCAAAATATTAAGCCCTTAGCGTTCTAAAATTGCGAGAAGCGGGTGATCTATATAATGGCTTTCCCGCACTTGATGCAAACCTTATCTCACATGGTACTGAGCTCACTTTGCACCATTTCTCCACTCAAAGTAGTAATTGTATCAGTTATGATAAAACATTACGCACTTAGAGTTCGACCGTTTTGAGAAGCGCGAAATATATATCATTGGCACAATCGCACTTGATACTGACCTGTTTTTATCACTGTTGCTACCCTTAAACTTCAAATCTTGCAGTTAATTCAAAATATTGAGCGCTTAACGTTCGAACGTTGCTTTTAGTGGATGATATATGGCACAATAGCACTTGATAATGATTTTATTTTCGCACAACTGCTCCCTCAAACTATGTATATTGCAGATAGTTAGAAGTTAGCTAACTTCTAGGTCGTATTTTTTGTCATTCCAAACACACTGGAAAGACAAGGGTACCCAGGTCTGGTCCTGGAGCCAGGAACCGTTTGGTCCGCGGAAATAGGTCCCCGGAATTTTTTGATGAATATTGTTCAGAATGGTCTCCTGAATCCAATGGTATAAGGTGCTTTCGCGAACTGACTGTCGTTCTCGAGATATTCTTGATTAAACATTCTTACATAACTTATGATATATCTCCTAAAATTATCGACATTTAAAAAGAAAATTTATCTGTTAGGTCTTATTGAAATAAACCATTTTTGTCATGTGCAATATTTTGTCTGCCTTGTAATTTTTGCAAATAACGCAAAAACAGCATAATATAATAATCGATTTTTATGGATTGTTTATGGGTCTTTTGAAGATTTTTCTTCAGAATTAGTTTGTTTGTTTTAAGACGCATGAAATTTCTTTGGCACATTTTTGCATCTGATTAATAGTTTATATAAAAAAACCGCAAACAAGATTTGCAACAAGGTTTCTTTGAACCCGATTGTAGCTGACATTTATTGAAATTTTCACATTTTGTTTTCTCATTCTGCTAAAGAAACCATAGGGGGAAAAAGTTTGTTTCCGAATTTTTTCCGTATCTAGAATAGTTTATTTAAAAATTTTAAAAATTAAGTTACAGGAAAAGACATTGTTAAATATTAACAGGGAGAGTGAATATTAACCGATTTTTGTCAATCTTTTTTCATTTTCTTGAAATAATATAATTAGGCTAATTCAGCCTACTGAATGACTCCCAATGGCTAGCAGATTAGTGCCGCTCGAGTCGACGGTTTCTTGCCTGGCGCGTTTCTTGCATAGGCTGCATTAGCCTCTTCACATTATTTCTTGAAAATCAAAAAAAGATTGATAAAAATCGGTTAATATTTACTCCTCCTGTCGATATTTAACGATATATTTTCCTTTAAATTAATTTGTTTATTTTTAAATGAACAATTCGAGATACGGAAAAAGTCTTAGACAAACTATTTTCCTATATGGTTTCTTTAACAGAATGAGAAAACAAAATAAGACAATTTTAATAAATGTCGGCTACAATCGAGTTCAAAGAAACCTTGTTGCAAATCTTGTTTGTGGTTTTTTTATCTAAACTATTAATCACGTCCAAAAATGTGTCAAAGAAATTGCATGCCTTTTAACACAAACAAACTAATTCTGAAGAAAAATTTTCAAGAAACCCATAAACAATGTATAAAAATCGATACTTTTAGAAGATATAGCATAAGTTATGTAAAAATGTTTAATTAACAATATCTCGAGAACGTCCGTCAGTTCGCGAAAGCACCTCATACCGTTGGATTCAGGAGACCATTTTGCACAATATCCATGAAAAAATTCCGGGGACCTTTTAGGTCATACCACCTCTTCTATGAGGCTCCCGGACTAGTATAGCCGTTGAGGAAAACACACGCCTTTACGCATTCCGAGCTTTCTTCCCCCACCCGTGCGACGAAATCAGGGCAGCATTGACTGGGGGAATTTTTTCAATAGGCACGAAATGGGTACGTACGTTCAGAAAATCACGATAATTGGCAGTATCTTATTGTGTCCTCATAATGTAAAAAACTTAGTTTGCCTCCCTTTAATCCAGAAATAATTTACGTAGAAAACTTTTTTGGTCTTGCATTTTTAAATCCGTCCAATGTAGTTAAATGTTTTAATGAAGACTTTAAAACTATCCAACCCTTAGACAGTAGAGTTCAAAAGTTTTGTGATTTTATTTCAAAAACTTGTATTAAGAGTGGTTCAATTTTTCCATCTGAAATCTGGTCTCCATTTTCTCTAACAATAACGCGAACAACAAATGGTTGTGAGGCTTACCATTCGAAATTAAATGCTATGTTTAGAAGTGCTAAAACAAACATTTATAATTTGGTCGAAGCTTTGTTAGAAGTCCAAACGAGTGCCTAAATAATAATGAAAAGTAAGTGGAAAAAGAGAAAAGTAAATACAGAAAAAGAGAACTGAATTAATATTCATATTATAATAAGGGAAAGATGGCTCGGAGGGGAAAGGTCCCTGGCACTGATCTGAGTAAGGTACTATATTAGATGGGAATATGCAAGCTGCCATTTTGGTTCCCCACCAAATTCAAAATCGCTAAATTGATATCGAATTATATAAATACACTTACATGATATAGATTATTTATTTTTAAATTATACTGAAACATTGTTATCAAAACATAAAAAATAAATAAAATTACATCTGATATAATATATGAAATATTTAAATTCGTCTATATGATTTTTTAACCCAAATATTTGCCAAAAAGTAGCTCTTGAAAAAATTATGATTGCAAACGAAAATTTACTCAGTTTATAAATAGGCGTGCGCTAAAAGTATAATCATATGATTTTTAAAATAAATATTAAGAAATAATAAAATAATAAGAGACTATAGGTCAAACATTAATGAATTTTTTAAAAAGAGTTTATTATGATAGCTATTTATATTTCACGTCATACGCCCTTTTTATATGCGTGGGTTAATGTGCGTCGTTCTGTAGAAAAACGGGTTATTAACATTACTTTCTTCTGTATCTTATTTCGCTTTAATTTATAGTTGTACGTATGTATTTAATCTCTCCCTTTTACGGGTTTGAGGGCCACCGCTCCCTGTACATATATTTACAATTCCATCCTTAGTCTAACTTAACTACTACTTATATTC
>NC_046659.1:21868777-21870312 GCF_010883055.1 Belonocnema kinseyi | reverse complement strand
CATTCTGAACCGTACAACCCTACTCCATTTTTCTTCCTTTTTTATTTTTTGCAGATATTCTGGTTCCGTCACCCCTTTGACCATCATATACCATCTATTGTACCTCTAATCTATAATCTTTGTCCATCTCTCTTTTCCTTGTTTAACCAATAGCTCTAACTCTATGTCCTGCCACTCAATAACCCCTTCTCGAATATTACATACCCTTCTCATTTTTCTCCTTTCTACCTCCCATTTTGAATTTCCCACATTACCTCTCGCTTCATTGTTCCGAATTTCACCGAAACATGCTTGTGCAATTTTACTTCCCTCTCCCCTTTTTAGCTTCTCTTCAAACCGCCATGCTCTCTTAGTTTGTCTAGTAACCATATTTTCTCTTCCTAACTCTTCTTTTAACATATATCCTGGGCAACTCCAGCTAACCCCCATTACCCACCACAGGAATCGCTCATGCATACTCTCTACTTTCCTATGTTCTTTCCATCCCCAGATCTCCACACCATAACACAACACCGCCTACACCAACGCATCAAACAACCAGACCCTCATTCTTCAATCGTTCTTGAACCTTCTCTTTCCTATACCCCATACTTGGCCCATTACTTTACTCGCACATTCAATTCTTTTCCTCACCTGAAGCGCGTTTCCTCCTTCTGCCTCAAACCAAAAACCTAGGTAACAAAACTCCTCCACAATTTCCACTTTTTGTCCGTTCATCTTCCAAACGTAATTTATTTTGCTCTTTCTATTTCTGAAACATATCACCTTTGTCTTATCTACGTTCACCGTCAGCTCTTTTGTTCCCACATACTCTTCGAAGATTCTCATCATTAGGTTCATCCCCTTCTCATCATCTGCTAATAGAACTACATCGTCCGCGTATGCTAGAGAGTATAGTTTGCTGTTACCCAAAGCCGATCCTCCTTTTCCTTTCTCCTTTAGCTTCTCCTCTTAGTCTGCCAATAGGATACTTAATAGTAACGGACTCAAAGGGCACCCTTGCCTTAGACCTCGGCTTGTCCAGAAAACCTGCCCTTTTTTCTTTCCTATTTTCACCCTAATCCTGGTTTCAGTAAAAATGTCCTTTATCCTCTCCACTAACTTTTCCTCTACACCCCTCTCTTTCATTGCCTGCCATAGTACTTTTCTATTCACTGAGTCAAACGCTGCTTTGAAACCTACGAACAAAGCGACTAGTCTCCCTTTCTTTCTCCCCAAATTTCTGTTAACTAAATAGTTAAGTACGTAGATGTTGTCTATAGTTCCCATTTCTTTTCTAAAACCCGTCTGATTATGTGGGATACTTTCTTCTTGTTCTACCTGACTCTCCAACCTATTTCTTAAGATTTCTGCATATATTTTATAGCCGACTGACATGAGAGTGATCCCACTGTATTCCTCTACCTTCTTTCCTTCCCCTTTCTTGACAAGCCGTACCACCAGTCCCGTCGTCCACTCTTCCGGCCAACCTTCCCCTTTCCATACCTTGTTGCAGATCTTCGACATCCCATCCCTAATCCCTTCTCCTCCAAACT
>NC_046659.1:21862266-21868677 GCF_010883055.1 Belonocnema kinseyi | reverse complement strand
CCACTCATATACTTTAGGCTCTCGAACAGGTCGCAAGAGTATTGGGGGGAAGATGTAGTGGTGGGGGAGGGGCAAAGGTTTTAAATACATCAAATTAATTGGTCTAAAACATATGATGCTTATGAAATTCTACAGTTTTCGGCAATCGCAACCGAATTTCCCACATACATGACGCTAGAGTTATGGCGGGAGGGGGGGGCAGATGGAGGTTGTGGCATATGGGGGGTACATTCGCGGTTTTTGAGCAATCGGCATCAGATTTATTACACATATTATTTGGGTTCCTGGACAGGTCTTAAGAGTATCGTGGGAGAGGGCGTAGACCGATTAAGATAAGGGAGGGGGCACTGCCGCAGTTGTTGATTAATAGGCTTCAAATTTTGTACGCATGTTCTTTGGCCTCCCGGACAGGTTGCAAGAGTGTGGGAGGGGGGTGGAATGGGACAGTTATTGAAATGTATAAAAAGTCATGTTGAGTAGGGGAGTACGAAGGAGGAAGCAGATAGTAGGGGGGGGGGGGTAAATCGCAGCTTTTTTACCAATCGGCAGTATATTTTTCACACATTCTTTGAACACCGGGCATGTGGTAAAAGTGTTTGGAGATTATGGAGTAGCGGCACAGTTTTTTAAATCTACTATATAAAATTCAAATTTGTGGAGTCAAGGCTCGATACCGTCCACATCGTTGCATAGATCGACCGAGTCGACGTTTTTCAAAACGAAATTCTGCGACTTCAGTGCGAGTTTTATGATTTAAAATTCGAAAACGCCTTTTTCATTTTATGTTTTTTAATTTTTAATTCTTTTTTGCGCATTTAGAGTTTTTATTAAGCTGTGTACAAATTTCCAAAGTGATTTGGAATTTTCGGAAATTGGAATTGAGTTGGAAACCTTAAATACAATTTTTACAGTAAAAATTCAAAAAATACAGTTTCGATGTTCTGTATTCAATTTTATATTTCTATTTTACTTTCTAAGAGTTTTTTTCAAGCTCACTTCAAATTTCACTATAGACTTCCCATTTTTCAAACCCAAATTCTACGATAAATACTTAAAATTTTGTGTTGATTTAATTCCAGTATAATTCAATATACTACTTTTATGGCATTTCCGTTAGTTCTTTGAACATAGCATTAATGACAGAGGGCTTTCCCTGGCGGCGAAGCGGCCGCCACAGAGCGCAGCTAGTTTTCAATAAAACCTAAGAATCTTAAACTAAAATAATGAATCTGTAACTGAAATAGTTGATTTGTCAAAGAAGAAATTACTTTTTACCAGGGATTGACAGCGAAATGCGTAAAGAGCGGAAAATCCGCTCCTCGCTAGCTCTTCTCCTGTTTATATTTTCTTAGCGTTACGAGCGAGGTTGCTCTATGCTTCGCGAGGTGAACATTTAAGGGGAGAGCTGAGACTGAATGATCGTGAGTCCACCGGGAAACTCGGCTTTTTCAGGTGCGAGCTTCTTGATAAACGCGCGAAAGCGGCGTGGCTCGCAGATTGGGACCGCAGGGAGAATTCATTTAGAGTTTATCACTAGCGGGCGCCTACTCGTAGAGGAGAAGAGTTTCTTTGTTCGGAGCGTTCACAGCAGAATACGAATTGCACTATAAGGCGCTGCGTCACACGCTATATAATTAAATACATCTCATTATTTTTTGGGCTTTACTTGAACTTTACTTTTAATTTTTACATAACATATGATCTATAATTAATCTATATCTATTTTTTTAATTCATCTCTAGTTGAAAATTCTTTTTTTCTTTTTAAATTATATTTTTAAGTAATTCACAAATTTACCCAGTTCAAATTTCATCTCTTCAGTTCGAAATGTAATTACTTTTCATTTAAAATTGAACAGAAATATAAGTTTTCGTTAATAATTCTTCAAAATTAATTGTTTTAACGAAAATCGTTTTTTTATGAATCTTACATTATTTCAGTTATAACTTCACCTCTTTAGTTCAAAAAATTTTTTTGTTAAAGAAACTGTTTTTTGGGGTTCAATATTCCGTTCATGAATCATTAATGATCGACAGTTTGCAGAGAGAGCAGTGAATTTCTCCAATTTTAACACACTTTCAGTCAATTAAAAACTTGACATTTTTCCTATTAAATTCCTGACTGATCACATGCTATGGGAAGAACTGTTACTTGTATGTCAGTTTCCTGAAAGGTAACGGCATAATCGCCAAAGTTTACTAAGGAGGCTTGTTTGCATTAGTTCCCTGCCAGGCTAGTAACATCTCTTTCGGGAAAAAAGGAAAGGGTCGGAAAGATTCAGAAAGGTTTCGGAAAGAATGCGGAAAGGGTTCGGAAAGAACTCTGAAAGAGAATCGGAAAGGGCTATATGAACTTTGCTTTCGTTTCTTTCCAAACGTCGAGCTGTCCCACGAATCTTTTCGAGTCTTTCCGAATGTCCCACTCTCCGACTGCTTTCCGATCAGTTCCGAATGTTTCAGATTTCTCTCCGAATGTAGCCGAATGTAGCCGAATGTTTCCGAATAACTTCCCACTTAACTCTTTCCGAATGTATCCAATTTCTTTCCGAATCGAATAAAAAAATATATATTCTCGTAATAATAAATTATTTTCAACTTCAAAATCATTTTAAATTGCAGCGTTACAAATATTCCAAATTCCGAATATTCCATTTGCCCAAGTCTAATTTGTAATCACTATAATAAGCCCTTGATAAAATTCCATCTTTGTATTGTAAAAATAATCCACTATGAAATATAAATTAACCTGAGCTTGACTGAATGATGTAAAGCCATAAGAAGCGTCACTTTTATTGATTTCCATATTCAGAATAAAAAAAAAGGTTTACTAAAAAAGTAACTGAGCACAATGACCTTTTTACTAAAAGCACTATGGGAAATTAGGAATATCCGAAATCTATTGTGATTTCAATCAAGAATATTTGAAAAATCTCTGACAGCATCTCGCCTCTGCTTGTCTTCAGCACCATTTTGATCTAAGATTGTTGCTTACTCACTAGCTTACTCACTCACTCACTCGCTACCAGTTGTGCGATCGATAAACCCAATCGATAGTAATTATTCGATTTCACTAATACTCGACTGAATCAGAAGAATTGAATCTCATATGTTTTAAAAACTGTCCGTAGTGACTGTCAACCTTTGCCAATGATAATGACTCTTGTAGAACTCACCAAACAAATAATCACATTTAATTGTTTTGTGTCAAATGATCTTTAGTTAAAAATCGAGTTCAGTGCAATCAAATTCCTGCCATAATCGATATGAATAAAATCGAAGAAACAAAATTATATTTTATAAACAGCTTGTACATTTTTCTTACAATACAATAGTAATATAAATATTTCTACAAAATAATAAAATAGTGATGAAATTTTCCTGATTCAAGGTTATTTGGAAACATTTTGATACGACAAACAAATATTTTAACAAAGTAGTTCACCTTTTAAACCATAAGTTTGATTTTCTTACGAAAAAGACGAATTTTCAACAAGCAATCATTTTTCAGTCAAGAAAGAAAAAAAATCCGAATTGATGAACTTTTACAAAAGAGTTAATCTTCAACCAAACATTTGCAGCTTAACCAATAAAGAGGAAATTTCGATTCCAAAAATTAGCTTTCTACCAATAAATACGAAGTTCTATCTAAAACAGATCAATTTTCAACAAAAAATGGAAACATCAAACAAAAAGGATTACTTCTTCATAAAATTGTTGATTTTGCAACATAATAATAAAATTCTTAACTTAAACAACAATCGTCAGGAGAAAACAACTGACGAAAAATAATATGAAAAAAAGGCAAATAACTTGCTAACAAAACATTATATCAGGATAATCCTATTCTTCATTTTTTCTGACCATTTCTTCAAATTCCAGAATCTTTATCTTGTATTATTTGTAACATACAATCTTTCTTACGCAAAATAAGACAATTTAAAATTAAAAAATAACATTTTCTAATTTATTAACCTAGACCGTTATTTAAAATGCCTCTTATATAAATTAGCTGAATTTATGAAGATTTTTCTCAAAATCCTTGATTTTCCTGGGCCAATAAAATCCTCTGATTTCTTCCGGATTTTCAGGCTTTTCCTGATCTACAGCCATTATCGTACACACTAGGTGGAATTACTCAATCAAGTTTCAACTAAGTCAAATTAATGAAAGTTAATTACTAGCGGAATTGAACTTTTTTCAATATATTGACAGAAAAAAATTAGTAGATTTAAATTTTTTTAATGAAACCTTCGTAAAAGTAGAAAAAATCACGAATAAATAAAAAGCTTTGAAATATTTTCGATAGTAGCTTCGTTATTTTCACCCTGACAAAATGTAAAAAGGTGCGTTCAAAACTCAAGAACCGTTCCAGAAGAACAATATCGAAATGAACGTTATTATCCTGAGTTTTAAGAGAAATTCATACTTTTTTTTTTAATTTGTTAAATGTCAACCCGATTTTCTGCTGAGAAATTTGCAAAATATTTCCTATGGACAATACGCTGAATACGCATGAGACATACAACTGGTCAACATAATGGATGTTTATATTTAAAAAATGAAATATGTGTCATTTCCCAAGTAGTTTTTTGTGCTGAATTCGAATCAGTTTTCCGTTTTTTACCACATGTCAGCTTTTTCAGTTCTTTTTTAAAAGCGCTCTTATAGAAAATATATAAATCGTGCTCTTAGTGAGTGTAGGTAATTTTTTTTCAACAAAAGCGGTGAAATGATTTATGCACACCAAAGATTAATAAGTGAGGCTTTGTCCTGGTCTAGAACAATTACCTGGAAGGTAGAAATTCGTTATGGATCATAAATTAGTAAGGTCCTCATTGTAAGCGTAGAGTTGTAGACTAAACTTACCAGACTAAAGTGGCTGGGTCGAGTTACGGCTCGGCCTGGAAAACACAGCGGCTGGTGCCTCCCCCCTCAATGCGACTACCTTCTACGCTTCTCGTCGTTCGCCCTCGAACGGTCGACTCACATTTTCCATGCATTTTGCTTCACACTTTACCCAGGCTTAGGACTGGCAGCTAAATGTACAAATCCAATTTTTTATGCAGCCGTCATTAAAAATTGATGTGAAATATGTATTGTCAACCATATAATACTAGACTATAAATAAACTAATCTAATTAATTTCTCAGAGTTCATACATGATAACAATGAAATATTATTAACCAAATATTATCTCAATAAAGTGAAATAAACATTTCAATAATTCTTTTAATCTAAATTAAAATCCGTCAAAACAATCAATTGTTTACATTTTTCGATCATCATGAACTCCATTTTTTTTCGCGGAGCGGGAAAAAACTGGAACGAAACACACAAATTGGCAGCAAGAAGAAGGAAGGAAACACTAAAACAACACACGCAAAGACAAATTGACAGCAAGATGAAGGAAGGAAAAACGGGAACGATACGCAGAAACACAAATTGACAGTACGAAGAAGGAAGGAAAAACTGGAACGACACACACAAACACAAATTAACAACTGCTTAAAAGGAAGGAAAAACTGAAACTAGTTAACTCAACTAGCGACAGTTTTCCTCCTGCCTTCCGCCCTTGAACGACGAGAGGCGGAGAAGGTAGTAGCATGGAGGGGGAAGGTATCAGCCTCTGTGTTTTCTTGACCGATCCACAAATCGACCCCAGCCACTCATATTAGGGTACTATATTAGGCAGGAATATGCAACCGCCATTCTGGTTCCTCGACAGTTCTCGGGAAACAGTGCGATAAGCATGTCGTATGGGTTAATTAAAATTAAGTTTAGAATATAAGAAAAATGGTCTGCTGCAGTGCCCCGTTTCTTAAACATAAAAGCGAGGATGAATTTAAACTTTACCGTTTTTCACTAGGACAAAGAGAAAGACTGTCAATGTGGATCATAAATTGTGGACGCGACAAATGGAAACCGAATTTAAATTGAAGATTATGCGAAGTTATTACTAATATTTCTGACTATCACGATATAATTCAAATATAAGGGGTCTGAAGATTATTTTTACATGTAATTAAATTGCCTATGAGCATTTTTCTATAAATTAAAGCGAGGATGGTTTATATGCAATGGCAATATGAAAGGAGATGAGGAAGGGGAGATCACATTCATAGGAAAGGGAGCAACAGTAATAGACTATATCCTGGCTGAAGAAAGAATGCGGCATATGATAGGGAGTATGAAGGTAGGGAATGAGGTAGGGTCCGAGCACTTCCCGGTCATAGTTTACACTAAGAAGAGGCGTCAGTAAGCGCGGCAGAGGGAGAAAGGAAAAAGAGTGCGAACGAAACACGAAAATGGAAATCTGGGGGGGTAGATAAATTAAATGAGTTTAAACAAAAGATGGAAAAGGAGAAGGTTAGGTATGAAAAAGAGGAGGGAATAGACTCGTTAGTTGAAAGGT
>NC_046659.1:21850823-21862166 GCF_010883055.1 Belonocnema kinseyi | reverse complement strand
CCCCCCCCCCAAACCCTTAGGACTTGTTTGGTATCCCAAAGAATATGTGTCCCAAATTTGATGAAGATTAGTAAAAAACTGTGGATTCGCAAAAGCATCATCAATTTTACACCACTTGACTTTATATATATATACACACATAGTCAATGCTATTTTGCATTATTTATTAAACAAAGGTTATTAGCAATTAGCGATTCGGGTTACGGTAGGAACCATCTCCATTGCCGAACCTACTTGTGTATGAATTTTGAAGTCGATCTATGCAACGGTGTGGACGGTATCCAGTCTCAACTACAAATTTGAATTTTATATAGAAAATTATAGGGATACAAGAGTTTAGGACTGTCGCTGTCTTTGTCGCGCAAATATCCCCTACGCGCCTAGCCTCTCCATCTTCCCTCATCGCTGCCGGCAGAAAAAAAGGAAAAGATACTCGGGCGAGAGTGACAGAGGTGACAGAGAAAAGGCCTTGCGTTAGCCCGTAAGTCAGTCCCTCCCGGTCCTCGGACCGTGGAAAACACCTGGTGTATCTAGTGCTGAATAAAGTGTTGTCCAAGCTATTCTGGGTGCTCTTACTGGAGCGCCCCTCCTTAAACACCCAATTTCCTTTTCTATCCTCTGTCTGCTAGTAAAATACAGCAAGCAGTTTCTCACCTCCCTTTCCATTAACCACTTTTTCACCTTTGAGTAAAATACAGCAAGTAGGTCTCCTCCTCCTTTTCCACCCCCTGGCTGCTGGTAAACTACAGCTAGTAGCTTCTCGCCTGCCTTTCTACCAACCGGCTGCAGGTAAAATACAGAAAATAGGATTGCTTTCCCCTTTTCCTGGTAAAATACAGCAAATATCTTCTGAGCTTCCTTTCTACCAACCGCCTGCTGGTAAAATACAGAAAATAGGGTTGCCTTTCTCCCTTTCTATGCATCGCTTGCTGTTAATATACAGCAATCTGTCTCTCGCCCCCCCCCCTTCGCTGATAAAATACAGCAAGTGGGTTACTTCCCCATTTCACCCGCTGCCTGCTGTTCATCATAATAGTCTAAGTTATAGCTATTGATGTATAAAAAAACATATTAAAATTTCCGACCGATCGGTTGAGTAGTTTTTGAGGTACAATGCCCGCCAATCGTAAAAACACTCTATTGAGAAAAATGCGCTTAAGTTTTGTTGAGCAATTTTACGTGTATAACACCTACTTACCTTCAATCAGCTATGCCAGATCCATACAAAATCCTGCCTGACTCTTCAAGCAGGTAGTCATATAGTAAGCCGAGGGGAACCAAATTACGGCGAGGATATTATGAATAGGCGACAAGGAAGCCGTGCACCTGCGTGTCGAGTCTATGCGGCGAGCGTGCTCTCGCCTCCGTCTGGCATGTCTACCGTGCATCGGCAAGAACTTCAAGAGTATTTGGAATTGACTTGAAACTTTCAGGGAATATTCTTAAAAAGTTATAGGTTCGAATAAGACAATGAAAAAATCGATTTTTTGACCCCGAAAATGGGGAGGGGGGCACCCTTCAAAGGACTATTGTATGAACTTAGTTGCGCCCTACCATGGAGGTCGAGTCGAAGGCGCGTTACCGTATTAAAATATTTGGGCAACTGCAATGTACAGTAACGTACGTCACTTAAAGAAAAAAGTAACGTACGTTAATTAAACAAATTTGTATACAATTTATACTAAATTAAATATGTATTGAGTTTAATTGTGAACGAAACAGGCGGGTTTCTTTTTTATGATCTACAGAAATCTGTACCCATTTGCATACTTTTTTCATAGGCACTTAAGGAGGTCACCCCGTGTGTCCGATCGAAAAAATCGATTTTTTTTGTTGCCTACATTTATTCCTACACATGTGTACAATATGCTGGTAAAGTGATATTCCAATATTCGAAGTCATTGGAAAGTTACAGCTCTTAGAACGACTAAGCGTACTTCATTGTTTAAATCGTTCTTGAACTTTCAAATGCGTTTTTCTCGAAACTACGTTTTTCGAATTGGCCGGCATGATATCTCAAAAACGGCTTGACCGATTACTTCTAAATTTGTAGGGTAGATTCAGCACATATGCAAGGATCGCCTGAACTAGGATAATTACAAAATTCCAAAGCGTTTTTTTTTGTTAGAAAATAATCGAAAAAATCATGAAATTTGAAAAAAGTTAAAAACCGTGTTAATTACTCAATTTCCAATATTTTTAAAATACCCTTATTCAGGCGATGGCCACAGCTTCACAGATTAAAATGCTGTTTGGTTTTTTGATTTCAAATAAGCCATTCGCCCGGAAACATGCCGGCAATGGTACACTTTTTTTTACATGGGTGTCTTCGGAGTGGCGCCATACGCATTACAATAAAGATTTTGGGTTCAAACTTGCACAATTTACTGTTCAAATGTGAATAAATATATAGTGAAAAGTTCAAAGTTGTATATTGTTATCGTTTATCAAAAAAATCCCCAAAACAGGTAAAAAACGGCCGTCACACGGGTGGACCCCCTTAATCTATCTGACTTGTATTAAGGAATTTTCCGCAACACTAACCAGTGGTGAGAATGAGCGGGGGTAGGAATGTCGCATTAAGACCTTAATTTAATCAGTTTAAACAAAATAAATGAATGTTTAACCAAAAAATTAAGGTTTTACCAGAAAAGAAAAGTTTTGAACAAATTAGATGATTTTTAAATTAAAAGATATAAATATACAGCAAAAAATAAAATAGTTGCATTTTCAGTTTAAAAAATTAGTTTTTAAGAGAAAAGAATTTTTCAACAAAACAAATAAATTTTCTACCAAAACGATTAAGTGCCTATAAAAAAAGTATGCAAAAGGTTACAAATTTCTGTAAATAGTAACACAAATTTCTTTAAGTAACGTACGCTACTCTCCATTGCATTTGCCCAAATATTTTAACACGGCATCAAGCCTTCGATTCGACCTCCATGGTAGGGCGCAACTGACTTCATGCACTATTCAATTTTAATGTACCCCTGTAACATAATGCAGAAGGCGCCGGTTGAGAGCCACAGCGCTTCGAGATCCAGACCAGTGATGGACAATAGAGAAAGGTCTCCGTGAGGACAAGTAGGCCTCGGTACCTTGAGACTCAATCGGCTGATGTCGAGCTGCGAAAAGGTCAGGGTAACACAATGGGTGTTGACTTCCCCCTCCATGCTACTACCTTCTCGGCATCTCAAAATTAGTCGCCGAGCGATCGACTCACATTTCCTATGATTCTCCCTTCTCACTTCACCCATACTGATGTATTGCACCAAAACTTCGGTTTAAGCTTGGATTAATTAAAAATGTAAGTTTCTAGATGTTCCATAAAGATCTTGGCTATTACAGGTGAGCTGAAGATCCCATTGCCACTCCTGAGATTTCTTTGTAGAATTGTTTATGGAAAGAGAAGTTAGTATTATTTATGATATTAATTTTACCGGAGATTTGCACTTTCGTAAAGAGAGATACTACGTCGAAACTCACTAGGATGTCTTGGGGTTGAATGCGAATCTGTTTTATCTTATTGATAAAGTCACGAAGTAGGACGATCCTTTCACAGGGAACTCTATCATTAACTTCGTAAACTCTTTTGACTTCCTCAAAAAGCTACAAAGATTCACATCCAACCCCAAAACATCCTAGCGAGTTTCAAAATAGTATTTCTCTTTACGAAAGTACCAATCTCCGATGCAATTGATATTATTAAATCCTTTGCAAACTTTTGTCACCTAGAGACATGGATTTAAAGAATTACACAAGCTTTCTCATTTTATCAATCGATTACACCCCAATATCGAATTCACCATTCGAAATTGGACAAAACAGAAAATTGCCCTTCTTGGTCGTACTAGTTTAAAAAGATCAGATAACACAGTAGGACATGCATTTTAGAGAAAATCCACCTAACACAAAAACAATCGGTCATCAACTCTCTTTTTCGTGTATACCGTATACATGAATCCGGCGGAAAGTAGGTTATCTGTCTTACTCGCTCCTGCAGAAGCGTGAATTTAAAGGAGTTAGAGTAGGCACGACACTCGTATGTGAAAAACCGGCATTTGTTTTCCAATCAACGAATCCATGGATTCGTTGGTATCTCCACATAATCGGCACCGGTCAATCACGTCTTGATGTAACACGTGTTTGCGATGATTTCCGGCGCTGACAACCTTGTCCTGTATCACAATGACGAATCCTTTCGTATCGTAAGTTCCTTTGATACTTACGAGCTTGAGTCATGGCAACAGCATCTATAGTGACTAAATCTTTACTGCCACGCAAGTTTTTACAACATCCTTTTTGTTCTTCTGTAAGGACGGCATTCTCCTCGCAATGAGAATATACTTCATCTGCAATCATAGCTGTAAGACATTTTTAATTGTTGGAAGATAGGCTTAATCTCCATTGCTTGGTATTCTGTGATGCGTAGATTATTCCTGATGTCCTTTACTTCACGATAAGATCTCTTAGTGCAACTTCCTTTATATTAGGATACTTTGCAGAAAATATCGTTCCTTAAATTGTATCCTTTTTCCATTTTCGTTTCAAACTTCGCACTTTTCTCATACAGACGCATCAATTCCTCTTCCTTTGTGGTATCTCTTTCTTTGTGCTATCTCTCTTCCTTTGTGGAGGTGACATCAGTTACCTCTGAATGCATTATTATTATAATTATATAGTATATATATTTTTGTCGTTTCGGTTTTGATTCCTCTAGAATCAAACCGAATTGTCTATGACAAAGCCACCGAACGCGTGCTCGGGTTGTGGATAGAGGGTCCCTATACCAAGGGTTTGTGCTGAATATGGTTACAAAAATTAATAGGCAGTCGCGGACAATTGCCCAGGGGTAGTACCGAAGGAACGAACCCTCAACCGAAGGTATGAAAACCTTGCGGAAACCTGAATGGCACCTGGGTGAGTTGTCTCGAACGGTGACTCTGGGATACCGGGCGACCTCTCAAAGTACGCAACCTTATCCTTGCATACGGAGCTCTGGAAGGATGGACGAACCCTTTCCCTAGCTTCTCGTGAGAACAACAATGATAACACGAAACATAGTTATTATATGTGCGGTTCAAAGCAATAAAACGCGCAGGGCTTCCGACAATGGATCGGCCAACAATGCTGAAAACTCTAGAGCTCGGGGAGCCAATGAAGATGGAGTCAATGAAATGGATCGGCGGAATCTCGGGGCTTTTAGGTGGACGGAACGACTCAACCAAGACTTGCTAGAGTGCTACGATGCGAGTATGGCCCATAAAGGAGAAGGTTAAATGGTACGACTGCATGCTCTGCAGTGCGAGAAATACCCAGAGCTATAGCACTTTTCGCATCAACGAATGCTAAATCAAGCCGAACTATTCCAAAAATGGGGCCATGTAAGTGGAGCCCCAATTCTACCACAGCCCGAACAAGCCGACAATAGAGAAAGAGAGAACATAAATAGACCATAAATAGCTTCAAAGAGCTATGTGATGCCCTCATAACACCTGAGGAAGAATGCCCACACAACACTACTGAGTAGGTAAAAAAAGTATAAAGAGGAATGAAGAACTACTTCACTCCGGAACAAGATGGTTTCAAGACCTTCTAGTGCAAGAAGTTTCCTTCAACCCATCAATATTTGACACATATTTTTACCTCATACTTAATGTCGGAAGAGCCAATCCCGGAGAGGCTGGTGGAAGAGTGTTACAGTACTCCTGCCGAAAAATGGGCCACTCAGCTAAGCCAAATAATAAAAAACGCTCAAAAAAAGGCGTAGCAGGATGGCGGGAGAACCTACTCATCGACAGATGTGTCTGCTAAGATGCAGCATCCTACCAGCATGACCTATCGATGGCCTGGATTTATTACCGGAAAGCTTTCGATTCTACCTCCCATAGACTTATTATCTGTCTTTTGGAAAGCTTAAAAGTTTATACGCACATCAAAGAGGTGTCTTTCAGAGTGACACCATGTGCCCACTCCTCTTCTGCCTCACATTATTGCCACTTGCATGCAGGATGCGACATCTATAAATGATACTCTCCGAGGCAGATACAAACGTCTCATTCGGTAAATTTGGTCTTCCGATCTGTCAGCGAGGAACAAAGTATCCGCAACGTACATGCTTGCTGTCCCGGTAGTACTCTATTCATTTGGAGTGGTTCCATGGATGAAGAACGAGCTCAGATCCCTTGATATCGGGACACGATAGGTTCTGCACATGAACAAAATCATGCATCTTAAGTCTTCTGTTCCGCGAATCCATATCTACAGCAAAGCAGCGTTTCTGTACACTCGGAATTAACTTCAGTATCAGGGGTGAGCAAAATGCATAAAATATTATCTTGATTATTCACTCCTACAAGCCGGATTAATAAAGCACAGAAGAAAAACTTTCGTGAATAGCTCCTGAATAAGAGAATGCACGGTTTCTTCCACAGAAATATGGAGGATCAATCAATGTCGTGTGATCTAAGTTTTGCTTTTCTTAAATCGCGCGGATTAAAGTCAGGCAGGGTCGCCACATATTGAGCCAAGACATTCTCGATGATAGCGGCAGGGCGTGCCATGCACACCCTGAGCATCTAGCAGACATACTATCTAGTTGTCCAACTCATGCGGGAACGACCTACATAGAAAGGCACAATGCTGCACTAAGATTTCTTTATTATTACCATGTCTGTCACTCTTATAGCATTAAACTTAATATCTCTCCGCTAAGCGCTCCTAGTGGAATAGATTCAATTGTCGCGAATGAGAAGTAACGCAACTACTAGAACTTTATTTTCTTGACAATTGTTTATGTTGCACACTCGAGGCCTGACATAGTTCTTCTTGACTTCTAGAAGCGCTATATAATTTTGAGCTTCATCTGTCAAAAACATCATAGCTGAGGAGAATGAAAAGAAAGAGAAGTATAGAGACCTTATAAGGGAGTTGCAATGGTTGTCCGTGTCCTCGGGGTACACGAGACTTTTGCCGGATCGTCGTATTTAATTCATCACAGACGAAATCTTGCGGTTGTCCTTACGAAAAACTTTTATACCAATATTATACACCTCGCGGGTATATCGGGAGTTGGGGCGCCACTTTACTACTAACTGCAATTTCCAATGGGTTGTGACTCTTTATTTCCATCAATCAAATTTAAATGAATATTTTTGAGGATTTGAAGACTCTAATATTTAATTCCTTTTAGATTGTTTAGAATTATTCTAATAGTCACGGTCGAAAGAGCATTTGGATTCTGCCAGAAAAAAACGTTTTTTCTCAACTTCTTATCACATAAGCTTTGAAATTGAAGAATTTACAATGGAAGCGTTAGGTATTGAACTTTCCTTGCTACACGAAACTATTCAGCGTACGGAGATCAATTTTAAGAAACTGGCTCAGGAGCCATTCACAAAATACGTGATACATTTTTCGGGAACTTCTGGCCACCTCCCCCTGCGTGCTACTTTTTCCATTGATCTTAACATGCACTGTAAAAAAAATTCTATTAATTTTAACTCTTTCAGAGTAGGTCCGATTATTACATTATGAATTATGAATTTTAGGTGATGGTATTCTAACCAAAAATATTCGTGTTTTTATTCGACATGGTAACTTTAGCATCTACATGAGAAATGTGAATAATGGTAATTTGACTAGAAATTGTAAACTTCCCGTTCAAATAAGGAATACAGTAGAAAGCAGTTTTTTAATCCAAAAACTTCTTGTTTAATATTTTTTATCAATTTTGCAAATAAATTTGTCCATAATTTATACCGTTCTGAAACACGCTCTTTGATACATAATTTTAATTTTACCAGTTTTTCATAATTTCCCGAAACTTTGAAACTTTAAAATTACTTGGACTTGTACTACATTCAGAGCTGTAAAAGCACGACGCGTTATCAAGTATCAAATTGAAAGACGTGAGATTACGTTGGAAAAACAGTTTCTGTACTTTGACCAGCGTAAGAAAATTCAACACTCTGAAAGTAGGTCCACTTATTACCTACGCTGAAAGTCACAAGTTCACTAGCAGAAACTTTACTTCTACAACGCCTTGCTATATTGTTAGTTTAAAAGTGGTAAAGTTGCAAGATTTGTTCAAACTTCTAGCAGGCAAGTGGCATTCACCCTATAATCAGGGTAATAAAATTGCACCAATTTTTTGTTGGTAATTTTATATTCTAAGTGGTCGATTTTTTAATATTTTTTACAGTGTGGAGAATGATACTGCAGCAGGCCCCCCCCCCCCCCCCAACTTATCACGTATTTTGTGAATGATTCCTGAAGATAAACTTAATTTAAGAACAATGTGATGTTTGAATTTCCTTCGTAAAAGATCACAATAAAAACAGAATAATTTTTCAATAACAATATTCCCCTGAGGAAGTTCTGAGTGATATTTTTTTCGTTGAAGCTCACCCTACACTGCATTGTGAATTTTTCACATTTTGAGATATTTACAGGACTTTCGTTTGTTCCTTTTATATAAATAAAAATTTAGGAAATACAGCAATAAAAAAAATACAAATCGACCCATTCGTTCTAAAATTAGTAATAGTTCTTGGAATCAAACAATTTGCGAGAGTATTATATAACCATATGTGGGCGTCCGCGTGAAAAGGGCCAAATCCGGTTAAAAATGATTATTTTCGGGTTTAAGTGTATAATAATACTAGAACCTATACTGCATCTTTCAGCACTATACTCATGTCCCAAAAGTATCCGGAAGTGGGTATGTTTCATGTTCGAAGAAAAATTCGAACATGTACGCTTATGGAAATCAACAACCTTAGGCGCGATTGATGAGAAATATGAACTTGACAAACGGGCATATTTTCCTTCTAAAAATTGCATGAGCCTGCTACTGGGGGAATTCTACCAAGGAATATTATAGCGATCCTCAAAAAACTATTATAGTCATATTTTGGATTGTGTGTCTAGAAATGAGAATTCTAGAACTAGAAAACTCAATAATAACGTCTCCAGTTTCGCAAAGAGAATGCAGCAGATTTTCCTCGTTTAACACAATATCGAATCGCGGAACTGGAGACGCAATCATTCAATTCTGCCACAAGTTCATGCAATTGACTCATTAAGCTCGGACTATGTAAAACGGCAGTTGGTTCATATTATTTCTAATAAATCGGGATTGCTGTCAAAAAGTTGAAATTTTCACTCTCTTTTGCTGAAAAATATCCATCAGGCGCAAGTTGCCTGATTGTAAGCTCACCACTATGGAAGAAAAATAATAGTGGTTGTTTATGATGTAGCTAAAGAGAGGCGCTGCTCATCCTACTGAATTTAATTATCTATTTACTTAACAAGATAAACAGTTTAAAGCATTCATACATGTTGGTGCCGAACAGAAGAAATTACATCCAAATTAGACCTAGAATGGTTAATACGACTTATTCAGAAGCAAATAGACATTAGTTAGGATTTTAAAATGTTTAAATATGAATTAATCATTACATGCATATATATTTATAGATGAGTCAATAGTTTAATAAATGAATTAAATTTATTGTAAATAAATATAAAAAATATCATAACTTGTTGTGATTATGAACCATTATGTGGAAGTTTCTGAACAACAAATCTGACGCTTAACTGCAACCTCTAACTATTAACATATTGTGATCTACCTTGGTTGAAAATTATTTTAAACGCAGCAATCGCCGAACAAGGGCATATATACAGAAAATGGTTTCTATTGTATTTAATTCATTGTACTGACCTTTCCAATTCCAAAATATGTAACGATTGTTAAAATAGGTGCCGCCAAAGAGAATATGAATAAATGACGACTTATCTTTTTTCTATCCACACCTTCATGTAAAAGAAAAGAAACGAGCCCGAAAGCAGCAGGTGCCTGGAAATTAAAAATTATTCATAAAAGCGTTATTTATCATGAAAGTGTCATTTTTGGCGAAAAAAAGGTTGAAAATAAAGTTTGGAGTGCATCTTTCAAAGTTTTTTTCACATATTGTAAATCAATACAGAAATTTATTTTTTAGATGGAAAACTCACTTCGCGCATGGTTTAGGCAAAATATTGAGGTGTTAGAAAACAGATAAAAGAATAAGAAGAAAGAACGGTGGAGAGAGACAAGAATAGGATGAAAGGAGAGAAAGAAAGAAAGGGGGAAATGTAAGGGATATGGTAATACACGAGGAGTTAAGAATGAAGGTTTTGCTGAGAGAGAGAGAAAAAAAGCTACAAAAGGGGAAAATTTAGCAGGAATAGAAAAGAAGGGAGTGGGATAGCAAGAGCAGAGGTATTGGAGGTCCAAGAGAAAGATTAAGAGGTAGGGGGTAAGGCAAACAAAGTAAAAAGACACGAAACAACAAAAAAGCAGTGCTACTAGCGGAAATGGGTCAATATCGTTATTGTTTAAGTCATAATATTTTTCGATTTGATATCTTTAAGGAAATTAAAGGTTGGAACTTTAAAACATATTTCATATTTATCGCTGTTAAATATTGACCTCAGATTTACGTCTGGAGGCTGAATGCAACGTATTTAGAACGATTAACAAAAAAATTGAAAAATTAGAATATGCATATAAACTACATCACATAATTAGCTAAAGTTAGTATGTCATTATTACATGCAGTTATGGAACAAAATATATTTTTGGTAGTATGACTTCACTTGAAAGTAAACATAAATATAGTTGTGCAGTGTACGCATATTAAAGGAATGTACCGAGCTTTACATTAAAAAAAATTAAATGTAAGTAATTTTAGGAAATTGAAAAGGAATTTTTATCTTGATGTATCTATTATACAACAAAGTATATTTTTTAGGTTGTTTTGAATAGATTGGTACTCTAGATCAAATGTAATTAAAGTTCAAATGTTCGATGTTTAATGAATTCTTGTACAGATAAATTATCCCTGCTGAGGGAAAAGCAAAGAAGAATACTAAAATACTGCTAAATTAGCACAAAGACCCACGTAACTAATGACCCAA
Source organism: Belonocnema kinseyi (assembly GCF_010883055.1). Classification (NCBI taxonomy): domain Eukaryota; kingdom Metazoa; phylum Arthropoda; class Insecta; order Hymenoptera; family Cynipidae; genus Belonocnema; species Belonocnema kinseyi. The sequence continues at coordinate 21,851,201 of NC_046659.1, read as the reverse complement.
CACTTAATTTAATTTCAGAGTTTTATTTTCATTTTTAAATTTTCGTCCAATGATAGTCAAATGTTGTTTTAAAATAGAAATGAGATCCCGAGACTTAATTTCATTTCAGAATTATATTCCAATGTTTACATTTTCGTCCATGAATAGTTAAATGTTTTTTAAATAAAAATGAGATGCCAATACTTAATTTCATTTCAAAATGTTGTTTTTATTTTTAATTTGCCCAGTTATAGTTAAACGTATTTAAATAAAAATAAGATGCCAATACATAATCTCATTTCAGAATTTATTAGTAGAGAGAGCTATAAATATATTACAAATAAATTCATGAAATTGAATTCTCACGCATTGAATTTCGTTCAATAATAAGTTTGATTA
>NC_046659.1:21841972-21850723 GCF_010883055.1 Belonocnema kinseyi | reverse complement strand
CAAAAATTTTACCAACCGAATCCTACCAATTTTCGGGTATGAGGTTGTCTTCATACTTGCCAGGGGGCACTAGACTGTATTTCCGATTTTCTTTTAGATATCGCTGCAGTCATTGCCGTGCTCAGCCAAACCTACCGTTTCGCCTTAAGCAGCGTGCGCGAGCGTTGGAGGTAACAACAGTCACCTCTGGATGCTTTCTTAGAGATACCATAATATATTATTATAATATTATTATTACGTCTTGAATTTATTTGAAATCTTAACGAACGAGTAGCTATATAGATTTGAAACCGCGGGCTTCTGCGAGTAGAAAGATCGTATTGCGCGCGCTACAAACTCGAGTGCTCAGTTGCAGTTAGCCTCCATACGCTTGTATGCCTTGCGGGGTTGGCATAATGACCGAGGCGTTCGACCATATTGATGTGTTAAACTGGTATTGCGAGAGAAAAGCAGACTGTTCTCCTTCTCTCACTTACTCTCGATGCTTTTGCAGAACAACATGGTCGATCGCCCCTTGGAACTTGACATCAATCCCCGCGCCTAAGTTAGGAAGCATGCGGCTAATCCCCTCCGATTCCTAGAACCATGTTCCTCACACATTAGGATTAAAATAGCTAAACCAACTTTTTGGATCAAGACTCCAGTAGTTTCTCCTCTATTTCCAATCGTTGAAATAATTTGACAATTTTAAAATACAAAGTGTCTGCTTATACAATAGTTACAAAATAAATAATAATAAAAACTACCGGTAGAAATCTCAGAATTTTAACTGAAGATTTTCAGACTCTGAAAAACTTCGATTCTCAGGCTCTGAAAAACTTCAGAGAAATTCTTCGCAGGCACTTAGGTAAATATTTTTAGAGGTCCAATCAGCTCGTTTAAATGATCTGAAAGCTTTAAAATGTCCTTTCCGAAATTGAAATAAGCATATGATTATAAATAACTTTTTTTCTAACTTGTTTTAAATGTTTAAAATTGGAATGAATATAACGTATCTCGTAAATGGAATGAGATACGCCAAAAAAGACAACATTTTTAAATTCTAATAAAAAAATTGTATATTAGTATATAAGTCATAATTATAAATAAGTATAATGAGAAAATTCATCAATTAAAAAAAAGTGATAATAATTTGAAGAAAAATTGTAAAGGGGGGCCGGGTTAGCGACGGCCAACTACTGTGAATAACTCTGCCCGCCCGGTACGTGACGAATACAAAAGAACCATTTTATGACCGTCGCATCACTCTTGAAAGAACCTCTAAAAGGACTTTAAGAAGGACCCAAATTTCTCTGATAGGGTATACATATTTTATAATTATAACTTATATACTAATATACTATTTTGGAGTTGATTAAAAATTTTTTGTCTATTTTGGCTTATCGTTCCATTTATGAAATACGTTATATTCATTCCCATTTTAAATATCTTAAAAAAAAGTTAGATATCTAAAATGAAGCCTTCAAAAAATTTAAACGAGCTACCTGGATCTTAAAAAATTTCTGCCTATCGGTAGGGAATTCAGAATTCTAGCCAACATTTTAGTGTCAAAATTTGTAAACAAATTTAATGTCAGATGAAAAAAAAATTTCAAACGCTCACATTGAAAAAACATAAGTCACTTTTTAGAATGGAATTTCTAAAAAAAGGAGCTAAATAAATTAAAATGACATTTCTTTTAAATTCCACTTAAATATCATGAGGATGACCAAACAAAACATTGAGGTGGACATTGGTGCAAACAGATAATACTAAATGAACGATTATAAACAAGTCAAATATTCATTTATCCACACATAATAAAAAGGCCGGCAAAGTTTAAAGCATTCAAAATTGTGAAATGAATTAATTTTTGTATTTTTATGCTATAATATTAAGTTTAATGTATAATACATTGATACATCTGGCTTATATTCATTACTTCAGCCAGGTGATTGATTGAGATTTTATTACATTTTTTTATTAAAATAGATTCTATAATTTGACTTTTATAAGTGTTTTGATCTTTAATGTTATTCAAATCAAAATTTTAAAAAATTGTCAAAATTCTATGCGTGCTGAGACAAACCTGTGTTTAAATTTACAATCTCGCAATCTCTCTTATGTTCGGCAACTATAGTTGTTAATCTTCTGCCCGTTTCCCCAAAGTACACTTATTTTGTTTGTTTTTTTAATAAAGTTTCATGTTAAATTTATTTAGAGAACGTGTTGGTCTTTCCGAAAGACCTTGGGCATAAGATAAGGAAACTTTTAAATCTGTTTTATTGTTTATTTGATTTTTTCTGCTTATTATTTTTATGTAAACTATAGAGTGTCTAAATTGTACATTACGTAATTTTATACATCTATCTACTAAATCTTTAACTAAACCAATTTTTTGACTACACAAGTGCCAAAAATAATAATATAAATACCTCCCAGAGCATGTCGGTTTCTCATACTAAATAGTTATCAAATCATCTTCCAATGTGTTGATAAGCATGGAATCTAGATAATTAAAAAAATCATTGTTTTTAATTTTTTGAGTGACCTGTATCGAATTTTCAATGCTATTAAAAGTGTTTAACCGTTTACTATATCTATAATTGTATTATTTGGTATAATCAAGAAAATATCATCTCATCCGGCAACCTGACAGTTTTTTGTAAAATTAATTGTTAAATTAAAATACTGTATTATTAAAAACCGCTTTTTGCTATCAAAATTTCGGTTTTCGATATTTTAGTTAAGTTACAATGTAAATTTAATTTTTCTGCTATACAACTCAAAGGAAAATCTAACGCGATATTATTAAACCTAGAAACAACGTTTAGAGAAACTAACAAATGTGTTTTCGGTACTTTAATGATTTTCAAATTATCTTTAAATTCTTATCTATTTTTTACATATGCATTAATGTTGCTTGAACTTGGTTTTAAAATACTCGATAAGTACTTAGCTAAATTTTACGTAGAAGAAACAACGGTTGAAACAATTAGTCTCCAGTTTAAACCTGGTTTTTGTACTTTTGGTAAAGCATAAGCTTTGGCAACAACACTATACTATGTGTTTTTAATCTATAAGCCATTGTTTCGCTAATATAACTCTTTTTCCCATCTTGAAACAATATCGTTGCATTTGTTTTCAACAGTGGGAACTAAACTAGTTTTAACATTTTTGTATGAATTATTGTTTTTTTAAATATTCTCAATAGCTTGATTTATGTTCCTTTTGAAAACTTTTGACTGAAAAGGAACACTAAATTTACTTTCTTGATCCACTGTTTCTGCTATCTCATCTGAGATTTTAACATTAGATACATTCTTGAAACATTTTTTAAAACTAAAACCCTTATTCATATGTTTCATATCTAATTCCCGTTAGATTTGGCTTTAGATTGTATAGAAGAAAAATTAAATGTACATCGTAACTTAACTAAAATATCAAGAAACGAAATTTTAATAGCAACAAAAACTGTTTTTAATCATACAGTGTTTTCATTTAACAATAAATTTTACAAACAACTGTAGGGTTGCCCGATAAGATCTCCCTTCTTTTCCATTGTTTCAAATTTAGTGTTAGAAGATATTGAAAGGAGAGCATTAGAAAAATTAAATTTTACACTAATCCTATATAAACGCTTTGCGTGTTGGACACTAGACTATTTACAAGCTACACCGGGTGATCATCCTTTGATCGCAATTCACCCTCAAGTTCCCATAGGTTATGGGCCCAGGTCGTCGTGTTCACGTTCGGATTTGAAAATAATGAAAACGAATTTGTGCCGGAAGTAGTGTCGTTCAGTTCGAGTTGAAACGTGCGGGCCAAATTCGGTGAATATGGAGGCTGAGGCATGACTGTGGTGCTGTTTTTGGTCAAAAAATCTTTCACAAGCAACGATGAATGAGCAGGTGCATTATCGTGATGCAAAATCCACGAATTGTTTTTCCAAAGTTTCGGACGTTTTTTGCGTATCGCCTCTCGCAAACGGTGAATAACTTGAAGGTAATACTCCTTATTGACCGTACGACCAAAAGTGAGCAAAACCTTCACATTTGACCGAACTTGACGTGCTTTTTTCGGTATTGGAGACTCAGGATGCTTCCACTGAGACGATTAGGCTTTAGTTTCGACGTCATAACCATATACCCACGATTAATCCCCAGTTATAACCCTTTTGAGAAAATCAGGATCATTATTGACTTCATTCAACATCTCCTGAGCGATGGTCACGCGATGGATCTTTTGATCAAAATTAAGCAGTTTTGGAACAAATTTCACTGACACACGTCTCATGCCCAAAACGTCCGAAAAGATAGCATGGCATGAGCCAACCGATATGCCAACATCTCCAGTAATTTCTCGGATGGTAATTCGGCGATTTTTCAACACCATTTCTTTCACTGCTTGAACGTTTTCATCTGTTGTTGACGTGCTGGGACGTCCAGGGCGAGGTTCGTCTTCGACATCCTCTCGGCCTTTTTAGAACAGCTTGTACCACTTATACACATTTTTCTTGCTCAGAGTAGACTCACCGTATGCAACTGTCAACATTTCAAGAGTTTTGGAGCACTGGATTACATTTTTCACACAAAATTTAATGCAAACTCTTTGCTCCATTTTTTTCGAAAGAAGAAAATTGCCGAGCACACCAAACCCTTCTAACCTTTTACGCCTCTACGAGAAAAACAACACGAGCTATATAGTCAAAACTGTGAACATATGATCGTGACGAGTGCACAACACAACAAAACAAAAAATTTAAAACTTGAATGTACGTAGCCCGCGAAAATGGAAAAGTCACCTTACTTTTTGAACACATCTCGTATACAAACATTCCTTAGTGCTTTCTGTATAACTTTCTAAATCCTAAACACGATATCTCAATTCGTGTGGACGTAGTGAGGACCAAAAAAATAAAAATCATTTCATTCTCTACACAAAAATTTCATGAACGAACTTAGTAACGTGATCTCGACTTTATCGACGTTCAAAGTTTCGTTTTTCTTCGCTATAAATCGCTAAAAATGCTCAAAAAAAAAGATAGGTGACATGTGTTTCTTTGCAACGAATGTGCAAATTTTATTTCTTTTATTAGTTTTTTTTAAGGTTTAGATGATTTACTCCAAAATTGGTGTCAGTGCTCGATATACGCGAATCAAAAAATCTGAAATGCATCAAACAAAACATTATCTGCAAAGTGCTATAATTCGAATAGTAATATCCTATTTTATTAATTTATAAATAAACTTTCTTTAGAATTATAAACATATGATCTATACAAACGTTCTTTAGTGCTTTTTATTTAATCTGTCAAATTTTAAACACGATATCTCAATCCGTGTGGACACAGTGAACACAAAAAAAAATGTTCATAACCGGGGACTAGTTTAGTCACGTGGTCACCGAAAAGCATGCCCTTAAGTGTCGAAACTGTGCAAAACTGCCAACGTTAGACGAATCGGATAGCGAATGATGCTGAATTTTTTCAGTCCTTCCTTCTATAAGATCTTTTTTTTCGTCTTTTTCCACATTTGAAAATTTTAAAATTATTTATAATTTAAAATAATTCATTATAATTATAAATAAATTTAAATGTGATATAATCCTAAAATATAATTATGAATAAAAATGATCAAACTTCTCAGGGTTTTCCATACATTGACTGGAAAGAGGAGTTTGAATTTCAACGGCCCTGAGAGGCCCGGCTTGCCTTTTAACGTCATGATATAAGCTTGCCGTCATGAGGGTTAAAGGTCCAGGTAGCTCGTTTAAATGGTCTGAATGCCTTGAAATATCATTTCAGAAATTGAAATAAAATACAATCATAAATAGCAAGCAGAGACACTAAAATTAAAATAAGAATTCGATCACAAATAAAAAGCAGAGAGGCCCTACCGATAGAAATCTCAGAGTATTCTCAAGCGAAACAGCCTGGCCCGTTTGAGGCTATCTGTAGGTTCGATTTAAACGATATAGTATCAGAGACAGAGATATTTGGGTCCTTTTCGAGGTCCTTTTAAGGTCACGTATGGGGCGGACAGAGTTATTTACAGTAGTTGGCCGTCACCAACCCGACTGCCTTTTTAAATTTTTTTTCAAATTATTAACACTTTTATTTTTTAATTGGTGAATTTTCTCATTATACATATTTATAATTATATCTTACATACTAATATAATATTTTTGAGTTTAATTAAAAAATTTTGTGTATTTGGTGTACCTCATTCCATTTATGAGATAGAAAAAAAGTTACATATCTGAAATAATCTAAATCCGTAGATTCCGAATTATTATGTTATAAGCTGTAAACATTGAAATTTAAGAAATCGATATCTAAATTTTAATCCGAAAGCTTAAGGGCACGTGATACTTCGTCGTGTGGTCAATCGAGTACAGTTCACCCGGCTTTTTTTCCCACAAAAATGAAAATGTTTAAAAACTGAATTCGGAGATGCTATAAAATATCATAACGGACGTCCCCGGACTCTTTTTTGTGGGATAATAACAAAAAATTTTATTGTGCTAAATAAACATTTTATGCATTATTTTGAGCTAACGTCGTTTTTCATCTCTGCCTTTCCGATAATTTGGAAATTATTTATGAAATAAACTTTTTTAATTGCCTGCAAACAAGGCTAGCTCCGGGAGATTAGTTACTATGTTTATTTGCAAGTCCAAAGTTTTCGGCCAAAAATATTGTGTAGTTTGGAAGTAACGCTTGCGAGCATTGTAACACACATAACCTCGAAATATACACACGTTGTCAGCAAAATCAAAATTTAAAAAAAAAACACAAAAAAGTGTGCGGGGACGTCCGTCAGCATGTTCGCTATCATTTCCCAGATTTTAAAGACAAAATATTTCTTATCCTAGGAAAAAAGCGGGGGGAATCTAACACTGAAAAAATCGATATTTCTAGAAAAAAAAGCCGAGGGAACCTAAAACTAGTAAAATCGACCATTTTCTAAGTATCACATGCCCTTAACAAAGGACCCTTGAGTGTCGACTACTCCATTGAAATAGCCTTTCTACTTGTTATTTATGATCGTGTTTTTACATTTCAATTTCGTAAAGGACATTTTAAAGTATTCATGACATTTAAACTAGCTACCTGGACCTTTAAATATACCTACCTGTGTGCCTGCGGATAATATCTCAGAGCTTCTCAGAGCCGAAGAATCTTCAGTATATATTCCGAGATTTCTATCCGTAGGGGACTGCCTCAATCAAGTGTTGAGCTTTCAAATTAAATTTTAGAAATATATTTTTTTAATGTGAAAGTCAACAAGATAATAATTTGGAATCTATGAGTTTCGATTATTTCAGATATCTAACTTTTTTTAATGTTTAAAATTGGAATGAATACAAAGTACCTCGTATATGGAATTAGATACGCCAGAACAGACATAATTTTTAATTCAAAACTAAAATAACATGTAAGTATATAAGTTATAATTATAAAATATTTACAATGAGAAAATTCATCAATTAAAAAAGTCTTAATACTTATTAGGATTTGTTTTTAAAGTATAATTTAAATAAAAATAAAAAAGGCCGTTGGGTTTTTTGCCGAAGAAGAAATTTGAGGAGTTTATCTCTGAAAGTGTTTTGGAGAAAAAGCAGTGTACCCAAAGTTCTGAGGACAACAACTGGGAAGATTTGGAAGTAAAAACCAGCACCTTTAATGAAATTCATACTGGAAGTCCTGGGAAGCCAAGGAAGAAATTTAATACGAGAGCTGGAATGGCACTTGAAGAATACCCGGAATGTGTCAATTTTGCATATATTCCATTTAAGGAGGCATTAAGTGGAAACGAGGGCGAAGACTGGAAGCGCGCAATTCATGAAGAATTTCCAGCACTGATCAAAAATCAAATTTGGGATTCGGTAAATCGTCCGAAGGACTGAAGTGTAATCGGGTCCAGAATTGTGCTTCGTAATAAGTGTAATGCAGAGGGAGTCCTGGAAAGAAGGAAAGCATGCGAGGTAGCCGAAGGTTATTCTCAGCGTCCAGGGGTCGACTTTAAAGAAACATTCGCCCCAGTTGTTTGTCTTGATTCTGTCAGATTGTTGCTAGCTCTTGCTATAGAAAATGATCTTACTGTTCATCAGCTTGAAGACACGACTTCTTTCTTGAACGGTGACATAGAAGAGGAGATTTATATGGAGGTTCCGGAATAATTTCAAGAAATGCTGCCTGAAATAATCTTGAAGGAAAAATTGAAGAACTAAGAAGTGGATTTAAGGAGAAACGCTTCAGAAATGCTACAAACAATTCAAAGTGACAATTTAGTTTGTTTGATGAAGAAGGCCCTTTACGGTTTAAAGCAAGCTAGTAGACAATGGTAAGTAAAACCGGATAAGGAACTTCGTGTCTTTAGATTGAAACCACTAAACGCAGATGCTTGCATCTGCATGGCAACATCTGGAGATGAGATCTTAATCGTTGCCATTTATGTCGATGACATGTTGTTTTCAAATAGCTCCAGCTGGCTGCCAAGCTTCAAACAAAAATTCGGGGAACAATTTCAAATAAAAGATCTGGGAAAGGTTAAGCACCTGCTTGGGGATAGAATTTCGAAAAGGAGAGTATTTCTTGGCAATATCGCAAGCTGCATATGGGCAATTCCACAGAACTTTTAGATTTGCAATTTCGCGTCTTTTTTACGTTTTCATCTCATACATACATATATATATAAAACTTTTTTTCTGTCATACCTGCCTCTAAAAACGTTCATATGACAGTTGGAAAAAAAAAAATATATATAT
>NC_046659.1:21839048-21841872 GCF_010883055.1 Belonocnema kinseyi | reverse complement strand
TATGACAGTTGGAAAAAAAAAAATATATATATATATATTTTTTCAACTATCATATGAACGTTTTTAGAGGCAGGTATGACAGAAAAAAAGTTTTACATGGGGTTTAGAAATTTTGTGAGCTATCTGTGAAGTCAGGAAGTCATTAGAAAATGAAAATTTTAAAAATAGGCTTGTGACTCAGTTAATTTTTAAAGATCTTTAAATTGGTGCAGGAGCGGCGTCAAATATTTTGATGTATCAATATTTGGAAAAAATATAAGGTATATATGTAAGATGAACCTACAAATTTCACACATGTGCTATCATTCTACAAATAGTTACATGACCATGGAAAACATGTGACCAACTTTCATTAATTATTCAATTTCGTACTATTTTGTTCTACGAAATTTACGCCGTCCAATTTTTTTTATTTCTCATCTTTAAAGTTTCTTCCTCTTATGAAGAGGAATTAATCGCGACCACCTAGATAAATGTGCCTTTTTTGAATTAGTTAAAACAGTTTAAAAATATTGTCCAAAAACGTGACCGATATGACAATTTCAGTTTTACATGAAGCACACTCAAAATAAATATTCTATAACCGATATCACAGTTGTGAACTAAACTATATAGAGTAAATTGTATAGAAAAATAAGGCATTATTATTACGTTAAAGGAAATTGATATTTAAAGCAAATAAATTCCTATTCTGCACGGAAAAAAGTACACTGTAAGATGTATAATTTCGCACTAATTTCTCACAGTAAAGATGAGGTTTAAAGCGTACTATCCACGCCGTCAAGTGAAAATCAATTACGCATACAGTTTTTTTAGGTCTTGAGGGTGTGAATGTGTGTACTAAATATGAAAAATGTGCTGTAGAAAAACAACTTGTTTTTAGTTGCAAATCTAAAAGTTCTGTAGAATTGCCCATATATTGAAGAAATTCTCAAGAAGTTTGGAATGAAGAAATCAAAATCAGCTGTAACACAGGTGGATCTGGGAATGTGATTGAAGAAACTCGAGGAATCATCTAAAGAAGATGTAAGTTATCCTTTTAGTAAATTCATAGGGAGTCTTATGTATCTGTCCGTAGCTACAAGGCCAGACATAACCTAGGCAGTTAATTATCTAAGCCAGTTCAACAATGCAAACACGAAGGATCACTGGACTGTAGTTAAAACGATGCTGCGATACCTTAGAGGAAATTCGAAACTAGGATTAAAATACAAGAAGGTTTCAAATAAACTGGAAGAATTTGTCGATTCCAACTGGGCAGGTTGTTCAGAAGATCAAAGATCATATAGCGAATTCGTCTTTTTACCCGCACATGGTGCTGTCTGCTGGGAAGCTAAAAAGCAACGCACTGTGGCGTTATCGAGTACAGAGGCCGAGTACATGGGACTGGCGGAAGCTGCAAAAGAGGCGGTATATCTATAAAGGTTCCTGAAAGTAATTGGATTGGGAAAACAAACTGTTATTCTGATTTGCAACGACAATCAAGGTGCTCAAAAGCTTGCCAGAACCCCGGTCTTCCACTCTAGAAGCAAACATATTGACATTCAACATCACTTCGTGAGAGCATTGCAGCAAGTTTGGATCAGCTTAGACTACATCCCATCAACGCAAATGATGACAGATATCTTCACCAAAGGTCTGGCAGGACTGAAACACCAAAAGTGCTTGGCTCAGTTCAGAATAAGTCATTTCTGACCTATGAAATTGAAAATAATAATTTTTTTTCTGTACATAATTGTCACATAATTCCAAGTCGCCGATTTATTATCACCTTGGAATACAGGGTTATGGTGTCTCTGCAGCGGGTTAACATGGTGAGCATTCATTCTAACTACCCCAGGAAACCACCCCTAACGTAAAATATGGATAAATTTGATGGGAAGACCTTTGAGAATGTTTTCAACTCTGCTACTATCGAAACTCCTCAAACTTCGAACTTATCCAAGTAGATCAGTCACCTGGTTTTTCGAAAGACCCCAATGCTCTAAGATATGAAATTCTAGCGTCCCCAAAAAATACCCTTGATCGGCCACGTGATTTTTTTTCGATTAAATGCTGTAAGTGCGATCAAGTTATAGAAACCCCAAAAAACTGCCCTTATCGTGAAGTTAGTCTTAATTTTATTGGTATTGTGTGACAATTATGTACAGAACAGAGAGCACTTTTCTCTAGGTGTGATTTGAGCAAATGGTTCTCATAGGTTATTAGACAGAAAAAGTCCAAATGTATTTTACAACATACATTATATTGATTTATTGTATTTATAACAAGCAGAGAGGCTGAGATTGAAATAAGAATTCGATCATAAATAACAAGCAGAGATTCTATTTCAATATAGTAGCCGACACTCAAGGGTCCTTTGTTAAGCTTTCGGATTAAAATTTAGAAATAGTTTTTTGTTAACTTCAAAGTTAATAGCCTACAACATAATAATTTGGAATCTACGGGTTTCGTTGATTTTAGATATTTAACTTTTTTTTAAATGTGTAAAATTGGAATGAATACAACGTTTCTCGTAAATGGAATGAAATAAACCAAAAACACAACATTTTTTAATTCGACTCGAAAATTGTATATTACTATATAAGTTATAATTATAAATAAGTATAATAAGAAAATTCATCAATTAAAAAAAAAGTGTCAATAATTTAAAGAAAAATTTAAAAAGGGAGAGTCGGTTTAGTGACGGCCAACTACTGTAAATAACTCTGCCTCTCTTATTCCAATTTAGCTTCTCTGATTGTTGTTTACGATCGTATTTTATTTTTATTTTCGGAAAGGACATTTCAAAGCGTTTGGACCATTTAAACGAGCTACATAGACC
>NC_046659.1:21830230-21838948 GCF_010883055.1 Belonocnema kinseyi | reverse complement strand
ACAAGGCAAATAAATTACTAACAAGAATAAGGGTTACCGCAAAACTTCATTTTTAATTTTCTCTAATTTCCGACTACAAATTTTTCATTTTCATTAGTATTAAACGACCAGAATGTTATACTTGTAACATTATTAACTTAGAATATTTTATAAACGGAATAAAACAATTTCACATTAATATTGAAAAAATTGTAAATTTGTTCTACTTGATAGTTTAAGGTTATTTATTGTAACAGTGAAAGAGCAACGCCCTTTAGTACACAGGATTCTTAAACATTAGGATAATACTAAAATATTAAAATTCGCGTGAGCACATAATTTAGTCCGTAGTTAAGGATATGTCTGAAAATACAAATCTTGACGCAATCCTCGAGATGTTTAACAATGTCCTTATTCAATCATAGATGAGGTGGAAGAGAATGATAAGCAGTGGATTTTGTCACAGAATTGAGACCGAGTGGTTGATTATTTGAGAATGCCATTCTCTGATGTGTATAGTAGAGTTTAGAAGCCTCTTTGATTGCGATATTCCTAACTGCAGCGATTTTTATAATGTCTTGCTATTCCTTGAACTTTGAAAAAATTTTCTCTCTTACGAGGTACGAACCTTTGTAATTCAGACAAACGGGTGGAGCAGATTGTTTTGAACAAAAAACTTCAGTGTTGTGCGGTTTGTCGCCGCAGTGAAGACATCTTGGGTTTCTACACTGAGAGGCCACGTGGCCTTAACGAAAGCAAGAATAGCCCATTTTCACTGGTGTGACATATGGATGAACCCTGATTCGAACTTCGAAAATGTAAACATATTCCGGAATTTCTTGACCTTCAAAGGTGATTGCAATAATTGGGAGGTCACGAATGTTCTTATTCCATCATAGTTATGGTCTTGCCTATTTATTGCCATTTCCAATTGTCTAGCCGCAAATAGAAGAAAACGATTTTGCGCTCTTTCTAATCTAATTTTATGGATCATATAAAATTGAGACCAGATAATCGATGCATATTCAAGATGCGGACGAACAAGAGAAAAATATAATGTCTTCAGAGCTAGAGGGTTCTTTAACGTTGAAGAATTTTTCATGGCGAAGCCCAAAGATTTGAGACTTTTATGTATATCATCAGCAACTTGGTCATTATAGATAAGGTCTTTGTTCACGATAAGCCCCAGGTCACGCATCAGCCCCACCAAGATTCTCATCATCAATCATTGAGTGTAAGAAAAAGACTTATCTTCTACTCGTTAGAGTGACGTTGATGACTAGATGGCCAGACGAGAACGATGGCATTGGTTGTTGTTCACGCCACTGTTAAGCCGTGCTCCTACGCCGCTGCTGTGACGGTTGGCGCGAAGTCGAAGGGGAGAGGTGAGTAAACGAGATAAGCCGCGCACGCGCTGAGATAGGTTCGCGCGCGTTTTTACGCGCGCTTCGATGTTCTATGCACACGCACACACACTCTTCGGGACTGCACTCGCGTGACGCTACCTTTAATCCGAATTCAAAATGAGAGAGAGATGGAGTTTACCACCTCACGGGAGGCACCATGAAAAGTCCCGATCTATTTGGTTGAGAACCAAAGCAGCCTAGTTCAATTCCTTGACTAATTAGAGATTTTAATTTATTCTAGCGAAGTTGTACACTGATCAATTTACTTTACAACCGTAATTTACTTTAGTTAAATTATGATTGTTTTTAAGGTGATTAAGCTTAATAATTATCTACACACTCGTAAGGGAAAAAACCGTAAGAGGCACAAAAAACCCTTTTATTAACACACACACACACAAATGAGAAAGTACATAGGGGCAATCCATATACCACGTGGACATTTTAGGGGGGAGGGGGTATGGTAAAATTCCACGCCCGTCCACGAGGGAGACCGAGGGGGTCGGGCTAGAATCCACGTGGACACTCGTTCCCCTAAATCTGTGAAATATATACTGAAATCAGACAAGGTATACTCGAGGTACACTCGCATTTTCTATATTGTTTTTGTCAAAATTCCACGGCTGCCCATGAGAGGGGAGGGGGTCAAAAAGTGGTGAAAAACTGTCCACGTGGTATATGGATGGCCACATATAAATAAAGGAAATAATGCGAAAGACGAGACGCGAGCGCGATCACGCCACCACGTGGTGGCCGAGAACTTTCACACTGCACACAATGAGCTCGCTCTTTTCACACAGCCACAGATTTTGATTGCCATGTGAGTGGACGATTTTATGAATTGCAAGGATGCACTACCGTACGTGGGTCCAGAGAGATGCCGTACGTGAGTACGGAAAGAGAGACCGTACGTGGGTACAGAAAGTCACGAGGGAGAACCGCACGCTTCACGTCGTAGTCGACTACTGGCACCAAATGCATGGAAAAAAACTTTATTTTTGTAATATATTTGTAAGTAATAATAAGTATAATCATTTTACCATGTCATTAAATAGTTTATTAAATATTTTATTTGTAAATTCAAATGATAAAGTTCATATTTATTTGTATAAGACATGTCTATATACAGTATAGTATATGAAGCGAGCGGTGACAACGATTGACTCTACTTTCTCTCCATCTGCCCTCTTTTTACTTTGTTCTATAACTGTAATGAGCCGATCACACTAATTTTTGGAAACATATTTTTTGGTGTTTCGTTTTCTTCTAAATTCAATAAATAAAGGCACTAAGCCATACAGTGTTGTCGTTCTTTAAAGTTCGAATCTCTTTCAAGTCTAATTTATAATAATTTATGGTGCCAAGTAAAAATTAATTAATTCAGATTACAATTGTTTAAGACATTTCGGCATACGATGGTGTCCATCTTCAGTTAATTATTCACACAATATATTTAGACATTATATGGGTTAATAGTTCATAATATGGTTAAAATGACAGTTATTAGTTTTTATAAACATATATCTTTGCTCAACTCTTTTGGTATTCTAATTAATAAACAATTCTTTTAGACATAATTTTTTATTTCTTCGACATTAGCATTAAATAATATAGATATAGAATATAGAATTATATAGATAATATAGATATTATATAGATAATATAATATAGAATATAGAATTAAATAATCTAGAATCTATTAATTTTAGTAACCGGGATAAAATCATTCTTAATTTTTATTTGCAATCAAAACGTTTTTCTTTTTCGACCTAGGATTTCTGTAAATTCATGTAGATTCTTGCAGTTGTACTTTGTTTGTGAATTCTTATAGAAAATAGAAACTACAATAAAATACAATATACAGTAAAATACAAAAAAGTGCAAAATTCGTCCTAATAATAGAAAAAGTTGCACTTTCCTGTAATTTTGATTGTAATTTACTGTATTCATCTGTGAATTCCTGTAAAAATTGATTTAATTGTTAGTGCAATTTTGTAAAAAAATTTTCCACTTGGGCAGTACATGAATTTTATGCAATTTTTTCCCCGCAGAATCGAATTTATGTGGATAAAATTTTGTCTACAAATCAATTTCCAATGGATTTTGATGTTTTTTATCGACCGTAAGGCTTCCAGGTATAAAGAGTCAATGAACAAAAATTGTTTAAAGAATTAACTATCCTTATCTATTAGTAAAGTAGAAAAAAAGAGTAATTTAAAATGCATTTTTAGTTGGTTTTGCTAAGAAAATAGTCTCTGCTTGGGAAAATGGTCAAGATGTGTAATTATTTATGAAAAGGTTTCTTTGTTGTCACATAAAAAATTGTCGGTTATTCAAAATGAATTCATAATTGAAAAAAAAATTCTCTACATGAAAGTAGATGTGCAAAGCTGAATCTAGGAAAATTCATGTATAGACAGTAGGTCAGTATAACAAATTAGAAAAAGAGGACCACTCGAATCTAAAATTCTAAATGGGCGGAGTTCTTGTGCGCCCACCTAAATGGTACCGCAAGCGGAATCCAGGGAGAAAATAAAGAGGGCCCGAAAGCTTGTAGGTAAAATCCTAACCCTGAGCGGAATTCGTGTGCACCGCGATGCACTACCGTACGTGGGTACAGATAATGGTTGTACGTGGGTACAGAGAGATGCCGTACGTGGGTACGGAAAGAGAGACCGTACGTGGGCACAGAAAGTCAAGAGGAAGAACCCTACATATATACATATGTACATACATACATACGTTGCGCGCGCAGGCGCCGATGATTTTATTCAACCGAAAACACACGATTTGCATTTGTTAAATGTTACGATGTAACATATACTATTATGACCATGATGCCATGCCAAAATATCACATTGTAATATAGAGGTACGATGCATTATCCCTCTCGACGTAGACTGGTGTGAATCTGCACCAACAAAATTTTCAAGTTGCTGACATTTTCCGCTTAGATTTTTCCGAGGTATATCCCCACTACGACAAATATGCGGTACCTCTCTAGCATCTGTTGTCGTTAAGTCCGCGTTTATGTGAGCTTGGCTGCTGTACTAGCAGGCACTAAATTTTGAGTGCATATTTGCACAAGTGTTCCTTGCGTGTGTGCAGCATCATTGCCGACTCCGAAATATAAAAATCGTGAATTTTGCTGTTGGGCACTTGGATTTCTAATAATACTCAATTTACAATAGATTATGTTTCAGAATAAGAACCGGCGTTTATAATCTCCGAAGTGTGAAAGATGTGGCAGCATTTCTGTCGGATTCCGAAGAGGAGCATTTTTCCGAGGACAGTAACGATGGAAGCTTATTTGGAGTACCTGATAATCAAGGTGAGTTGAATGTTATTTAAATGCAAAAAAATATGATTTTTCAACAACAAAAAAATCATTTTTTCATTAACATAGTTTGTTTCAAACCATTTTTTCTAACAAAATACTTTTTTTGTTAATTTAAATTAAAGTTTTGTATTCTACGAAAAATGTTATATAAAAAAATATGTCTTTCGATATATTTTGAACATTTCTTCATCTTTAAATCAGCTGCTGAAATCGCGAAATCACAATTTGCACCTGTGTACGGCACATGTGTGCTGGAATGAAGTGTACGGTGAGAGGGTTAATAAACTTTGATTGTGCAGATTATAGACAATATTAAATGACATAATTTCTATGTAAATAATTAATTCCTGTTACCACACAAACGAAAAATTAAAATTGAATTATTATGAATTTTATAATTAATAATTCATAATTTTATTATGAATTATGAACAATTATTTTCATTGACACATTAAAATAATTTCCACTTTATATTATTACAAAAATTAGAATTATTAGTAACATTTTAAAATAATTTCAGAAAAGTTAAAATATATTTTTGAAAATTGAACTCAGATACTCATTCCATCGTATCACACAATCTTACAAAAATTACATAATTGGAAAAAAGGTATTTCAAAAATAAATAAACTTTTATTATACAAATTTATGATACTCAATTGAAGAAGATTAAAGTTCAATCTGTATGTAATTTAATATTGCGAACAAAATTATTCAGCTGATAACACAGCCACACAAAAAAAAGTTCTGACCTGGAGGTCAGACTATGTTTACTATACGTTTTTGGGGTCGCTGAATCCGAATCCGGGGTCCATTTGACCCTATCAGATTATGATTTTGACATAACATCAAAAAACCAATATGGCGAACACTTTTTGGAAAAATTCATCGGATTCGCTTGAAACTCGTTACTCGCGGTTTTCCGGGGTCTCTAATTTCGAATCTGATATTATTTTTTCTAAATTCAAAATGGCGGATTCAATGTGGCGGACACTTTTTGGAAAAATTAATGAGATTCGTTTCAAAACTCATTACTCGGGGGTTTTCGGGGTCACTAATTACGAATCTGATATTATTTTTTCAGAATTCAAAATGGCGGATCCTATATGGCCCATTTAACCCCATTACTTAAGGATTTTGCCATAACCTTAAGAAGTCTAAATTTTTATATTTTCACGTTCATTTTACTAAATAATGGACCGTCGGTATTGGCCTTACCCGATGTACACCGCGAGGAAGTTGCATGATGGGATTTTGTACATCATGTAGCTCTTAAAAAGGCTGATTGCTAAAACTGCTGAGAAAAGGCATATTACTTTAATTCTCTTTTTTTTGAGATGTATCGAGTTCTTTTCTCTTCAAACGATCTATGTAGAGGATTTCTTTTTCGTTTCCTGTTTTGTCCCAGTGTTTCTCTTTTTAGCATCCAGCAAATGTCTGCAAGCATATTAACATCCCAGCGTTCCTGGTAACGAGTTTCAACAACTTTAATATCTTGGTGAAAACGTTCACCTTGTTTTTCACTAAAGTGTCACAGGTTTTCCGGAAATTTATCAAGATGAGAGTGCAGAAAATGCAGCTTCAAGCTTGAAACATTTACCATTCTTATCAAGAGCTTTGAGATACTGTTTTATAAAACCTAGCTTTAAATGAAGAGAAGGAATTATAACCTTTGATGGATTTACAAGGGATTCATGGATAACATTACGCGACCCAGGTTTAAGAGACATTCGAGTTGGCTAATTTCTTACCTTGTAATGATGCTCTCTGTCTCTACTATCCCATAAACATAAGTAGCAGGGGTACTTCGTGAAACCAGGCTGTTGCCCGAGTAATATGGTTATACTTTTTAAATCTCCACAGATCTGCCATCTCTGTTGCTCGTAGGCGATTTTATTCAGAAGTATTACCATGTTTACATAATTTCCATTCATTACAGTCGAGTAAGCTACAGATGAAAGGAGCATGGACGTTGGTATTATGCAATAATACTGCCTTGATACTTCTTTTGGATGAGTCAATGAAGAGTCGCCAATCTGTTGCTTTGTAGCAATTTTCTTTCATTTCATTCATGAGTCCGTTAATATCAGTGCAGAATACCAAATCCTCCTCTCTAGAAAAATATTTCCGAAAGTCTACGTCTCGATTTCGATACACTGAGACTTTTGTGCTAGGTTCTAGGAAATTTCTCGTTTTCATAAACGAAACTAAAAACGCTGCACTGTCTTTTGGCAAGCCCACATCCCGTATGAGGTCGTTCAATTCAGGTTGTGAAACTAACTTAGGAGCTCATTTTTTAGTATTTAGAGAAAAGACGTTTTCGCTATCAATATATTCGTTCTCAGACCCAGACTCATATTCATCAACTTCCATCTGTTTTGTACTCTATTTTGTGTTTATACTTAACAGTGTAATTCTTACTCACTTTATTCAAACAAAAAAAAAAAACAATTTTCTTCACGAAGAGGTTTGTTCCATTTTGTTGGAGTAGAAAATTTAGTTTCATTTTTATCTCTTTTCCAACGGTTCAACATTACTCGATAAGAATTAAAAATTATATTGGGACCCCATGAATGGTCACCAATAAGCAAGCCGAAAATTTTTTTGTTCGTAGCTTTGATGTCATCATCTATTTTCTTTCGCATTGAATTAACTTCGTACTTACAGCAAATGCAACAAAACACATCACTATTGCTATCACACTCTTGATATGGATTGTTACTTCTTCTTGTTGCATTGTACTCTACATTAGCCAAGTCACTAACCAATGTAGAGCTGCGGTTGCATGATGACGACTGCGAGCCCGATTTCTCACCCTGACTAGCCGCCGATATTGGGGATTTGAAACCCTGCATCGTAAAACGTTTCCTACGTGTCTCTGCCATGACGGCATCAAAACCGTGATCTAGGGACTTAGCCGGTTCACGGATTTTCTCCGTTGCCCGCCGTCACCACAGGGAGGAGCTCTGGCTGTAGACACACACAAGATATAGGGTAATTCCACGTGAATTAGAAATTAAAATTAGAGCACTTTAAATTCATAATCAGCGACCCCGAAAATCTCCGAGTAACGAGTTTCAAGCGAATCTGATGAATTTTTCCAAAAATTGTCCGCCATATTGGATCCGCCATTTTGAATTTTGAAAAAATAACATCAGATTTGTAATTAGCGACCCCGAAAACCCGCGAGTAACGAGTTTCAAGCGAATCCGATAAATTTTTCCAAAGTGTCCGCCATATTGGTTTTTGAGGTTATGTCAAAATCCTGATCGGAGGGGGTCAAATGGAACCGGATTCGGGTTCAGCGACCCCAAAAACCGTATAGTAAACATAGCCAGACCTCCAGGTCAGAACTTTTTTTTGTGTGGCTGTGTAATTAATGAAAGGCTTAATAACATTAAACAATTATTTTTATCACTTAAAAAAATTATGTAACTGGAATAAGGGCATTTTAAATATAAATAAACTATCATTATATCATTCAAATAATTTATAAAAATCATATAATTGTAATACGGATAGGTTAAAAATAGATAAACTTTTATTATAGAAATTACATCACATTTTATATAGTAGATTGTAAAAAAATTAATCATCTAATAAGTAATTATTAATTTTATAATATAAAAAGTATCAAAAAATTATTTTCAGTGACTCATTCAAATAATTTACATTCTAGTTTTTCAGAAACTTTACAAAAATAATATTATATGTGTTTATTCATGGGTTTTCGAAGAATCTTAGACAGGACGATTTTTAGCGACTCTCGGATATGACGCAATCGTAAGTCGAACCCTACATTATCTTGTATTTTACTTAACAGTTCCGTGGAAAATTTGAAAGAGAGCGTTCTCTTATATACTCGGTTGGAGAAAAAGCAAAATAGAAAAATTTCAATTTGGTATAAATGCACTTTCTTAAAATTGTGCTTCGATATGCAGTTACTGGGAAATCCGGAAACGTACTTAAAGATAAGTAATTCAAAGCAATTCA
>NC_046659.1:21828198-21830130 GCF_010883055.1 Belonocnema kinseyi | reverse complement strand
ATATATCTAGTCGGGAATGGTGCTGACTGAAAACAGATGATTTGGAGCGATTCGCGCGCCATCTGTTGGTCATTCTAAGGACTTATTGAACTACCCTCGTAAATGAATAATTTAATCTTTTTTTATTGATATTATGTTTATTAGTACTTTCCGCATGGCGGGCTTCTCCCATTTTTAACATCGAAAATTTTCGGAATTAGATAATCTAAGATTTTGTTAATAAAAATTTTAAAAAATGAAAAAAATTAATTTTGAAGAGAAGCCCGCAATAGATTTCGATATACTTTTAACAGTGCAAAAAACAAAATTTGAATTAATGCATTATTTTGCGAGTGGGTTTGCTGAAACTATTTGGAGGAAGTCACCGTTTCACCTTAAAACTTATGATTTCTGGAGTTAGTTAAAAATGTTATGAATAAATGGAATTTTAAGAAATAAAATTTAAAATTTGAAAAGAAATTTCAAGTAAAAATTAGTTGAATGCTTCAGTGAAAATTATAGTGAAATGCTTCTCATATTGTGAAATAATAAAGTAATTATTAGCTGAATAATCTGTTCAAATTTTTCAAATTAAAGAAAGGTTAAAATTTATTATCTTAAAATGAAGTGAGAAAACTTGATTATTTATTCGAAGGTTATATAATTGAATATCTGATATAATTTTCGTAATTAAAGTTTATATTAAAACATCCCTATTTCTATTGCATAATTTTTCAAATGGTTGTGATGTTGTGAAATGCCTATCTAGATTCAATTTTTAAATTGATATGTTAATGTGTTTTAATTTTGTTTGAAATTAGTATACAAGGTTATTTATTAAAAAAAGTTTCAGAAATAAAAGGTAAAATTAAAAAAAAAAGAATAAAAATGATTTCAATGCCCAAATGAAAATGATAGTTTAATTATTTTTACATTATGAATACATTAATTAATTATTAGCTGATTTTTTCACAATATTAAATTACATGAAGATTGAATTGTAATTTCTTTTAATTAGGTAAGATAAATTTATTATTTACTTGATGTTTATGTAATTTAAAATTGATCATAATTTGTTTAATAAAAGTTTGTGAATGTTTAAAATACCTCCATTGTAGTTATATTATTATTATTACACCATTAAGCCATTTCCCTTTCGGGGCAGGCGTGACTCACTCGGCAGGGGAAAGGAGTAGTGTGTGGAAGGGATAGAGATTTTTCAGATTGATCCAGAATTCTCGTGCTATTTAAGTAAATAACACGTTCGTTCCGCAACACTGCTCCGACCCAGGTTGCTGATCAATCTCTGTAACAATCACCCCAAGCGAAGAACCTCACGAAGTCGTTATGTAAGGTTCCCCACTTGGGTCCATTAATAGCCAAGGTCTTTGTTTCAGGCGTCATTCACTCTACTGACACTCTTTTTATTAACTATTTGCCGTCATGTTTTCCTGTCCTGGCATACTTCTCTAGCTTCTTTTATGTCCATGCATTTTTTCATGCAGGCTCTCGTGTTTCTATGACTTCTTATGTCTCTTCTAAGTAGGGTCTCATTCGCACATTCTAACCATTCTTTCCGTGGTCTACCTCTGGGCACGTTGCCATTTACTTTACCTTCATACAATTGTTTCGTTAGTCGTTCATTTGGCATTCTCTCAACATGTCCGAACCATCTTAACCGATTTCTTTCCCATGTGTCTACTAGCGTCTCTTCTGCACCACATTCTTTTAGAATTATCTCGTTACTTACTTTGTCCATTAGGGATTTCCCGATATTATGCGCATGAATCTCATGTCAGTTGCGTTAATTTTACTCTTATCTTTTTCTTGATAAGTCCATGTCTCACTACTATATAGTACAGTCGGTACAAATATAGAATTATGTATTGCCATTTTAGCTTTATTTGATATATTTTTACTTCTGATAAGGGGACCTGCTCTACCAATAACCTT
>NC_046659.1:21812924-21828098 GCF_010883055.1 Belonocnema kinseyi | reverse complement strand
ACTACACTTTCAGTATTTAATAAATAAAATGGAAGTGATTATTGAGCAATTTATCTCTTGGTAGATTTCGGTAAAAGAAGTTTTTTTCTACCAAAACACTAGGAAAATAATGAAAAATTTGCACTTTTATTTATTTAATGTTGATTGATATACTTTTCTATTTGGCGGGCTTTTCTCGAAATTCAATTATATTCGAAACTACACTTTTAATATCAATAAAATAAAAGTGATTATTAATCAATTTACATTTCGGTAGATTTCGGTAAAAAAGTGTTTTTTTTTTCTACCAAAACACTCGAAAAATAATGCAAAATTTGCACTTTTGTTTATTTAATGGTGATTGATATACTATTATATTTGGCAGGCTTCTCTCGAAATTAAATTATATACCAAACTACACTTTTAATATCAATAAAATAAAAGTGATTATTAATCAATTTGTCTTTCCGTAGATTTCGGTAAAAAAGTGTTTTTTTTTTCTACTAAAACACTCGAAAAATAATGCAAAATTTGCAGTTGTGTTTATTTAATGTTGATTGATATACTTTTTTATTTGGCGGGCTTCTCTCGAAATTAAATTATATTGGAAACTACACTTTAAATATCAATAAAATAAAAGTGATTATTAATCAATTTATCTTTCCGTAGATTTCCGTAAAAAAGTGTTTTTTTTTTCTACCAAAACACTCGAAAAATAATGCAAAATTTGCACTTTTGTTTATTTAATGTTGATTGATATACTTTTTTATTTGGCGGGCTTCTCTCGAAATCAAATTATATTCGAAACTACACTTTTAATATCAATAAAATAAAAGTGATTATTAATCAATTTATCTTTCCGTAGATTTCCGTTAAAGAAAGTGTTTTTTTTCTACCAAAACACTCGCAAAATAATGCAACGTTTGAACTTTTGTTAATTAAAAAAATTGGTTGGATTCCCGGAATTAGAAAATTTACGCCAATTTCAAATTCTCCAATTTAAAAATTCCTAAATAATAAAACTTCCTATACAGCTTATGATATTACTGATATTTGAAAAAGAAGCACAATATAAAATTTACGTGATATAATTTCTGCAATAACCAAATATCCGATACTGTAATTTTCTAATTACTACATTTTCTATTTGGAATATTTTATTTTTGTGGAATTTTCAGTCTTCCTCCTGAAGCGGATTAGGTTTTGGGATTCTAGGTGCTGAATGAAATTGCTTGACCGCGTCACGCCCCGATGTCCCGAACAGTGGCCCAAATATGACAATTTGTTCCAAAACAGCCTAGCCTTAGAGCAGTGCTCGGCAAACTTTTTGTTTCATTTTCAGGTATGGTCAGGCTCCACCCGACTTAATTTTTTCTACTACTTTTGGATCTATTCATGTACCTTAGGTATGTGAGCTCACTCCAGCATAGCTAAAACCTGTAAATCGGAAAAACGAAGGGATTTTTTTGGCTGGTTAGAGTCAGTGACTTAGACAAAAATCTTACAAAAGTCAGGAATTTCCTATTTAAATAATTGTTTATGATAATAAATTAGAAAATTTAATTTTTTCAATTAAGATTTTTTTATTAAGCATATAAAAGATTGTATATTAAAAATTTTCCAAAAGATTGTATTATTTTATAGGTCAGTGAAAATAAAGAAATCGCCAGAGTAAGCTTAATTAGAGTCATTGTTTGTGTTTGAAATGTCAACTACACTGAAACTTTGATACTCGGTCGATTTTGGGACTGGCTTTGGTGGGGAATTACCCAGATAGAGGGCCGCACACCCCTCGCAACTCTTTTTACTCCTATTTTCGGCGTGGCGTCAATGTTCGGAAGAACTTTATCAGCGGTCCGATATCTAGGGTTCAATGTATTATATTATTAGTTTAAAATTAATTTTTTATTTGAAAATTGATCTATTTCATATTATCTGAACATTGTTTTTTGCACAATGAAAATTCAACCACTTGGATAAAAGTTGAACCACTTTGTTAAAAATTAATTTTGTTTTCAAGTTTCAAATCTTTAGTTGAAAATTGAACTATTTTGTTTCAAATTTAGTTTTTTTTCTTAAATGTTTTTATTCCTATACAATTATTCACCTAAAAAATGTCACTTTGTCAGTTTCTTCTCCTGTTGGTTAAAACTGCAACTTTTTGGTTAAAGATGAACTGTTTTAGTGGTAAATTAATAGATTCGGTTTGAAAATGCAACTGTTTTACAAAACAATCCGTCTTTTGACATGAAAGTTCAATTACTTTTTTTTCATCTTGACTGAGAAATCTTTATATGCTGAAAATTCGTCTTTTTGGTTAAAAAATTGAATTCGTGGCTTAAACTACTTTGTTAACTTTGTTGTTAAAATAAAATAAAAGTGATTATCAATCAATTTATCTTTCCGTAGATTTCGGTAAAAAAGTGTTTTTTTTCTACCAAAACACTCAAAAAATAATGCAAAATTTGCACTATTGTTTATTTAATATTGATTAGTATACTTTTCTATTTGGCGGGCTTATCTCGAAATCAAATTATATTCGAAACTACATTCTTAATATCAATAAAATAAAAGTGATTATTAATCGATTTATCTCTTGGTAGATTTTGGTAAAAAAGTTTTTTTTTCTACCAAAACACTAGAAAAATAATGCAAAATTTGCACTTTTGTTTATTTAATGTTGATTGATATACTATTATATTTGGCGGGCTTCTCTCGAAATTAAATTATATTCCAAACTACACTTTTAATATCAATAAAATAAAAGTGATCATTAATCAATTTGTCTTTCCGTAGATTTCGGTAAAAAAGTGTTTTTTTTCTACTAAAACACTCGAAAAATAGTTCTTTGCCTTTAACGTAAATGTAAAAACAAAAACAACATTTCTTAAATTTATTGTTATAGGTCTTTCCAGAAATCCATTCAGTATTTCTTATGAAATGTTATCCACAATTGGTGAGAAATTTCCTTAACAAATTTATGTTGAACCTCTTTTTTTTTCTGTCGCGCCATTGTGCAGCAGTTGGTTCTCACGCTTCGCACTCGATGATGTGTTTATCTCGCGCTCGATTATATATTTACCTCGCGCTACGCGCTTGGCCTTTATATTTCCGCACATTCTTACGCAAACCTTTTAAAATGAAGACTCAAAACATCCACCACTGTAATTTTGTGATTGTGAATTCTCTTTTGTTAAAAGAACTTAGCTCGAGTGTTTGAGATCACCTACGGCACGCGACTGACGGCAATCGCACTCCGAGCTCGGTCTTTGCATTTCTCCCGCATTCGTGGACACACCTTTTAAAATCAAAGGTCAACGGGCCGAAAACTGTAATTTTTTATTTTGAACTCTCTTTTGTTAAAGCTCTTTCGGCTTTAACGAACACATTCTCATCACGTATTTCGTGCTTCGCACTCGATTTTGTTCAAAATGTCAACTTTTCTACATTATATACAACACTTTTATATCAAATATGATACATTCTTTATGTAACTCTGCCTCGGATTGCTTATTCAAAAATTGCAAAATAAAGAGCAAACTGTATTTATCATGATTATTTTTATATTTTTTTCTTATTTTTCTTTAAATTGTATTCTAAGCTGCGCTGAAACATGTATTATTGTGATAAATTTATACCATTACAATTCATAATATGCATAAAAATTAAATCATACTAATTCTTATTTCCTTCTTTTTATAATTTTTAAAATTTTTAATCTTGCTTTTACAATTAAATAAAAACTACTGCGCATCTGCATAGAGTCTAATAAAGGTACATATATAGGGTTCTATATAGGATCCTATGCCCGCTTTCGTCTTTTCTGTCCTTTTTCCAAACATTTAATTTTTTAATCTTATTTTTTTCAATTGAAAGAAAATCTACTCGTCCTATCTAAAAATGATTAATAATAAATTTATAGATCTTTTCAGGCGAACATGTTTTGTATGTTAATTTTAGTTTGTATCTTGTGTCGTTTGTTCAAGGTAATTTAATATTTTTATTTTGAATGTTATTTTTCACGCCCAAAGCCAAAACCACGCATCCTATCAAAATTTATAGCTCTTTTTTGGATGAACAAGTCTTATCATATTTTTTTCGTAGTTTGTGTCGCTAGTCCAAAAAAATTTTATTTTTTATTTTTAGTGTTGTTTTTTACGACTAAAAACAAAATCTATGCGTCCTATCGAAAAGTGACTTATTAGAAGTTTGTAGGTCTTTCGAGGGTGCGCAATTTCAGCTGATTCATTTTATTCGTATCTTGCATAGTTGGACCAAAAAATGGAATTTTTGGATTTTTCATTATTTTTGGTACGATGGAATTGGGAATTTTCAACTTTTCGACCAAATTAAAAACGTTGTTATGATCACCTTGTAGGACTTTCCAAATTCAACGTTTTTCTTTTTTTGACCTTTTTAATATCATGCTATTTTTGGCTTAAAATGTTCATTTTAGTTCGTTTTTTTGGATTTTGAAAATGCTCTAACTCTGATAATTTTCTTTTTATAGAAAAAAGTCATAAGGATAAATTGTTTGAGTTTCTGAGTACTATAAATAACTATTCATAGAATTTTGAAATCTTGAAAAAATGTGGTTTCAAACATTTTTAAAACGTGCTCACATTTTGAATTTTGATCCAAAATAGCTGGGTTACGAACTTGTTCTTTCTTTTTAGACCTTAAAAAAGTGTGCCAAAGCAGAATCCAATCTGATAATTTTTTCGAAAGTTATCGTGCCTACAGAATAGAGATTGCAGGCAGGCAGACAAACACCTTCGTGAAAATCGTTTTTTCTGACTCAGTGGGTCTCAAAACATGGAGATTTGATGAAAACCGACAAAGTGAAATTTTACATAAAACCAATACCTTGTCATTAGAATGAAAAAGACCATTACATAAGAAATAGCTCTCACTTCGATTATATGAACAGCAACACATTATTAAATTAAACAAAATTTAATTAAATTGTCGAATTGGAGGAATATGAAACTTTCAATAATTTTAGATTTTAGCTTTACGATTTTTCACCGTGATAAATTGCAAAATTACAAAAAAAAACGTGTTTGGTTCATAAAATCAGATTTTGTGGGCGCATAGAAAATTTATAAATACAATTTTATTAATTAAATTTTTTTCTTATTGGATGCGAATACATTATTTGATATTTTACGCGCATATTGTGTAGACGAGATATTTGTCAATTTGCTATATTTCCCTTCAGCTGAGCAGGTAAGCCGAGAAATATGGTTTGATAAAAATGGTTGAATATTGTCTGTCTCTCTCGTTGCTAAGTTTCTCTTTCTAACAGGTCAAAAATTTTACCAACCGAATCCTACCAATTTTCGGGTATGACGTTGTCTTCATACTTGCCAGGGGGCACTAGATTGTCTTTCCGATTTTCTTATGGATGTCACTGCAGTCATTGCCGTGCTCAGCCAAACCTACCGTTTCGCCTTAATAGAATCAATTAAAAGTTAATTAATCAGTTGACAACATAAAATGCATCAAACAATCATTTTCATTCAAACATTCTAATAATTTTTGCATTATTTTTTCGTTAAATTTGAAACAGCATTTCCATATGTTTAATTGATTAATAATCTTTAATACGAATTTCGAAAAAATTGAAATTGTTTACTTTTAATTTAAAAAATTGAATTTAGATACTCATTTCACTTCACAAACATCAGAAAAGTTAATTAATTGTAATAGAGGTATTCTAAAGAGAAAATAAACTTTTATTGTAAAAGTAATAGATTGTGTTTGAAATGTCAACTACACTGAACATAAAAAGCAACATAAACAACAACATAAAAAGCCTAAAGCAATTATTTTAATTCAAAAAATCAAATTACTTTAATTTTTATTTTATTTTTTGAATATTTTTATTTTTTTTTCAAATAATTCCAGAAAATTTAAGTTTTAAAAGGATTATTTAATAAATATTCGATCATTTCAAAACCAAAAGAGCATTAAACCATTATTTAAATTGAAAATTCAAATAATTTAAGGCTTTAAAAAATTATTTTCATTGAAACATGCAAATGATTTTCATTTATAATATTTGTTAAATTTTAACTTGTCTTTATTTAACTTTAATTAATTATAAGCTTTTAACTTATACTAGAAAATATAAATATTAACAGAATCTATTAATAATTAATAAATGACTAAAGAACATGATGGAGATATTTTAAACAAAAAATAAATTTTATTGTAGAAATAATAGCCAATATTTAATTACATAACCTTATTGCAAATAAGCAATTGATGCGACTTAACTGAAAACAATTTATATTTAGTTTTTTGAAAAAAATCAATCAGTCAATAGTTAATTAGTTCATAATATAAAAAGCTGTAATACATTATTTTAATTAAAACATCAGAATAATGTTTACCCTATATTTTGGCGAACATTTGAAGTATTAATAATCTTTTAAAATAATTCCACAAAACTAAAAACCTATTGACATATAACTTTGAATTAATAAGTATATTTGATAAGAATCAAATCAAACCTTTCTTCAACCGTCAATGTCAATATGAGTAAGAATTTTCTGTAGGACTCAGGGTCTTCATTAAATTAAAAGAATAAAAACGAATTACTGGTCAGTTCGTTTATTAAAATTTTGACGATTGGCTATCACTGCGTGCATTTTTCATAGAATGTAAATAAATAATATATAAATAACGATCGCTTCTTACATGTAATTATAATCAAATTTGTTTTGAAAAAGCAAAATCAATAAAAATACCTGTGCTTATTATCTTGTGAAAGACAAGAAAAAATTTACTTTTGGAGTCAAACATCATGTAAATAGTTCAGACTCAATTTTTAAAAATAATACTGATGTGCGTCACCCAATTAAATTAAAATATACAAGAATGTATGATATAAAAAACACAAAAAATTGAAGAGGCTTTTTTGAGAAAATAGATCTTCATTGATGTAAAAACATAATATTTATAATGTTTCTGGACAACGACGAATATATAACAAAGTAAACAAGAGACATACAATAAGGCGGTAAATTCATTTATACAGTATAAACCAGTATAAACTTTTTTACAACAATTACATTAAAGGAAATATACAATTCCAGACAAATTTTCGGTACTATCAATATCTTTTTGACCGAGTAACAATTTTTAAAGAGTTTAATCAATATAGATTAATCAATATTATAATAATATTGATTTAGACCAATAGACAAAAAAAATAAAATATAAAATTATTAATTAATTTTCCTGATCAAAAAGCCTACATCAATAATTAAATATAGATTTATGTTTAGTAAGAAAAATCTTGCAAGTATAAGAAATTACGTTAATATTCAGCTTGTAAGGAGATTTTGAAGAAAATGTTCTCGTCCCTCCGTAGCTCAGTTGATAGAGCATCAGACCAGCAATCTGAAGGACCTGGGCTCACATCCCAGGGGAGCTAGAGAGCATTTTTTTCGCAATCTTAAGATTAATCAATATTTCATTAATATTGATTTAGATCAGTAGACAAAACAAAATTAAAATATAAAATTATTATTTTTTAATAGTGTCCTACAAGTCTTAGTTTTCCCCTAGATACAAAAAGTAGGGAAAGTTGAGGGATTTCTGATCACACAGACCATACAAAAAATTTGTATGCACGAGACAAGTGACTAGGCTACCCTTACGGATTTTGATCCGTTGAATTCAAATCTGGCCTCAGAATTTTTCCTACACGTCTGAATTTTCCCCTAGATTTAAAAAGTAGAGAAAAGTTAGGGATTTCTGGTCACACAGGCCATACCAAAAATTTGTCTACACGGGACAAGTAACTAGGCTATCCTTATGGATTTTGAGCTGCTGAATCCAAATCTGGCCTCAGAATTGATTTTACGATTTTGAGTTTCCCTCCAAATGCAGAAAATAAGGAAAACCCCCGGGATAACTGGCACATTATTTTGAAAGTATCAGTATACGCGAAAATAGGCACATCGATATTATATTCTTAAGTGCAAAGACTTGTCGAGACTTAAATTGTACACAGAAATTCTTCAGTGTGCCTTCTATTTCTTACAGTTTTGCTTGCGAAACAAATCACTTATCCCGTGCAGACAACTTTTTTTGTGGGCCTGTGTGACCAGAAAATCTCTAGGTTTTTCCCTTCTTTTCGCATCTAGGGAGCAAATGGTAAAAGCTCGAAAAATTTAATGGTTAAGTTTATATTGAGAGCGTAAAACTGCAGAGAAAATAGTATTTTTCTTATTTTTTTCTTTAAAAGTCAGTATAACATACGCAAGACATTCAATTTCTGTATATTTATCCTAGCTAGGGGAAGCGATAAGCACACTGGGAAATTTTTGTGTATGAATTTAATCTTTAAGAGTCACAACACATAAGAATATGACACCAGTACGTTTATTCTTCTGTATACTGGTATTATCAAACTAATGTCCAGAATAACCCTAGTTTTCCCTCTAATTTCTGCATCTAGGGGAAAACTGAGACGTGTAGGACAAACTCTGAGTCCAGATTTGGATTCAGCAGCTCAAAATCCATAAGGGTAACCTAATCACTTGTCTCGTGCAGACAAATTTTTTGTATGGCCTGTGTGACAATAAAATCCCTAGGCTTTTCCCTACCCTTTGCATCCTGGGGAAAACTGAAACGTGTAGGATAAATTCTGAGGCCATATTCGGATTCAAGGGCTCAAAATCCATAAGAGTAGCCTAGTCACTTGTCTCATGCAGACAACTTTTTTTTTGTGGGCCTGTGTTACTAAAGTAAACATTTATGTTGAATTTTTTTAACGATATTCTCAACCTTTCAGAGAGTTCTTGAACATACGGTAACGTAACTTTTAAATCCCATTTTTTGTACGTGTCAACCCAGTTATTTTCTTTCTGAAAACATTGTAGATTTCATCAATTCGTTCTCGAATAATACTATTTATTATTCGCGAGCATTGGAGGTGACAGTAGTCACCTCTGGATGCTTTCTTAGAGCTATCATCTGCCATTCCACAGGTTTTAGTCGCTTGCTTCCTGATATTCAAGAAAGTTTCTAACAATTCCATAGGTGTTTAATAAGACCCCCTTCTGAGCTGTTGCCAATACCCTACCGACTCATAAATGTTCAAGATGTCCAGTACACCTTGCATGCACATTGCCTGTAGCCGAAATCACAATGGGATTAATAGATGCATGATCCACATTTCTCCATATGGTTATTACTTAATGCCTTAACTCGCTATACTTGTGGATTTTAGTTGTATAGGTTGACTGCAAATTTCGATTAAGTGGACAAGCAATGCCAATGATGTAAACTCTTCCACCTTCTTTTCTCGCATCACGATGTCAGGTCGATTGGTCTGGATGTAATAATCCGTTTCGATATGGTGACGTTGCAGATTTTTTGCAACTTACAAATTCTAGTTTGCATAGATGAACTCTTAATAAAAGCTCTCGTATGAGCGAGAGCCACGCAGACTTGCAGAATCGACGTAAATGATCGATTAGATTCACCCCCAACTTCACCTTCAGCAGATCTTCACGTCTCAAGTCTCCACATAAACTTCCGGGTATCTTTTATCGCTAATTCTTCTGACATCCGGAATAGAATGGCTGAGCCTGCCCATAAAGGATAGGATGGGTTATTTCTTTTGGTTGTTCCAGATCCAAGGCACGTTCCTGGTGAGGGTTAACCGAGGCGGTTACCAACAAAATTCTACACGAGGGTAGATAATCTCGCCTAAAATTTATTATTGTTCTAAATGTCTGTTGCGAACAGATGCTCCTAATCGGGAAGTCTATTTCGCATCTATAATAGGGAATAGGGGCTCCTGGTCCTCCACCTCAGCACCGAAATACAGCTGACCTTGACATCGGAAGCAGATCTCGGCGGCTATCTTTCTCTCGACCGTTGCGGATTACGGAAATAAAGTTGTGCCCATCAGTCTTTCCCCTCATAATTATGTGATTTCTCTCGTTTCCAATATATGCCGGTAAACGCGAAAATCGGTCTTTTGGCGTCTGTACACTTATCGTGCAAACACGTCTTGCCGTTCTCCGTTATTATACCTAAGGTAGGATCTCCTTTTCATATCAATGGTTTAGCTAAGCCTTCTGCAAATTCTATTTTTGTTCTTGCATGGTTAATTCAATTTACTCCTAGGCTGAATCATTCATTGATTTTCATTATTCCAATGGTGCATAATATGTGTAAGTAAATAATGAGTAACAATCTGGAGTGCCGAAAAAAGCGAGAATTAATTGCTTTAGCTATATTTTTCTAACCCAGTTATTTTTATGTAATATGTTCTCCATTCCCACAATTTTGACCTTGTGATATTTTGTATTCTCGACCCCCCGTATTTCGAATACCCCATTCTTGTGTGAAGTGCCGTATTATAAAGTGTTCCCGATCCATCCCTAATTTTGATACCCTTATAAAATTCCATAATTGCCTAAGAAGTGTTATACAATATTTCCGATCCATCCCTATTTTTGATACTCTTTGATTATGCCGAAATACCCTAAAAATTGTCATAAAATGTTACCGATCCTCCTTTATTTTTCGATACCTTTTTTTTAATACATAAATGCTCTGAATTATCATAAAGTTTTCTCAATACTTTTATATTATCGAAACTCCCCCTTTTTCCGTAATACACCAAAAATTATTAGCGTATTATCGACCGTTTTTTAATTCTCGATACCGTCTTTTTTTGCTAAAGTTCCGAAATACCCCAAAACTGTAAGGTTTTCTGGACCCTTTTATGTTCTCGATACCTTTTTTGTGCCGAAATACCCTACACATTATTAGAGTGTTACCGACCCCTTTTTAATTCATGATACGCTTTTTTGTTAAAGTTATGAAATACAATAAAATTATTTAAGTTTTCTCGATCCTTTTATGATATCTACACTTCCTTTTTGTGCCGAAATACGCCCAAAATTATTACAGTACTACTGACCTTTTTCTTGTATTGTCGATACCCTTTTTTTAATTATCGAAATACCTCACAATGGTATTAAAGTTTTCTCGATCCTTTTATGTTATCTATATCCCTTTTTAGTACCAAAATACCCAAACATTATTAAAGTTTCTCGATCCTTTTATGTTATCTATACCCCTTTTTAGTTCGTTATCGAACCGAGTTTTTGAAAACCCTTTCTCGTACCCGATTTTAGAACACCTTTGGTATTTATAAATAAAATAATAATAATTACGCCATTATGCGACAACCATCAATAATGTGCTCGATGGATTCGTTGGTATCTCCACATAATCG
Organism: Belonocnema kinseyi; assembly: GCF_010883055.1. NCBI lineage: Eukaryota > Metazoa > Arthropoda > Insecta > Hymenoptera > Cynipidae > Belonocnema > Belonocnema kinseyi. The sequence goes on along the minus strand of NC_046659.1, from coordinate 21,816,847 downwards.
GCACCGTTCAACCACGTCCTTATATAACACGTGTTTACGATACTTTCTGGTTCTGACAAACTTGTACTGTATCGCAATGATGAATCCTTTCGTCTCTGGATACAGAACACCCTTTCTTAGCCGAATATTGGATGCCTCACTATCCACTTCACGTTGATCTAACGTTTTGGGGTGCTCAAACCGTGGATAGCTTTCTGCCTCCATATTATTTCTAATTCCTCTATGGTTTCTGCCCTGACATTCAAGGCCCCATCTGAGGACAAATTCAAGGGCGTGTAGTCAAAATCCGCTTTACAGATGGTGCTGTACAGGGGTCATTCACAAAATACGTGATACATGTAGGGGTGGGTGGGGGTCTGCCGAAATATCATTCTCCATGTTAAAACCAATGCAAAAGGTATCACGCAGGGGGAGGGGGAGGGGTCAGAATTTCCTGAAAAATGTATCACGTATTTTGTGAATGGCTCCACAGCGCAAAATTTCGTTTGCTGTTAAAGTAGTGCTTCAACTGTGTAACTTGTGACTCACACAGTTCTTTGACATCTACAACGCCCCGAACCCCTATATGTCACGGTAGAACTAACCTTTCGATCGCTGAATTTTTGTGGTGCATTAAGTGCTTTGTCATTTCTATGCGTACGTATCTGTTTAATTTTTCAAGGTCGGTGTTAGACCATTTGATGAGCCCGAAGGAGTATGTGAGGACAGGGATGGCATATATATTGATTGCACTGATTTTGTTTACCGAGTTGAGAAAACTCTTCATAATCAATCTGAGTCTCGTATTGAAGGAAGATATTTATATGATGATGTATTTATATGATTCACCGGCAGCCATTGCTTCGATGTCATTTTCGAACTCGTTCTCTAGCTCTGCGGTCCCTTATTCCCCTCTGATTAAATGCACTGTTCTGCATTTATCTAGTCTGAACTCCATATGGATATCATTGGAAAACTGCTTTGTTACATCGATCACTTGCTGCAGTTTTTTGGCTGAACTAGCGTACACCTTCAGGTCATCTATGTACAGGAGATGGGTCACTTGATGACTATCCTCATTATCATAAATTCTGAACCCATGAGACATGCTTTTTAGTGTTTTGCTCAAGGAGTTCAACGCTAAACAGAACCATAGTGCACTGAAAGAGTCTCCTTGAAATATACTCGTCGTAATGTGTATTGATTTAATTATCCTTGATTGTCCGTAATAAAAATACTTTATTCTTGTACCCCAGAGCCTCATCGCATGGTTTAGAAAGTTAATAATGCCTGGGCAGATTTTGTAAAGTTTCAAGACTTAAAGAAAATAGTCATGCGGCACGGAAGGAAACGCTTGCTTGTAGGCAATGTATGCCATATGTAAGTTCATTTGATGCTTACGAGCTTGAGCCATACTGTGAGACATTTAGAAATTGTTGGAAGAAAGGCTATCGGTTGAAATTCAGATGGATTTTCAGCGTCTGGTTTTTTAGGTAACATATACGTAGTGCCCTGTCAGGTACTTGTACTAGAAATTGTGCACCATGTCCGGACCTGGAACTTTCCAGTTACTTGCCCTTTTCTAGACCGCTGAAACAACCAAAGCTGTGATGTTTGTCAGTTGCATTACAGGACTGTTGCTTACCCTTGTTTTCTCCAGTTTGAACCACGCAGTGTCCAATTTGCATCTGTTCATTTTTGCCCAATCACGCGACCAGTAGTTATTCATATCTTCTAATTCAGGGACACCGGTGTCTTGCTGGTTATTTTGCTTTACACTCAGTTCACGATTGAACCTTCTTTCGTCTGTCTGAAAATGTCGATTTTATTGCCTTCGTGCACTACTTTTCATGTACCGACGCAGTCTGGCAGTAAGAACATCAAGTCTCTGCCGTTCGGAGCCCATAATCTCATCCAGTATTGCTGGTGTTAATCTCTCGATGTACCGAGGATGGATGATTTTAGTAACATGGTTTATCAGCTTTCTGGTTCTATTTCCTTTTTTATATTCAGTTAATCGACCCAATTTGCACCTTACTTAGCTGACATCCATATCCAACCTGATCTTCCATTGTAGATCTCGATCCCTTGCTGAGACAAAAAATCCATTTTCAAGCCTAGTTTTGCATGCATGAAGAACTCAATCGGCCAAACACTTTTTGAGTTATCTTGCAGGCAATGTTGAAACATATGAAATCGAGAAAAACGCGTTTAAAGATTTACATGTTGAAAAAGGCAGCATCGGCAGGCTAGCACGAGACGCCTTTTAGGGGTTAAAGAATGCACCTGCGACTCTGAAACTTTTAGACCATGTTTTTGGGATGACAAGCTTCCATTTAAGCAACAAAAAATCAATTTTTTGAAGCTGTAACATGCGTTGCCCTCCTTAAGATGGTTACTGCCCAAAATTTCGAAGATATTTTTAGTTAGAGTTGGATTTTTAATTTTTAATATTTAACACGGGACTGTCCCGGTATATATCATCAGTCACAGATGCATCTTTATAATGCAATCAAGTAATCTGATAAGAGCAGTGTATCCCGACATATTGGACAAAGCCTGGTTTTTACTCCATCATTGACGGACTGGGTTGCAGTCAAGTACATGATGGGGGGACCTACAGCTTAAGGTGTGTTCCGAACCACAAGAACATAAGTAAAGGTACATAGGAAAATTTCCACAGGTACCGGCTCAGGGATCGAACCCCGGACCTTTGAGGTGAAGTTCGAGCGTCTAACCAACTGAGCCACCGAGACTCATTATTTATTATTATTATTTATTATTACTATTTATAATGAATTTGTTATTCTTTTAATTTAATGAAGACCGTAACACCTACAAAAAATTCTTACTCATATAATTTTGAAGATGAAATTCATTATAAAATTGGAATAGGGAAATTTGAGTATAGATAAACATTTATTATACAAATCATATCCCATGTTAAAAACATAACATCTTTTGTAAATAATAAATTTATCCTTTTTGTTAAACTATATTTAATTTCAATCTATATGTAATTTATTATTAAGAACAAAATTAATCAGCTAATAATAATTAACCAGTCAATAACAGAAAAAAGTATTAAATGAATGATTTTCATTGAATCATTCAAACTATTTTTATTTTACATATCTTTTTTACTTAATTTGCACTTTTTCTCTTACTTATTATTTTAATTAAAACATATGAATGGTTCTTATTTTATATTTTACTTTAAGCTCAAAATAGCATTTCTAATAATGCCATTTATTTTTTCGGTTCACTTTTTAAACTAACTACAGGAAACATTAAAATATATGTACAAGTAATTTTGAAAAATAAATTTAGGTCGTTACAAATTGTAAGTGTATTAAAGGAGTTATAATCACACTAACAAAATACATAAATTGTACTTTATAATATAGCACTGTGGCGGTGCTGCATGTAAAACAATGGTAAACACAAGACATGTTATGGGTCCATTGAAGAAATGGAAACAAACTTTAGTTTGTACACACAAAGGGCCCTCTGATTACCGATACTTAAAATACATCAATTCTAGTTTATAATATAACACTGAGGTGGCGCCACAAACTTGAACAATTTTGACATATTGGAGAATAGACTAAAGTAATAGAAGTAACAACAATGTAGTCGATTCCCACTATACTACATTACTAACAAGATGGAGGTTACCTCTTCTTACATGAAGGATATTCATGTATATACAACTTTTTATAATTCGGCAACACATTAACGCTGACATTTTTTCTTTCGGGTACCTTATAATGGTCATATCTTAAGGGCATGTGGCACAGCCAAATACATATATTATCGAACACACTTTAACAGTTTACTGAATATTTTTTTGAACCTAAGATCTTTTTTATAAATAATCTATCGAGCTGAAACGTTGGAAAATGTATTATATCACAATGAAGTATATTTAGGTACTTCATTTG
>NC_046659.1:21801588-21812824 GCF_010883055.1 Belonocnema kinseyi | reverse complement strand
TTAGGTACTTCATTTGGGTAGCGACTTCGTTGAAAATTATTTCCCACCAAATTAAATCTGGGAGCCCTTTTCACATTGTTTTTCTGAACCTCGATATTTTTTGAACGTTCGAACTTTTTTTATACACAAAATATCGGCCTCAAACTTCGCGAAATGCAAGAGCTGACAGAAAACTACGTTAAAGTACACAGTTAAAAATAAAAAAGATGTAAACAAAATATTTCAAGTATATCTTAGCCGGCACACAACAAAGGACTCGGCTATCAATTCCATCGGCATCAGCTGGTAACGGTTTTCGAGATGTGCACGAAAATCCGAACTCTGGCGGTACCTACTATCAGCGAGAAAATTCGAGCTCTTTGGCTTCGACGTTGAAAAATTAGGTGAAAAAAAGTGTAGGTTAATAAAAGAGGTATCGTTTTAAAGGTGCAAATGTTGTGCGTTAATAAGCCGAAAAGTGGTAGTATTCAAAAAAAGATTTGTGGCTTACAGATCTGAGAATCTGATGAAAAGTAAGAAAATTTGATTGCTTTTAAAAACAGTGAACTTTGAAGCATAGTTTTTTATTGAAGAAATAATAGAAAAACTCTGAAAAAATGCATGGTGGTATTCTAAAGATTTCTGAACAGATTGCCGTCGAAAAATTTGCAAAATATATATAATTGTTCGTTTTTTGTAAATAGATATGCGACTGAACCATTTTCAGTTTTAATCAAGATAATGAAGTAATTTAAATTGAACGTAGTTAGTTGAACTATCTATAATAATTTACAATCTGAAATTTTCCAGAGGAAAATCTTCGGTTTTTCTCAGGCCGACCTACCCAACTTGTGCCTCCGAGCCGCACTCTGGCCTTCGAACCCTTTCCCTGTGGTGAGGAAAACAGAGGACTTCAAATATCGCCATTTGTACGAAGACAGCAAGAAGCACATACTTCCTTCAAATTTTAAATTATTACAGATAGTTCAATTAACTACCTCCAATTTAAATCAATTCATTATTTTCTTTAGAACTGAAGATATTTCGGTCGCATATTTACTCACAAAAACGAACAATTATTTATATTTTGCAAATTATTCGACGGCAATCTTTTCCGAAATGTCTTGAGTACCATCATGAACTTTTCAGAGTTTTCTTATTTTTTTATAAAAAAATATGCTTTAGACTAAATTGTTTATAAAACTATCAAATTTCCATACTTTCCATCAGATTTTCAGATCTGTAAGCTACAAAAATTTTTTTGGAATATTACTTTTCGGCTCATTAACGTACAACATTTTCACCTTTAAAATGATACCTCTTTCATTAACCTACCATTTTTTCTTTACTTACTTTTTAAACGTCAAAGCCAGGGGACTCGGATTTTCTCACCGATAGTAGACGAGGCTCTAACAGCTGGCTCGTCCTACGGTAAGAGTCCTTTGTTGTGTTCCGGATGAGATTTAGTTGAAATAGATTGTTTTAAATCTTTTATTATTAAACCTTGTGCTTTAACGCAGTTTTATGTCGGCTTTTGCATTTCTCAGAGTTTGAAGCCGATATTTTATGTATAAAAAAAGTTCGAACGTTTAAAAAATGTCGAGTTTCAGCAAAAATTATTTGAAAAAGGTTCCCAGTTTTTATTTTGTCGAAAATAATTGTCAGTGAAGTTCCTAACTACGTACTCTTGGCTCAGGCGAATAAACCTTCCATTGCTCTCAGATAAGCATACCTTTCTGATCGTTTTTTTCTGAGGAATTTCAGTTGCAGGAATAATCCAGTGATCCCGAAACTTCAATTAATTTCTGAAAAATGTAAGAAGAATGAGGGGAGACTCAGGAAGGGTAGGGAATTTAGACTTAGAGCTGACAAGTCTGACCTGGTTTCTTCCTTTAACTCGATTCAAGTGGTGTTGATGAGTTGCGGAAGATCTTTCATACCCACATACTTCGATGATAGCTGTGAGGAGTTATTTTAAAGGGTTGAGATTGACTGCGTCTCGGCTGATCTTATACTCTGTGTCTTATCAAGAATCGGTTAGCATATTTACTGATGGCTCGGTAGATTTGGGCTCTGATAAGGTTGGTTCTCTCTTTTGCGTTCCTGAGATGGACTACAGTTTTGGGCTTCCCTTGCAGGAGGGCTCCTCTATCAAGTCGGCGGAGCTCTATGTGATATTTTCTACACGGAAGTATATCCGGGATATAAATGGCTCTCTTTGTGTAATTTTTTCAGACTCTAAGTCGGGAGATTAATTGCATTGAAAACCGCTTCTCCGACCCTCAGAGTCCATAACGGGCCCATAAGATTGGGCACTTACTTTACCGCGAGTTCTCTAGCGGTTCGATATTTGGCTTGTGTTGGATTCCGGCTGATGTTAGCATTGTTGGTAACGAGTCCTTGTTGAATTTCAGAATTAGGTCCGGCTTGCATATTGGTGATGTTTTGGGACTTATAAGAGTGACATCGAATTCTGGTAGAGTTGGCTTTAGACTTATTGTGAGAAGTCTAATAACCCTAGAGATTACTTTAAGGGGGGAAGGTAAAAAATCTAAAAGGCCATCTTTCGTGGAAATCCGTTCTCCGAGATGTTTGATCAACTTGGTAACTAGGCTTAGATCTCTCATATGTGTACGGGCCCTTATTTCCGTTGGATGTATTGAAATTTCCTTGTCGACTGCGATTGCGGAGCTAAGCTGAGCGACCTGCCCCACCTTCTCTTCGATAGGTGATAGTTTTAACGGGATGGCGAAGTAATAAGCGAGTTGGGTGGGTTTTTTCAGTAACTGTAATGCCATTCTATAATTTTATTGCTTTTGTACAGATTCAGCCATGAAAGATTTTTCCCTTTCATACTTTACCCTCCAATAAATATCTTCCCCTCGCTGGTGTATATGCCTTCACCCCCCTAGTGTACATAACGTCTCATCCCTGGCGTACATTTTTGCCTATCCCTGGTTTATACCTTTCTCTCCCTGGTGTACTAGATTACGATGCACCTGCTTCGTGCGTTTGGTCACGTGAATGAGACAGTGGCTCTTGTTATGTTGAGAGGTTGAATATTAAAAGTGACAAGTTGACTGATCGGTTATTCAATTTTCCTTTTCTTGTCTTTGTGTGAGTTCTGGCCATTTGCTGTTATAGCAAAAAGCCACAAATGAAAAGAAGAAAAAGAAGGAAAAACCCACACATCGGGACATAAAAGAATACAAATTTCGTAAAGTCCACTGCTTCACAGCAGGTTCGATCACGATGTTATTTGCTCATTTGATATTCTGTAACGGTTACAATAATTGAATACATCAGTGTGAATATTTCGAGAAAATAAGCAGCAACGATTTCGAGGTTTGTGACTTTAAAACCTATAAACGATAGAGAAACATCCTATGAAGCCACATTTTGGATCTATCTGTATGAAACTTGTTCGATCTTGGAAACCTGTGCGACCCTTCTTGCATCCAACTGCTTATTCCCTTTCTTACCTCATCCAAAAAACCAAATATCTAGATCCCTACCCAGAATCCAACTACAGTATCAACCTAAGCTCCCAACTAAATAAGAACCTAAATTAGAACTCAGATTTATGTCAAAAACTCTTACAAGGACGAGGTACTGGAAACTCGAATCCATATTATGACTTAATTGCAGATAGCTAAAAATCCAAATTTCTTATCCCGCTCAAACAAAATTATTATTGAAATACAGAATATCTAACTAATATAAATAAAAATTAGAGAGTCAGATTAGTGAAATTAGTTTTGAAATTAATACAACGATTATAAATACTATTACAGTTCGAGCTAGGACCAAATGCTCACCTTTTAAATAAATCCTAACCAATCCCAACGAACCAGGTTAAGAAAGCCGAACTTCGTACAAAATTAAAAATTCTCAGATTACAGAAGAAATTTTTCACGAGGATATTGAAAAAATGAATGGTAATTTCCTTACGTAATATATTTATAAAACTTGAAAAATTATCATGTTTTTAAAATGTCGCATCTCGAGAATCTAACGACAGCGAAGGAACATAAGAATCAGCTAGCTACGGGACGTCAACGAATCTCGTGACACTAAAAATAGTCAAAATTAACCCACCCTGCCTCCATCGTGACAGACCGTGACAATCTGAAGAATTTTAATTTCAATATAATTTTGTCAGAAAAAGTTTAATCACAAAATTTTTTAATTCATTCGATTCCCAGCGGAGTGAAGGAGATCTTTTTTTCAGAAAAAATGTAATTTAATTAGAATTGGTAAGGAAAAACTTTATTTCATCGACTTCTTCCATTAATTTTTTTGATAATTACTTAAATGTTTTTTTATTCCATTCCGAAATCGTTGGTTGGCGATACTTTTATTTCGAATAAAATATCATTAACTATAATAAGAAAAATATTGTAAACAAAACTATAATTCATAGCCAGTCATTAAATGTCCATTATCGAGTAATTGACGAAAATGTTACGAGGGAATTGAATATATAAATATTTAGATAAATATAAAGCAAAAATATACCATGAATGCAGGTAGCGAGAACTGACCCCATAGCATCCGCGCGAAACCTGGCGCTCAGCCAATGAGTTTCACAGGTACTTGGGAGGCAGCTTTTTCAAGTCTACCCGGTTTCTCCTTGTATGATGTTCAGAGTGAGAGAAAAGAGTTTTTTTCTAATTATAGAATGCACTGTTTAATCAAATGATAATTTTTATCATTTTTTCAAATGATAGTTGTGACTGCAAAGGGTAGAGTCAGGGATACAAAGAGATAGGTCTAAGTAGAGACGACGTATAGGGCGTGGAAAGAAAAAGATGGCGTTTGTGGGATTCAAAGTGTGCATTTGGGAAGGATTGAATATCTTTATGTTTTTCTGTTTATACGTTTATATCTTTTTGAATCTTTTAACTTCCAGCAGGGTGGTGCACTTGGAATTGATCCTCTGAAAATAAGTGTTACAGTCATGGATTGTAGCAAAAAACTTAACATTATTTTATTTTCTGTTCACACAATTCCACCTATCCATGAAACGTGTTTTTTATACATTCCAATTATATCAATGACAAATCCAAAGAAGTCATTAAATAAATCTGGAATATCGTTAATTATAAGAATCAACTTATGTGCTTTCCTCTTCTTATATTTTTGTTATGAATTTATGAGCTTATTTTGTACTATGAATACATACATTACACAATTTGGTTCTAATAAACAACAATTCAAGTTCCCTACGTTTTTCGGAGTAAACATTTTCTGTATCATCGGTACTGTAACATACGGAATCAAGCTTCATTATTGCCTTTTCGTAATTATTATCACTTACAAGACTTGAAAGATTTGTAAAACAAGTTTATCTTTTGTCAAAAAAGCAAACATTTTCTACATTATTTTTAATTTCTTCCAAAATATTGTTAAAGACTTTCTTATCCTACGTCGCGTTTTCATTCAATATTCATTATTTAATGTTTTATTTAAAACAACAACATGTATTAAAACAAATGTTATATAGATAATTTTGTTTATTTTGTGAATTCCTACCCCACAGCCAAAGGCCAATTTAGGGTTTTATACGATATACAGTTTTACTTAATAATATCTAGCTGAAAAGAAGTCTAAATTTTAGGCATCCGTAATATGTACATTGATCATTTGCAAGTTGCCGAAATCGCATTATAAATTCGTTAATAGTTATTATTGAGTCTGAGCGCGACATTGAAAAGATAGATTCAACAGGCGATTTTATTCTGGATACAGAGTTTAAAAGCCGTAAATAGAATGGCTTATAATGCCTAGCATAGATTCGAGGTACTTCTAAGTCAATTCGCCGAAAAAAATTTCTATAGTCTATCAGAGCGTTTAAGTTATAAAGAAAATTCGCCCCTGCCACTGTGCATGGGGACTTGTCCCGAACTTAAAAAAATTAGCTTAGCGGAGTTCTCAAAAGAGATTTACGGGCATCAGCTACATTCCCAATCAGAGATCTAGCTCTGACACTTGCATGGAGCTTTGATGTTCTCACAACCCGGCGATCGGGTTTACTATTTCTTTTAGCCAATTGAATGTAATCAGGTCCTCTTGGTGGGTATGTCCCCGGTTACCAAAATACAAGATATTTTTGTGATTTTTAATGAGTAACATTCCATCAAAGATGATTCAAAAAATTGTCTCCACAGATGATATTTTACTTTCGAAATTATTTGTATTGTAAGTTATAATTTCCATACGCGTACTTTTGTTTCTGAAGTAATTGGCTAAACATTTCCATATTTTTTACAAGAGTAACAATATTATGCAAAGCACTTAGATGCTCTCAGATATATAACACACGGTCGAGAGACGTGGTCACGGGTGCGATTTACCGGGATTTACCATAAGGCACCACTACATCAAAACTTCAGGGCAGCGAAACATTCGTGTCTTAAGAATACAGAGCGAACAAAGGATGACAGCGTTCTGCATCCATTTCACAAGTGACTCGTCATGTTTTTGGCACGCGGGTATGGCTTTAATTTTATAACATGCATTAACATTAAAACAGACGTAGTTTCATTGTCTCTTTTAAAAAATGCGCATTGTTTAAACAAAATTTGTTATTAAACATTTTATTTCAACTTCTGCCAGTTTTTCAAAAACTGAATTTGCTCATTTCCAATTTCATTTTTACGATTTAAACGTAGCACATACGGTCTACACATCATCTTTACCTTTTTTTAACTTCTTAATTAAATCCCTACCACAGTGACCCACGAAACTTCGATTAAGGAGGGTTGAAGGGCAGGGGGGGGGATTAGTTTCAAACAAAAGTCATAGCTGCTTAATGTTTTATGCTGAGAAGCTTATCCAACCTTCGGCAGCGTTGTGTTACGTTGGAGTTCATATGATCTCATCTTCACATTCCTGGCCCACAGTGGAAAAAAATGACATTTTTGGTTCAAAATAACGTACAGCCCACAAATATTGAGCGATCTAAACGAAATTTTTTTTTGAAATAAAGCTGTTAAGATTTCTAAGAGAATTTTCAATTTTTTCTAAATAAACAAATATGACGAAAAAATGGCCATTTTATCTATTTGACGTTTCCGGTGCTCGTCAATAACAGGAAAATGATTGAAATCGCCTCAGTTTCATAGAGTAAAATTAGATAAAGATGTTCCAATATTATATAATAAACACAACAATTGTAGATAAACAATATTTTATTACAAAAAAATTGTTTTAAGATTATAATTCTTTATATTGTAAGTAAATTTAATGAACAAATGCAGTAATCCGGCATTTTACGAAGGAAATTCATTTTTTTTATTTACATTTTTATAAATTAGGAACTTTATGACCATTTTAGCAAAATTCATAATTTGTTAATTAATATATGATCTTTCAAAAACAAATTTAATAAACAAATATATTATTCGGGCTTTTGTCGGCAGAAAAATTTGGGTCTTTCAATTCCAGTCTTTTCAGTTGGGAACTTTATTAAAATTTCAGCAACATTCATAATAATGTGATAAATTTTATGAATTCTTTAAACAAATTTGATCAACAAAGGCATTAATCACGCATTTGTCTACAGAAAAATTAGTTTTTTTCTATGTCAAGTTTTGTAATTAGGATATCGAAACAAAAATTTTTTCGTCGACAGATGCCCGAATGATGCATCTGTTTATTGATTTTTTTTTAATATAAAATTTATCAACCAATTATGAATTTTGCTGAAATCATCATGAAGTTACCAACTGAAAAGACTGGCCTTGAAAAACGTGAATTTTTCTTCCGACAAATACCGGAATAATGCATTTGCTAATTAAATTTGTTTAAAAAATCATAAGAAAAATTAACAAATTATGAATTTTGCTAAAATGATCACGAAATTCCTAATTAAACAAAATTTGCATCGAAAACAACAAATATTTTTGTGCAAAAATGCATGATTACTGCATTTATACATTAACTTTGATTATAATATAAACAATTATAATCATAGGAGAAACTTTTTTTATATAACATTATTTTCATTCAAATTTCTTGTAATATAACTTGAAAAAACGTATATTTATGGAAAATCGTAGAAAAAATTTGTTCAACAAATAATTTGTTTATAATTATTTTTTGTCAATTGTCTAATATTGGAATATCCTGAACTAATGTTACTCTATGCAAGTAAAGTAATTTCAACCATTTTTTTGTTATTGCCTTTGAAATACTGTAAAACAGTTTAATAAAAAAATGTAATCTTTGATTTTCTATTATTTTTTATGTTATCAAAATTTGAAATTTCGATTTTTCAAGAAAATTGAAAAAGTTGCTATGATAATCTTTTTGGGCGTTCAAAAAGAAACGTTTTTCCTTTCTTGACTGTTTTTCATATCGTGCGTTATTTGGCTTAAAATTTTAATTTTCGTGTGTTTTTTGGAATTTTGTAAAAGCTATAACTCTGGTATTTTCTTTTTTTTTATCAAAAAAAGTCATTAGAATAACATATTCGTCTTTTTCAATACCATGAACAACCGTAAAAAGAATTTTTGAACCATGAAAAAAGAGGCCTCTGCAATTTTCAAAATGTGTCCTCGATTTTTGAATAATTATACAAAATGGCTGGCTAACGAACTTGACCTTCATTTTAAGACACTAAAAGAGTTTACGAAAGGAAAATCCAATCAGTCAAGTCTTTTGAAAGTTACTGTGATACAAAAAAAACCATCCACGAAGAAACAGACCGGCCGACTGACAGACACATTCGTAAAAACCTGTTTTTCGGATTCAGAGGGTCTCAAAACGTGAACATTTGACAAAAACTGGGGGTCCAATTTTACACAAATCTAATAACTTCTCTGATGAGAATGTAAAAAAATGTTTAAATCTTTGAATTAATAGGATCTTATTATATTTTACATAGGGTAAGGGTGGGTATTACTGTGGACAAAAAATCAAGACGACTTTTCAAGATAAAAAAACAAGCGTTTGAAGGAGACATTCGTTACGCATTAATTCGTGAATCAAGATTTGGCATTTAATTAATATAATTCAGTCGTTAAGCCCTGAAAAGAAATCATATTTACGTGAAAAATACGAATCTAAAAAAAATGTTCTATGTGCGTTTTACTACGGGTTTGCATGATATACTGCGCACCAACTACTGCGGTGATCCAATCAATGCGCTAGTAATACTGCGATTTTATTTTAAGTGAATTTGCAAATATTTTGGGAAATTGAAGTTACGCTTACTCTTAAATTTATTAATCATTTTTTAAAATTACAATATTGCAATATTAGAGACAAACTGCGACTTTGACAGGCATTATCACTGGCGACTAAGAAAGCTTAGTTTGGAGGTTATGATATAGCACCTGGAAATCCGCAGTAATCCATTCATCAAGGCAAATCGTGTGCCATCGTGTGCCAAATACTTATTGGTGATAAGTATAAATAAATCACTTAATAATTTTCTGAATTACTTCGAAGCATTATATATATTCAGAACATTCTAAATCATTATTTATATTTGAAACCGCAGTAAATAGAACATCCGCAATAATACCCATACTTACCCTATATGTACTTATATTAATTACTTAATTGTAATAAATTAAATATTTTTCAGTCATACAATTTTTGCCCACTAATTGATCAAGGGAACTTTATAATTGATATATTTAATCTAATTCTATTATATTACTAGGGGTTTCACAAAATTTAGTTCAACGTCTGTTTTAAATTATTATTAATTAACTACCTACAACTCAGCTTATGCCAAGAAGTTGCGTGAAAGAGCGTCAATGAATAGGGCTGCCGTATACTAAGGTGAAAATGCGATAGCTGTGTCGACGAGGGCTGAGCTTTTAAATTTATGTAAAAGTTTCCGTACATTTTCTTCTTATTGAACAGATCCAGTTAAAAGTGAGAAAACAAAACGAGACAATCCTAGTTTGTATTTCTACTTATTTATTAGTATGATTTACATGAGTAAGTGCTCTAAAATCAACATATCGAATGATGAACCATACCTCCTCAAATATTCCAATAGTTAAAGAATCCTTTATTCCAAGGTAAACGAGGAACAATTGACACTGATTAATAGCTTCTTTATTCCCTCTGTCTCCCTGCCTTCCTTTGCGTCTAGGCTCGTACTTGTCACATTGTTCTTATTTCTCCTTGTTTCCCTTTCTTGAGTTTCTATATAGGACTTCTAAGCTTTGTTTCGCTTCCCCTAATCCGCGATCCCACGTTGCTTCCATTCTATTTAAATTCTTCTTAAGGCTTTTTCGTTCCTCTTTTCCCTTCTCCAGCATTCTTAGGATATTAGATTCTTTTCCGTTTTTCGTAACCATTAAATCTTCCGTTGATTCTTTTCTCGAATTCTTCTCGATAAGCCCTCAGCTTCCCTTAAATTAGAAAAACTCTGGGTGTGACTTCTTTTAACTTAATTCTCTTCTGCCTCTCAGCCTGGCTGTCCCTCGCTTTTCCTTGGAGACCATTTTTAAGTTTGTTTTAAAACATTTTCCGACGGATTTGGTAAGAATTACTACCATACATAAAATATGTGCTGGCCCCGCTGCTCAAATTATTAAATTATTAAAGCAAGGTCCCTTGAATGTGCCTTAGATGGGTTCTCTTGAACGACCGTTAGAATTTTCGTAATAATTTTTTAATTAGGAATAGTTTATTTTTTTCGGAAAAATATACCATATGAACCATGAGTACCAAGGAATAAAAAATGTGAGTTATATCATGCCCGTCCTAGCTTACTTCACTAATTGTTTACGTGAAAAAGTAGTCTTACGGTTCTATGAACGAAAGTTTAAACAAAAATTGTCCTACCTTGTGTAACATAATCGCAAAGAAAACGACAACTTCAATATCTGCTTGTGATGTCGTCGCAGCAGCACCTAAAGCTACTCCATCAGCTGCTGCATGTACAACCAATCCTAGAGTAGCAGTAAAACTACGCTCTTTTCCTCCAGTTTTATGAGCTGAACACTGATCCACCAAAAGCATGAATACAAATCCCAGTATCAAACTCACACCAATTAAACTATGCAGGTCTGCTGAAAATGATGTAACAAGTCTGTGCTGAGTTCATTAATTCCCATTTAAAGCAGTTCAGAATATTTGTATTCATAAAAATTTTTACAATATTAATTTGAAACGGGAGAAAGCTATGGCTAATACAGTCTGTCAAGTTAAAGCGTGGGTGGCTTTACTCGCAGTCGGTAAGGTGTATCGACATGATTTTGGTGTCAAAATATTAAGAAGAGCTCCCTCT
>NC_046659.1:21796070-21801488 GCF_010883055.1 Belonocnema kinseyi | reverse complement strand
GAGGGAGCTCTTCTTAATATTTTGACACCAAAATCATGTCGATACACCTTACCGACTGCGAGTAAAGCCACCCACGCTTTAACTTGACAGACTGTACGTTACTAAATAACTCCACGAAAATATCTGTATCGAAAGGGTGAAAAGAATGATAAATAATGCGAGGGTATTTCTCAGCCATAACCCTAGAATACTAATTAAAATAAAAATTGCTTGTTACTAAATGGGTACTTCCCCGCTATTGGGAAACTGGCCAATACAAAACTGTCCGAGCATTTTTTTAAAAATAAATAACAAAGCTGGTCAAAGTTAAAGATAATGGTTTGTTTCAATGTAAACTGCAAACGGCCGCATAAATTTGGCAGTAGTTCAGGATTTATAAACGATATTGTGAAAAGTCGCGACAGGGGACTGACGCATGTACCAGGGGACTGTCTTTGTGAAGTAAAAACTACATGTTATTACTGATTGACTATTTTCATTGTTTTTTATGTTAGAAAAATGACTTGTAATAAGAAACATTTATGTACCTTAAGTTCTGAAGGTTCAAATAAACGAAATATTTTTTCCAAATTCTATTTTATCCATAAATGTTGTTCCTACTGCAATAAAAAAAATGTATTATGATTTTGTTTTAGTAAAAGCATTATTTCTAATATAAATTTACAAACATTTTAGTCATATTTATAGTTTACAAAGTCATCAGTAAAAAAAATCGTTCATTTGAACGTTCCGAACTTCAAGCACATGAAACATTTGAAAATTAGCGTTCC
The DNA here is from genome assembly GCF_010883055.1 of Belonocnema kinseyi. Lineage (NCBI taxonomy): Eukaryota > Metazoa > Arthropoda > Insecta > Hymenoptera > Cynipidae > Belonocnema > Belonocnema kinseyi. The sequence goes on along the minus strand of NC_046659.1, from coordinate 21,800,718 downwards.
TACTTTGAGGACCCAACAGTTCGAATCACGTACATTTTAGACACATAATAATACAAACTATTTAGAATAATTATTAGTCTACATAATATCAGTCACATTTTTTTTAAAGGAACCTTAATTGCCTACTAAACGTTAACTTAAATTATTTCCGAAACATATTTATGGGGAACCTTAATTTATAAAATATTCTATCCACTTTCATTAACAAGTTGAGGCTAGGTAACTTCTCTACAATTTCTTCCTTAGCTACATCCTTAACTACATCTTCGACTGTGAGTTTGATGTTCTCTTGATATGCCATGACTCCTATTTTGAAATGTTCGCACGTATCAGAATCGCAGAAACAGCTCAAACTGCTCATTGTTAGTATTGTTAAACGAACTTTTCCACTCTGAACAATGGCCAAACGTCCTGGCGAGATTCTCTATTCTCGTCACGGCATTTGCCGAAACAAAAGATTGCCATAGTTTAAACATTATTTTTCGTTGAATAATCTAAAATTGTACTTCATAAATTAAACAATTTAATTAAGCAATTCCATTGGAGAAAAGCCGAGCCGAATCGGTATCCAGAACAAGTGATGACTGTTATATGTAAGCGACGGAGGTAAACATCAGTGTTCCTTCGAAGTTACAAAATTCATTTAGATTACGTCGGGTGGTTAAACCGATCACGACCACGCTACACGACTATGCAAATATAGTTCATAGCAGTATGTTAATAACAGTTGGCGGCAAAACAGTCAAAAAGTAATATCCAACTCTCAAAGCTGATTAAAAATAACGAGTACAACTAATGATAAATTTCTTAACTCAAAATTTTCATAAAGTCGGTTCGAAGTTTATATAAAACACTCAAAAACAAAAGTGTTCAGTGATGGTCCTGAGATTTACCGGGACTTCCGGCGATACTTTCGGAAATGTCGTAAAGTCAGCCCTCCATCAGATTGTTGATTGGTGGATTTAGGTCTCATGTCCTCTACACTGATTGGCGGAGTCCTATTTCTACCGCCATATTAGGGACTCTGATATTCCTTTAGTGAATATGTAGAAGTATAGCATTCTGTCATTTGAAAATGTCAATTTTTTAAAAAACTTTTATCTGAGCTAGCTCAATGAAAGGTGTCTGCCGTTTTATTTTCTCAACGAAGTTTGTTGGAATGCTTTTTTACGTTTATATACTTATATTTATTAATAAATTTTAATTGTTAAATTTTGACTCCTGTTTCTTTTTTATTTACGCGTCACTCTTGCTCAGGCAACGTCCACACGTTCCATATCTTGTAAGTTGTCGACATTGTCTCGAGTGTTCTTTTCTCATGTCAAATTTTGTAATTTAAACTTTGGGTTATAGCTGAAAATTGTTTTAAAAATCCTCAGTCGCTTCTTTGCAGGTGCCTGGCTCCCAGCACAAGATGCTATATCTGGTCTTTTATTTTAATATTTTCCATATTTAACCAAGTTATGTTACCAAGTAACGGGTAAATGATTACCTTATTTTATATTAAAAATCCAGTTAGCAAATGGAGCCCAACTTGGGGCCTACATTTTGAGCAGGGTTTAAACTTTTTGTAACTGTTTATGGTTTTAATTGAATACCCTGCCGGAAATCTAGACGATTTCTTGATGAGATTGTCTAGGAGCACATCATCTAGAATTGACTCCTTTCTAGATGGTACTAGACGAATGCTAGACTTAAAAGGGTCATATGTAAAACTTACTAGAGGCCACTTAATGAACTCTAGACGAATCCTGGACAATGCGACCGCCATAAAATTGCCCTACACGCTCGCTAGACGAGCTGAGTCTAGAAAGTATCTAGAACTAATCTAGATTTCCGGCAGTGTATCGAAACTTTCTTAATGTGCCTTTTGTATTAAATTATTTGAGACAAAGCAGAGAGCTTTCACGTAAAATTACCGGGACGATGAATCTACCGCGAACTTTGTAAACTTATGAAATTTTAGGAAATTTATGAAAAATAACCGAAAGTTGATTTCTTTTTTTTAGATTTCAATTAAATAATCAAATCTCTGTGACATAGTTAAGAAGTAATTCGTTTTAAAACGAATTCGTTGAATTCATCTAGAATTAACTCGGTTACTTAATATTTTTTGAAATTTCAGATCATATTTAACTTTTTGAAGATTATAGAAAGTTTCAACAAAATTATTTGGAATTAGGTGGATTTATTAACTTTTAACTATTTTATTGGTATTGAGAAACAAGATGGAGGACTCAAGTCTCCAGTTGTCCCAAGTTTGGGGCGACACTACCGATCGGGTTATCACTTGAGCAAATGGATTAAGTGAAGCTCAATCAAAGGCCATTCTGTTTCTAGACGTAACCTAATTTCGAAGGAGCAAGATATCTCGTGAAATGAAACTGATTTCTCACACGCACTTAGAGGTCCTCAGTTCGAAAGATTTTTCAGGTTACCATGGCCAATAGTGAATACATTAATCACCTACAGTTGTTGTGTTATCCCAGAGCGTCCGTTGCAATCCTCAATATCCTGTGCTGGTCTCAAGGAATTGCAACCAGGAGGGTGAGTTATTAGAGAAATTCCTGGACGAAAAGATTGCTCCCATACTCGAAAAATTTTTGCCATCAACCCATTTATCAGAACTCCTATAGATGCCCAAGGCTACCTTCAATTAAACATAATTACCGTAGATATTTACCTAACGTTCTAGAAGATCTTAGATAAGCTGCGCATAAGTTGGAGAAAGAAGGTTTATTTGACTCCCTGATAGTGGGTGGTGCAATCCTGTCGTGATGACTAAGAAATCCGATGAAGGCTTCAGATTATATATCGCTTTTCGAAGGTTGTATGGTGTCAAAAAAGATGTCTATCTAATGCGAAACATGACTATAATCTTCGAAAAACTTCGTTTAGCACAATACATTTAGAAAATCGATCTTAGTGACGCTTTTCACCAGATTCCTTTGTCCAGAGAAAGCAAGGAGTGTACTGCTTTTGTTTTCTTTGGGAAGGGTTTATACTAGTGCCCTCGGACGCCCTACGGTCTATCGAATCCTCCGGATAACCCTTCAGGGTTAAACATTCGAAGTGATTACCAACAACTTGTTGCGTAACTTAAAAGACGTAGATTAGGAAGGTGGCCTACGGAATTACTGGCAAATCAGGTAAAAATTCATCATAGAAAGAGTATCTTAAATCACGTGCCGAATGTTTTGTTGCATGTACTTTTCGGATACGCAAGCGGTGAGTTCCATTGACAAGATCCATGACCCTTGGTACTTGCGATGCATAAAAAATATGCGGGATATACCAATGAAAATTCCTGCTTGGAAGATCGAGGAAGGAAAGCTGTATTTTCATAGACTGTACACCTTCGTCGATTCACTCTTAGCAAATGTCGATGCCTGGAAAGTAGGATTGCCTGCAAAGCTAAGGAAATTGCCAAAAACTCAAGGGTCAGCAAGCTAACCCGATGGGACTAACGAAAAACGTGTGATAGAACAACCATGGATGGTGAAGCAATCATGGGTCCTTTTCCACCTAGTCGCACTCATTACCCATATTTGCTTAAATTTTAGGAAATGTTTACAAAGAGAATCTAGTGTGTACCGTTAAGGGATCAATCTACTTTGTAAAATTCGAAAAATCGATTTTTTTAATATAAATGGGCTGAAAATTTGCAAAAATCGAAACATGCGAGGTTTGATGTAAATGTTGATCAAACTTCTGTATACAGTATTAGAAACACGAAAAGTGATTGTTTTAAATCGAAACAATTAGGTAGGTACCCATTGGGGACCTACCCCAATGGGTACCGTTGGGGCAAAAGGGCTGACTCAACATTGCACCTTCCGAGAAATGAATTTTTATCTACGTACGACCTCGGTCTTAGAGCCCATTCGAGGTATGCAGGGACATCTAGCGTACTTATGTGGTAGCTAAGACGCCTAGCTATTGTTACCTGGTGTTGTTTTTTGTGTATCTATTTTTGTCTGCCAGCTGTTGCTAAAAAATAAGGGAACGTCCGGGGAGAGCTGTCAATCCTGTGAAACTGATCATTTCTAAAGAAAGATTTCCAAAAACGCATTTGGAGGTATTGTGAAAAAGTGTTCTGCGAACGTTAGGAAAAACCGTCGTTGTACTCGATTAATCACTGAAGCTATGTACCAAAACGACATGAGTGTCGCGGGAAACGTCGACAAGGCGTCGAGTGCACAACTCCGAAGGGAAACGAATTCGACGTAACCAAAAATATAAACAATAAAAATCTAATCCAGAAGTAAGAACTAGAAAGTTTTAGATCGCGGAATTGGACAAGGAAATAGAAGTTGCCCAAAACTAGAAGATGCTCGCTCGCTCCATCAAAACATTAAAGTGCTATCTCGGGCGAATAAAGCATGAAGGTGCCACTTCTCGGTTATAATCTAAACGCGAGAAGTGGCAACCTATCATGTTTTGCTCGCCCGAGATAGAACTTTCATGATTTGATGAAGCGAGTGAGCACCTTTTAGTTTTGGCCAACTTCTAGCCGAATCTTGCTCAATCACGCGAGAAAGACTTTCTAGTGCCAACTTCTCGGTTAGTTTTTATTGCTTTTATTTTTGGTTAAGTACCGTCAAGTCCTGTTGCGTGCGTTGGCACCCTACCGTTAGGACGCCTCGAT
>NC_046659.1:21769532-21795970 GCF_010883055.1 Belonocnema kinseyi | reverse complement strand
GGAAAACCGCAGGAGTTTTAGCATATTGTTGACACGCAGGGATGCTTTTTGGGGCATTAGCAAGTGAAAGCTTGGCACCTCCAAGAGCGCCGATGATAAGGACGATTAGTTTACCAGAATATTCCGGGTAAAATCGTTGCAACTCCCTTATAAGGTCTCGATACCTCTCTTTCTTTCCATTCTTCTTGCTTATGATGTTTTTGTCAGCTGGTGCCGAAAATTCGATAACGAACATGGTTCGCTTCTCGAAGTCAAGAAGAACCATGTCAGGCCTCGAGTGAGCTACAGAAATAATTGTCGAGAATATAAAGTTCCAGTATATGCGGCACTTCCCATTCTCGACAATTGACTCAATTTCCCTAGGAGCATTTAGAGGAGCGATATTAAGGTTAATGCCGTAAGAGTGACAGAGATGGTAATAAAGCACTTTTAGTGCCGCATTGTGCCTTTGAATGTAGGTCGTTCCCGCGTGAGTTGGACAACTAGATAGCATGTGAGCTAAATGCTCGGGGTACGCATGGCACGCCCTGCAGTTATCATCGGGAATGTCTTGGCTCAAAATGTGGCGACGGTATGTTAAGGTGGAAACGACACCGTCTTGGCATGCAAAGATAAACCCTCCGTACCAGACTTCAATCCGGACGATTTAAGGAAAGCAAACCTTAGCTCACAAGACATTGACTGATCCTTCACATTTCTGTGGAAGATACCGTGCATCCTCTTATCGAGGAGTTGTTCACGAAAGTTTGTCTCTTGCGCTTTCTTAATCCGGGCTTTCAGGAGTGAGTACTCGAGATATATAAGATTTGATGCATTTTGCTCAACCCTAATTATGAAGTCAAGTCCAAGTGTTTCAGCAGCCTCCTCCACTGCTTTCTACAGAAACGCTCCTTTGCCCACTTCTTCGTGATTTCTGACCATTTTAAGAAGAGGGTCTCTTCCATTTGCAACTCTATGTGCTGTACCCAGAATAATCCTGTTGTGAAGACATTCAAGACTCAATATTCCGCGACCCCCTTGACGGCGTGAGATGTACAGTCGCGGAACGGAAGACTTAAGATGCATGCTTTTGTTCATGTGCATAACCTTTCTTGTCCCGATATCAAGGGATCTGAGCTCGTTCTTCGTCCATGGAACTACTCCAAATGAATAGAGTAGTACCGGGATAGCAAGCATGTTCGTTGCAGATAGTTTGTTCCTCGTTGACAGTTCGGAAGACCAAATCTGCCGGATGATACGTTTGTATCTGCTTCGGAGAGTATCTTTTATAGATGTCACGTCCTGAATGCGGCTCTGTAGTACGCCCAGGTATATATAAGTCTCTCCAGCGCAAAGGTGTTGTATGGCGCATCTATCAACGAGCTCAGGATCTTCAGGGATGCCATTAAGTTTTCCTCGCTTCAAATAAACCTTGGCGCATTTGTCTAACCCAAATTCCATTCCAATTTCCTTAGTATATCGTTCGATAATCCCCAGAGCTAGATGTAGTTGCTCTCTGTTTTTAGCATAGATCTTAAGATCGTCCGTGTAAAATATATGAGTGACCTTGTACTTTCGATCTGCAGGTTTGCCGTACAAGTACCCGTCGGAATGGCGAAGTGCTAGAGATAGTGGCAATAATGTAAGGCAAAAGAGGAGAGGGCTCATGGTGTCGCCCTGAAAGACAACTCTTTGAAAGGTGACCTTGTTAGTTGTCACGCGATTTTTTCCAGATGAGACAGTAAATCTGGTTTTCCAAAGCGGCATCAATCTCTCTATGCACCCAACTATTTGCGGATGAACCTTTAAGATTTCCAAAAGACAGGTGATAAGTCTATGGGAGGTCGAATCGAAAGCTTTCCGATAATCAATCCAGACCATCGATAGTATTGTGCGCTCTTCCACCAACAACTCCGGAATCGGCTCTTCCGACTTTAAAGATGAGGTGAAAATACGGGCAAAATGCTGATGGGTTGAAGAAAACTTCTTCCACTAGAAGGTTTTGATACAATCTGATCCCGGTGCAGAATAGTTCTTGATCCCTCTTCATACATTTTTCACCTCCTCGGTAGTGATGGGTGGGCATTCTTTATCAGGTGTTATGAGGGCAACACATAACTCCTTGAAGCTATTTATATTTTCTGAGTCTTCGTCCAGTCTATGCTGAACTTCGTAGACTTCTCTCCAAAATACTTCGACCACCTCTGGTTTGGGTGGGTGTTCGATAGTAACTGGAGGGTCTTGGAAGAGTCGAGATGGGTCCGAGAAAAACTGTTGATTTTCTCTGACTCACCTCTCCCTCCGCTCTAGACTTCTCTTAGCGTCAGATAGTATCCGTATTCTCTCAACAATATGCTGCCTGATGGTCAGCAGCTTTGACTTGTTAAGTGTGTGATAACGGGTCCGGAGTTCGCTCGCGAACTTTCGAACCTTGGCGGTAAAATTTCTGCCAGATGTGATGTAGTCAATCACACACTGAATGCGGGACGCGCACTGTCTTGCCCAGCATCGGCCAAAGCTCTCGCTGCATTATACACACAATAATTGATAGCCCAGAGGTCGGATTCTCCGGAAAAATGTCCACGAAGCTCATCATCCATTTCAGCCAGATCTTTAGGCTTGAGAGAAACCATGGTGTTGATGTTTCTTCGGGTCGTAAAGCATCGCTCTTCATCTATTGGATGCCTGCCCGCGGTTGGTCTTAAAGTCGCCTCTCTTTCTCTGTTGCCGGCTTGTTCTAGCTGTGGTAGAGTAGCTGTTCCGCTTACATAGCCCCTTTTACGGAGTAGTTCAGCATGATTTCGCAGACGTTGCTGCGAAAAGTGCGATAGCTCCGGGTGTTTCTCGCACCACAGAGCATGCAGCCGTGCCATGTAACCCCGTTCAGGGACCACACTCGCATCGTAGCACTCTAGCAAGTCGTGATTCAGTCGCTCCGTCCACCAACAGGTAGCCAGATCCCGCCGATCCATCGCATTGAATCCATTTTCATTGGCTCCCCCAGCTCTAGATTGGTCGGCATTGTTGGCCGACCCATTGTCGGGAGCCCTGCGCGTTCTGTTGTTTTGAACCGCACTTACTACAACTATCTTTGGTGTTATCATTGTTGTTCCAACGAGAAGCTAGGGAAAGGGGTTCATCCATCCTTGTAGAGCCCCGCAATGAAGGATAAGGCTGCGTACTCTGAGAGGTCGCCCGGTATCCCAAAGTCACCGTTCTAGACACCTCACCCAGGTGCCATTCAGCTTTCGGCAACGGTTTTCACACCTCCGCTTGGGGGTTAATTCCTTCGGGACCACCCCTGGACAATTGTCCGCGACTGCCTATTTATTTTTGTAACCATATTCAGCAGAAACCCTTGGTACAGGGACCCTCTATGCGCAACCCGAGAACGCGTTCGGTGGCTTTGTCATAGGCCCTTCGGTTTGATTCTAGAAGAATCATATATATTTCATTCTAATTAATAACGGACTTTTCCGTAACTTTCACCTCTATTCGAGCACATTAAGGACTAACGTTTGAAAAGTTCCGTAGCCATAGATGAAGCCCCCCCCCCTGGCTAAAGGTACAGCATTTTCCGTAACTATATCCCCTTTTCCAGCTCGCTCTAGGCTAATGTTACTGAAAATTCCGTAACTATACACAGTGCGTTTAATTAAACTCATTTCTGCAGAATTATATATTAATTATTATGTTTTTAATTTGAAATGAATATATTATATTTATAATTCATCAATATTAAATATATTATAATTATGTTTAATCCGTATGAACTGAATTTAAAATAAATAAAAAGTAAATAATTACATAGAATTCAAACAAATTTGAAATAAATAAAATAAAACAAAAATAAAAAGAGTACAGAAAAATATGAATACATTTTTTCCGTTCCAGCTCTCATACAAATGCTCGCACGACTGCTCATCAATTTCGCATAACCATCGAGAGCACCCTTTCACCTTATATTGCACGATGGCAGTCCTATCCCAAAAAGTATACGTTTATAATTTGATTGACTTCATTCATGTTATGAAACGTTATGGTACAAGCAACAAACGGCAGGTGACGGCTTGTAATAGGCTTGTCGACGAAGAAGCACACTTCTATGTCATTTGTCGAAAAACATTCATGGACATTTTTGTATGGCCGAAAAACTGATACGCATGATTACCGAAAAAAAATGATGACTTTGTTGATGAAAAACGAGGTGGCGCTCGTCGTTGCAAGTACACTGACCAAGACTATAATCTGGTGCGTTCTCAAATCAATTCAATTCCTCGATAGAGCCATTATGGTCATGAAAAAAAAATGCAAACGAGTTTCTGAGCAACGATCTCAATAAGACGACAATAAGGCTTTCCCCATCCTTGCTTTCAGAAAACTTCGAGTTGATACTTGTAAGACGTGTATCTTTTGTTACTTTCTTCTTCTCATTTCTCGGTCCTCTGTTGAGAGGTTCTGGGACCCATTTTATTTATCACTCTCTCAATCCTCTATCCAGAGGAACGGGTATTTTCCTCCTACGTCTCGGTCCTCTGTTCAAAGGATCTGGAAATTTTCCTCTTTTATATATTAGCCTTCTTTTTTACTTTCTCGGTTCTATGTTAGAGGATCTGGTATTTTATGACTTTTTACTTTCTAGGTCCCCAGGTAAGAGGATGTGGGAATTATGTCTTCCTATTTCTTGGTCTTCTGTAGAGAGGATCTGAGATACTTTTTCTTTTATTACTCTCTCGGTCCTCTTTTAAGAGGATCGGGGATTTTTTCCTTGCGTCTCGTCATAATGGACGTGATCTCCAGCATGAAATGTCGTTTGACTCTAGATGGACCAGCCCCGAGTGAATCGGCCGAGCAAACACAAAAGTTGAACAAAAAGATATCCTCGGCTCCTTGCTGACCAGTAGGCAAACCCGGGAGCCTATGTTCCCTTGCCCCTCCAAAAAGGAAGAAGAGAAACCGTAGGGATCGCCGGAACCGAGCCAAGGAGCTCACAGACAACCAACCCTCGCTGGAGAGCGTGCCCAAACCCAACCCCCGACCAAACCGTCCCTCAGGAAGAGGTTGTAGAGGAGCTCAACCTTTACTAAAATATTGATAAGGTCCTATCAGACCCAGAGGGTTATCCTTCGTCTACAGATATATCCAAATTGGAGAACTAAGAGCTTATTACCCTCGAGGAAGTGTTGCGGGACCTAGGCGTTGATTCTCCGCCCGAGGAAACGTTCACCTCACCTTCTGAATTGCAAAGCTCACCTGCGGGAACTGCACATAATCATCCCTCAGGGGAGGAGGAACTACTGGTGCTACAAAACCCCCTCCTAGGACCACCCTGAGCGAAATTCCCAGCCTTCCGCCCACGAGTGAGGAAAATACAAGGAAGCGAGTAAATGAGCCCGGGATGAGCCGAACTCTCCCTGACGAGGAATACAGCAAGAAAAAGAGGCCAAAGACTTGTCTTCTCTCACGAAGCTCGCCCAGGATTCGAGGGCTTACCCGTCACCGCGAAAATCACCTAGCAAACAGCAGGCTCTCGTCCAAGTGTACTACAGTGTCTGCAGATGTTCAAGAAGTGTTAAAACCTACTTATATTCGAGGATTTAAGAAAAGCAGAACTGTCCAAACGGTGTTTAGGTGGACATACACAAAATATCAACGAAAATTTCAATATATTGATTTGGAATATGACACCTTAAAACAATTTATTGTTGATGGGTGTCAAACTCAGCCCGATCGCCATCGCATTTACCAGAAGGCGAGATGATACGCGTGTCCAATGCTCAAAGCACCGGAGCTTTGAATGTTCTACAGAGGCCAGAACGAAACGAAAGCAAGCAAGATTGGAAGAAATGAAAAATATTGAACAATCAGAAGGCTTTTTGTATGATTTAAGCATCGCTGATTAATTTTAGATGCTATTTTTTTCATGATTCATGATTTAAAAAAACTTTAGTCGCGTCTTTCTCAAGATGTTTTTATGAACGGTAATTTTGATTTCTTCAAAACCATTGAACCGATCCACTCCTCACTCCCCGTGTTGCCTGACTAAAAGGGATTTATGACGTGTTTTGAGGAAAATAAAAAGACTTTTACTCCAACAATTTTACTGAGACTTCAAGCCAGGACCGCACGAACTGGTAATCAGGTGAATGCCACTTTTTCTTTTGACTCGGCATTTCGAACTTTGTTATGTAAATTCGGTTGTCTTTTAAAACGTAACTTTAAATTATATAATGTAGAATTAAGTAAGCTGTTGCTATCGTATTTAAACGTACAGTTTAATAATGTATTTGATAAAATTTTCATAATATCCAAGTCTAGTATATTTTCACTTGAAAATTACGGTTACTTCAAAGTTTAAATTGATCACGAACAAATATGTCTACTGTGTTTTTTCTTAACAAAGTTTGGTGGATTGCATTTTTCTCTTATTCTTTAATTAGTATGACATTTATTAATGATAATTTTTTTTGTTAAATGGTCATTCCTGTTTTACATTCAACGTTTGAAATGCCGAGATGAAAGAAAAATTGTTACCCACCTGATTTCCAGTTCACGCGATCCTTTGTTGATACCTCAGTATTATTGGCGAAGTAAAAGGTTTTTTGTTACACACGAATTGAAGAGAGGAAAGACAACGCTCCGCTCCCACTCAAGAAAATGTCCCGAGTATAATTAAGTACATTACGCAAACTCATCGGATAGCTGTGTATAAGAACTAACCAACTCGCCTGGCAACTAACAATCGGTTGCTCTAAGAGCAGCCTTGACTCTCCCGCGCAAAGACCCTACTCGGCTGACTGGAGAGAGGGAAAAATGTTCTAGCGGCGGGCGGAGCAGGTAAAGAAATCATGATAATGCGATGTGCTTCGTCTTTTCTTAAATTTTTGCAGTTATGTGTGTTCGATCCTTTTTATGTAATAAGGCTTCTAATATTGATGTCTGTACTTATAATAGCATTTACATAAAAGACGTAATATATGTATATAGTTAGAGAGAAGTTTATTTTTCGGCCATCTGGCCTAAAAAATTTATATGTTTATACTTCCATTTTTATATAATCTTCTTAAAACTAAGCATTAAAAACTAACACCCATCCACGCCTTATCTTTAAGATCGTTCGTTCTTATCGCCTTGCTTTGCTCACCTAGCACGCATGTCCCTACTTTCTTGCTTTGCTGCACATTGCCAAACTCTGTCTCTGTGGCTAATACCTAATACTTATGTACTATTATTATTATTTATATTTTACTTGTATTTACTTCCTATCCGATTTACAATCTTTCCTTCTCCATTCTTCTTCCTCCTCCTACTCTTCTTCTCCATATTGCCCAACATCCCCTTCACCCATGTTGCTGCCCTTTTGTCCCCCTCTTTCATGCATCCATAACTCCATGCTTATCCCACTACTCGTTTCCACCTTCTCGCACTCCTCCAACCAGTGCTTTACTCTTGCATCGCCCTTCCGACTTAATTCACACATTCTCTTTTACGAACAAAGTCAGGACCTATTAAAATCCTTCATAAACCCACATGTCAATCTGGGAATAAGCTCCTGGCTTCCTTTCTCTCCTTTCTCGCACAAATATTTCGCTCTCTCCCTTGGAATAATCCACCCAAAGTTCCTGTTCAACCTTGACTCTCTTATTCTCTCTTGCTCTGCTGCCTTCTCCTGTACCCTATTTACCTCCTCACTTTCCTCGCACCTCCATTCCATAAAATAAGACACTCATTACTAGTGACTCGCCGTCTCTTCATATACCTTCCTTACCCCCTCAATCAGGCCTCTCTCCACTCCCGTCTCCCCTATCACCTCCCACAACCTTCCCTATTCACCGAAGGGAAAGCATGTTTCAGATCCACGAAAAACGCGTACACTTTCGTACCCTTCTTCGGCAATACCCAATCCGGCACGTCTTCACAACGCAGATATTCTCGATAGTGTCCTAAAGCCCCCTGCGTCTCCGACAATATTCCTTTCCCCTCGAGATCCTTCCTCAGTCTCTCCGCCAACACCATCGCGTATACTTTGTATGCCGCATTTATTAGCATAATCCCTCTATAATTTTCCTACCTATCCCTATCTTCTTTCTTATACAGAGGCAATATTTTAACCCCTCTCTGCATCTCCCTTACCTCTTTTGTACTAAACAGCCTTGTTTCGTTCTCTACCCCGTTCAGCCCTGCCTTTCAACTTCCTAACTTCCTTATCTGCTTCTCTATCTTCTCGTTAATCAAGTTCTCCATCTCTGCCTCCTTCGTTAATCTACTCCCGTCATCTCTCTTCCGTGAATCAGAGTATATAGGTGAGCCGCTTTATTTGATAGTGTGCGTGCATGGAGACTAGCCATCGTCAGCACAACTTTCCCTCTTGTGCAAAGTTCACAACGTTCGCGAGGTGTATAAAAAAGCAAAATCTGAGCTCGGTCGACAAGTTTAAATCTTAACCCAAATGAATAATGGAATAAATAAAATAAATTACATTTTGAATAAATTTCAATTAACTGTGCACGTGCGCAGATGACATTTGTACAACTATACACGTGCACTGTCGTGCGAAAAGTATAACTTAGGAAAATCAAACAATTTTTGCAATTATGAAAGCAGTTTATCCTGATGATTTTTTTCTCAACTTGTCGCCCTCAAAGGTGATGTTCGAACATCCTTAGGAAACCACCCCAGAAGAGACATAAGTCTGAAATTGTCTCCATGTGTATTAGGGATATTTTTATATCACATACTTACGAAAATATTAGAATTTCTGTAATGGTCAAAGTCCCTATGATATTTAATGTACTTATTAACCTGAGATATGATATGCATCCACCCTATTCCATAAAAAACGACTACTTCATGAATGCTGCGGATCTAAATTTTACTAGAATATTCTAGGATTTCTAGGATTGATTTTCACCATAGGTCCATTCAGTTAGCAACTCCACAATCGAATTTTGGGATTCTTCATAGCTAAGAATTTTGCACTTTTTTTGGGCATCAATTAAAATTTTGGGCTCCTTTACTTTTTTCAGAAAATAAATTTTCTTGTCAAGGTGCTAGCTTACATTGACCAAGCACCTCCACTTCATAAATTCACAAAGTAATCAAAATTAAATTCCATCAGAATTGCGGGCTTTTTGGGCTCTTTAAATCCACAAAAAAACATTTCCCGAAACAACCCTTAAGTTCCAAAATCAAACCCCTTCAAGAAATTTGAATTTCTTACAAATTTAATCACAGCGCATTTTTTGGATTTTTCGGGATCTTCAAAAATACCCACTCCGATTTTTTGGCTCCAACCGATAACGTTAAAAATCAATCCCTGAATCACTTTAAACTTTGAGTTTTTAGAATGATCTTAAAGAGATAACTTAACACTGAAAATGTTTACTATTTAAGATTTTACTTCAAATTAAAGAAAGCTGAACAATTTGACTCGTTTTGACAATAGGTTCTTTAACCCGGTAACGACGAAGAACTCAGCTATTCTATTATTGCACATTCTGTGATAAATTTTTTCTAGCGAAAAAAACAAGATGATCCATTTACAAAAGATCGCATACCTTAAAATTAAACAAACTTTGAAAATAATGCACAAAAGATTTAATTATAAAGTTTAATAATTTAAAACAATTTAGGAGCGGTTACCCTCTTCGATGCTATTTTTTCTTAAAAATACATAAATAACTTCATCCTCTTTTTTGTGTGCAACACGTATTTTCATGTTATATTTTTTATTTATTTTACTTTCGTTCCAAAACTATTTTCCCAATTGTCTTTATGTATGGAAAGTATATATTATCATAGACGAAAAATAAAAGGTGTTTAGGGGAGGTTCACCCTCTTCATTTTTTTTTTTTAGAAAAATTTGTTATTCATCTTTCATCGCGAGGAAACTTTTCTAGTAGGTTTCATCGAAATCAATTTGATCTTTATACACAAAACCATACAAGCGACACTTAAGGCCTCTATCTTTGAGGGTCTGTTCCACGCCCTTAAATTATTTTTCCGCAGATAAAAATAAATACATGTCGCTTAGTTTTTAAAGTACTACAACATGTCAGGAAGAATCATATCGGCAAGGGACACCTGGAATAACTTCCTTGTCAGAACAAGCACCTCGAATAGTGAGAGGCAAGGAGACTCACTCAAAACAAGCACTTCGAAGGAGAAAGGAATCTACCACGTCCACGTAGTTTTCTCTGGGTCATGCTGAGAGTAGAATAAAAAAATATTCACCTCTTTAGAATGTTTCATTTATTTAGGAATCAGAATTTTAAGGTGTTGATTTGATGGCAGATTTGGATTCAGTGAGCTGAAAAACAAAATATGATCAATTTTATCAAGTTCCGGACCTCTTTTACCATTCTAGACTGCACATTGGAATCGTAATCTTGGATATTGAAAATCTGACAACGGATTAGGATTCAGCGAACCCAAAAACTTATGTACAGACAATTGCATCCAGTTCCAAACAGTTTCCAAAATTCTAGCCGCCATATTGGATCCTTTATCTTAAAGTTCAAAAATCTAACACTAGATTCGGATTGAGCGATCCCTAAAACCTATGTACAGCCACTTTCACCACATTTTTATTCAAAATATTCGATTGAAAATTTCCCATTTTGAAAATGATAACGATTTTATGATGAAAACCAGAAGTATACTGTCAAACTACACAATTTGTATTCACCGATGGTTGAAGAACGTGTGAAGTTTTCTCGTGATTTTCATGTGAAAAAAAAAGATTAAAAAAATTTTTTCTAAAAATTGTCATATTTTTTTATTTAATTTAAATTCAATTATCTAGAAGAGATACTTCAAATTTGAGTTAATTATAATGAGGGTTGAAAAAGAATTTAAAAAATCGGAGTTCTTCGTCGTTAATGGGTTAAAACAGTACCTAATTTCTTCATCCTGTGCTCATTTTAATCACATAATTTTAAACTGCAAGTATAAAAATTAACAATAAAATTTGTAAAAAATTTTGAGTGTTGCGAACGTAAAAATGTGTATACTAAGGTGCTCCAACATGATCATTCTGTAAAAATAAGATTCACTTTTCACGATTCTAGCTTAGCTTGTGGAGATTATTATAATTTTTTAAAGAATCTCTAACAAATAATTTCTACTGAGTTGCTGTAAATTTTTGCAAATTCCACTGCCCTTTATGGAATAGTATAAAAATGCCCCGACAAAGTATTATTTCCTTATAAATTCTACTTAAAAAGCGGTTGGAAACTAGTTTTCTTTCAATTTACACAACTTTGTAGATTTTTATGAAATATCTATGCCATTCAGATATTGCTACCATTCTCTGAGAAACTCCTATTGGATAAATAATTTTTTAAAACATTTTTTCCCCTAAATAAATGCTTGGAAAAATTATGTTTTTTTTTTGTAAACGATGCCCTAATTTTCCATTGTTGAATGAACATTTTATCCTAAAAACATCATACAATTAGTTCAAGAATTTATTAAAGATTAATTATATTTGTTTATAGAAATGCGATAAAAACAGTCTGACTTTATTTTGAAATGTGGTTGAGTATGGTTTTTGACTTTGAGAGTTAGAGCACAAAAATTGAAGTTGGTATTTTCAAGAAGTCCGGAAGTCAGAGGCTCTATATACACTGTAAAATCCTTAAAAAAAGGACTTTTTACAAATTCATACCTACGTGCTAAACAGGGGTTGATTTTAAACGTTAAGGGTTGGAGCCCAAAAATTAGAATGTATATTTTCGAGCAGCCTTTACAAAGCCCAAAAATACGCCGGGATTACATTTCTAAAAAATTCAAATTTTTAAATATTGTGGATTTCGGAATTTAAGGGTGGTTTTTGGGAAATCTTTTTGTGGATTTCAAGAGCCCAAAAAAGCCCAAATTCTTGTAGAATTAAATTTTTATTATTTTGTGATTTCAGGAAATGCAGATGTTGGGTTAATATAAGCTAGCACCTCCACAAGAAAATTGACTTTTTGAAAAAAGTAAAGGAGCCAATAAATTTTAATTGGTGCTCAAAAAAAGCCCAACATTCTAAGCTATGAAGAATCCCACAATTCGATTGCGGAGGTGCTAGCTTAATGGGCCTTTAATAATTACGATCTAAATTTTCCTAGCGAAATGCTAGGATTTCTTGCCATATTTTAGACAATATTTAAATCGATAATCCGTACCGGCTTTTGAATAGCTCAGTCTGTCAGGGACTAATGTTCTTACATCTCCAGAAAACCACCCTTAACGGAATATGTGCGCCCAAAATCCCTCCAGCTGTATGATTGATTTTTTAAATTCAAATTCTTACGAAAATCTGATATCTTCCAATAAAAGAAAAATCGTTTTGTCGTTGTTTTTTGGTTTACTTCTACATGTCAAATTAGTTGCTCGAGATAATTTGGCACCCCTACAATTTCAAATAGTTCTTCAGTTAGGATTTAGTTTGTTTTTTAAAATTATTATTTCATTTGCTTTTCCGTTTCTTTGGCTATATTTTATTCTTATTTTATCATCTATTTTGTGATATTATTTTATGTTTTTTTTCGTTTCTTAATTAATTTTTTTTTACTCAAAATAGCAAAAATGCACCCTATTTAGGGAAAGTGTGTAACGAATTCCGCAGTAGCGGCACGCACGAGTCTATCGAAAGCGTTATCCTGATCATCCTAACCACCCTCATCCCCAAGCTTTGTCGACTTGCATCGACGTTTGGTGGAGATCGGCTAGGAAACTATATACTTTTTTCATTACATATAAACTGCAAATGTATATTCTGCTTAAAAAGTGACGTAATAATATCACAAAGTAAAAGGAAATGAGTGACGTATACTATTTTTTAATAATAAATAGTTGCTTCCTTAAAGTTGATGCGAACTTGGACAACCAACCAGCTGGACCAGATGCACAAGCGCATCTTAGTGCAGAAGCTGTGCTTGCGCACATCTACGGGGATCACTAGACGTCCGCTCGGATCCCTTCCCAACTTTTGGAAATTCCTCGCTCAACGGTCCATCAGATAATACAAGCAGAGAAACTACACGCTTTCCACTTAACTAGAGTTCAACATCTGGAAGAAAGTGTGTATGATGTAAACAAAACTTAATTTAAAATTGTTTTTAATTTTCTAGTTTATAAATCTTTTAACTAAAATTGTTTGATTTTTTAGACAATCCTCTAATATAAAATAAATATTCTACATCTAAATCACGAAGTCAGAAAAGGCTAGTTACGAATTTTAGAATTTTAAAATATTTGAAATTATCTAATTATTAAAGTTACAATCATAAGTTGTTGAATTTTAAATTTTTTTATTTTAAATTAGTAACTTTTCAGCTATTAGGAATTTCGATTAAAAAAATGTTTAGCTTCGAAGAACAGTTTATGTATTTAAAATTTGTACATCGTGAATCATTGAATTGTAAAGTTTAAAGTAAGAATTGTAATGGTTGCGATTATTCAATCTTCAACTTTTCTAACTCTACACAGTTCAATTAAAAAACTCTTGCACTCTAAATTGTTTAAACATTGTATAATGTACCTAACTTTAAAAATCATCGCAAAAATATTATACTCTACAGCGAAAATATTTAATCTTCATTGTAATTTAAAGGTTACCACCTTCAAAGGATGTTATTTTGTGCCTGGCTCTTATAAATGAACCAAAATAATCCACACTTTAAAAAAAACATTTTGTATGATTTTTTTTTAATTAATTTTTATTTGACATTCGCAATTATTTATTGTGCTGTAAGGCATAATTTTAAATAACGAACAAAAAAATTTTGTCATTTTTTATTAACATCCGGCCGAGATATGGGCGATCAGAAGAAGCCATGTGAAAAAACGGTCGCCATGATTTCTCAAATTCGGATCATCTGAAACACAAAAACCCAATTGATTCTTAAAGAGTCCATAAGTGGCTATCGTATGACACTCAACCATTAATAAATATTAATAAATAAACAAATAGTGAATTTTACAAATTTTTGTCGTGTTTTTCTCCGTTTTTTCAACATTACTCTGTCAAATTGTTATTAAATATTAATGGAAAATCATGACCGAGGGTCTTACGATAGCCAAGTCATCTCTAAACATTTTAAAAAAGTTGAATGAAATTGGCCTAGTAGATCGGCTGGAATCGTGGCGACCAGCCCGAAAGAGTGCGTTTCGAGAAAAACGCGTTTAAAGTTTAAAGTACAAAACTCAACGCGCCAATTGTGCGTTTCGACCGCTCGAGGCCTTGCAGAGTAATTCGTTTTTTGGCCACTTCCGATACGCCCTGAGGTAAAAGAACCGTTTCTACCTTATTTCTAAGGGTATATGGTGACTGAAATTTAGAAACATCGATTTTTTGAAAATTTGAACATGTATTACCCCCTTAACTTGGAAGGGCATATTTAATCAACACAGCGTACACTTTTATGCGTTAGAAAATCCAGAGAAAACAAAAAACCGTGGTTTTCAGTGTAGGTATATTTATTACAAACAAAACAAAATTATAAACATATAAAATCAGTTTGTTTTAAAACAGTTGCACATTCATCTGTCATTATTAGTTGGTAAAAATAACACTATTATTTATTTATGCAAAAATGTCATTATCAGTCACACTACAAATTTATCCAATTTTTTCGAGCACAACTGAACTTAATAAAATTGAATTTATCAAGCAAACTGGACTATATTAGGACTGAATAAATTCGTAAGTACTTATTCGAGATAATTAATGAGGTCTCGCTAACCGAATCGTCAAACCTACATGAGGGAGAATATGTCTAAGGGTTGCTTCACTAACATAAAAAAATTATTCGGTAGTTTCCGAATCATGCAAACACAACCTGAACCTTATTAAGCTTCAACCAATTCGTAAGTACTTACTCGAACTAATTAAACAGGTATTTCTAACCACTTCATCAAAGTTTCATTAAGAAAAATGTGTCAGTGGTATGGTTAACTAGCTTCAAAAATTAGACGGTAGTTTCCGGATCAAGCAAACACAAACAGGGCATTATTAGGCCTTAATAAACTCGTAAGTACTCATTCGAGCTACGCAATCAGGTATTTCCAACCGAGTCGTCCAGGCTACATTTGGGGGAATATATCTTATGGTTTTTAACTTAAGTAAAACAATTATTCAGCAGTTTCGGGATCTATTTTGAAAATCAGTAAGGAAGAGCAATTTTTTAATTGCATAAAATATGAAAATAAATCGTAGCATTCACCTAGGAAAATTCAGATCATCCTCACTGCAAGGCTGATTGGGGGGGGGGGGTGAAATGCCATCTACTGCCTGATGGAGCTATTTAAAAAATCAATGTGATTAATTAATTTTATGCTTGAGTAAAATATGTTTAAAAATCCTGACACTGCTCCAAGAAAAGTAAGATCGATCTTACTGTTATATGGGTCTCATGGAGGGGGGTGTAATAGTATCAGCTTCCACTTTACAGAGTTTTTAAAAAATCATAAGGACTTTGACCATTATGGAATTTCTCAGATTTCGATAAGAATGTGATTTGAAAATATTCATCATACACATGGAGGCAATTTCCGGCCTGTATCTCGGTAAGGAGTAGTTTCCTGGGTATGTGATAACATCAGCCATTGGCAGACAACAGCATCCCCTGGCTCACTTAGTTTAAAAAATCTTCGGAACTAATAAGTTTGATGATTTTGTAAAATATGGCAAGAAATCCTAGCATTTTTCTAGAAAAATTTACATCGGTCTCACTGATGCAGGAGTGGTTTTTTAGGGCGTGGTGGGGAAGGGGGGGGGGGTATTGGAATATCATATATAAGGTTACTAAGTTCATAAGAAATCATAAATCATAAGAACTTTGACTAGTATATCATTTTTTAGATCATCTTCAAAAGCATTAAGTTGATAAAAAATTTTTTGGTATGAACCATTTTTAACGACACAAAATTTTTTTGATTTTTCGCAGTAAGACTTTTCGGACAACCGTGCACGTGTGTAGTTGTACAAGTGCTATTTGGGCACGTGCACAGTTGAAAACAAATGACTGAAAGCGCACATCATTTTATCTTAACAATCTTAACAATCAATCAATAAAAGTTCTGAACATGCCGAACGAGTTTAGATTTCGCTTCTTTGTAGACCTCAAAGGTCACGAACTTGACGTTAGAGGCATGATCCAACAAAGCATGGTATCACATTAAATAAAATCGATGTTAACGAGAGAAGTGAGCTAACGTTAGACCTTGTATTCCACTCTTATTGGTTGACTCTAAGAATTGAATGTAAAAGTCCGCGAAATTTTAAAATATAAAATGAAAAAAATTACCATTAAATAAAATAAAATTACTGAACCAATTACTATTTTGACCTAATAGAATTTTATACTAAAATTAATTTACGTTCATCAGATTAATTGTGCAGTGATGTCAATGTTGCCTGCCTGAGCTACTGCGCTTGCATTGAGGCCGTGCGCTGGTTTAGCTGCAGTCTGCGCGCAATTCAAAATCGGTATTAGAAACAATTCTTGTATGTGAAAGAGAGAAGTGAGCTAATAGTAGATATTTTACTACACTCTTATTGGTTGACTCTAAGAACTGAGTATAGCAATGTGAAAGTCCGCGAAAATATATAAAGAAATAAAACTACCATTCAATAAAATAGACTGAAACAATCACTATCTTGACATAACAGAATTTTATACAATAATTAACTTACGTTAGATTAATTTTATTTTATTACACGAAAACACAATATTTTCATTAATAGTCACAAGAAAAGAGTGAGTGAGAGAGAGAGAGAAAGTGCCCGCGTGTGTGCGTGCAGATGCCAATCGTTTGTTGTTTTCACTTTTCAATAGCTTCTTTTCTCGCTGAAAAAACGCGTATGGTTTATCGAAAAAATGGAGAAGAATGAAAAAATCGAATACTCATCCGACGAGTACATCGACACGATCAAAATCGGATGCAATACTATGTACGTATATTTTTGAATATTCTCCAAGTTTGCACATGTTTATTTTCTAGCCTCAATTTCCCGATCCATTATAATTATTCTATTTTTTATTCAAATATATCCTGATTTTAATCATCAGTTTGTGCGTGTGTGTATTTTTGTTTAAATGAATTTTTAGCATTCAACGTTTTCATTCATTTGATTCGTTTTGAACGCTTTCAAATCTCCTTTCCGAAATTGAAATAAAAATAAGATCATAAATACCAAGCAGAGGCTATCGCAATAGAGTAGCAGACACTCAAGGGTCCTTTGGTAAGCTTTCGGATTAAAATTTAGAAATAGATTTGTTTTAATTTCATAGTTAACAGCCTAAAACATAATAATTCGGAATCTAAGGGTTTTGACGATTTCAGATATCTAACTTTTTTTTTAAATGTTTAAAATTGGAATTACCCTACCGACAGAAATCTCAGAGTATATGCTAAAGATTCTCAAGGCTCTGAGAAGCTCTTAGAAATTTTCCGCAGGCGCTCAGGTAGATATATTTAAAGGTCCAGGTACACGGAACGACCGCGACCAGAGCTGCCACTGCGTTTGACACGAGTGTTTAGTGTCAAAATAAACTTTTTTGGAATGGCACGAGGCACAGTTGTCAACGCACTGACCGCTCGATAATTTACATGAGCCGCTCGTGCTAATGACAAGAGTAGCGCAAGCTTGGTGAGTGTTGCGCTTGGCCTGGCCTGTTCTTGCGATTGACAATAATCTTTAGTGTTAATTTGCATTAGCGTGTGTTGTCAAATATCTCTAACGTTCAGTGACAACCACGCTTGTCACTCGACTCATTCGCCGCATTACCAAATGCTGAAAGTATTAAGCGGAAACGTGTCATGATCAAATGTACTTTGGGTAAGTCTTGATGGAACTTTATAGAATTTTCGAATTGCATCTTTAGAATTCAGTCGTACATAATTTAAATCAACTGGTAATGACTTTTTTAGTGAACTAAGTAACAAAGTTTTCTAGGATATTTTTAATTTTCATAACACAATTCGAAGAAAATATGTTTGAGTATAACTTTTAAGATTTTTTTTCAATCAATTTTCATCAGAATTTCATTACTGAAATAGGCAAATTCATTATAAAAATTAATCTTTTAAATAATTCCATCGATCTAAATTATATCTAAATTATATCTAAAATTAGAAGTTTTTAAATAAAAGTGTTAAATTTAATAGAAGTAGGACTGTAAATATATCATTTATTTTGAAACTTCCAAAATTAATTAGTAAAATTTTAAAAATGAAACCTACGAATTTTTGTTTAGATCATCGGATTTATAAATTGAAACTATAAGGATTATATGGATTTGATAATGAAAACAATTATTCGGGTTGTATGAAAATTATTATTTTTCTCACTGTAAGTAAATAACTTCCTTATTCTTCGACATATCTAGAGATACATATTACAAAATTTTGTTTGTTATAAGACGTAGTACATAACACTACTTACATTAAGCGGATAAAAGTGGCTTTATAGTACTTCGACATGTTTAGGTGACATATTAATCATGAAATAATATTTTTAGAATAAGAGAAGCGGTTTTAGTTAACATGATGATGAGTCTCCAATGTGGATTTCCACGAGGTATGATATCTGCAATGAGAACTCCACTGTTTCGCAAAAAACACTGTGATTCGGCTGCCGTAATTTTTATGAATTTATGTTTGATCTGGCTATACGTAACATTACGGGGTTTATTGCGCTTTTCGTTATTGCCACAGAACAAATTCTCAATCCTTTCGTTTAAAATTTCAAGAGTAAGAAATTGTTCCAACTTTATAAAAGTAAATAAAATAAGACCAACGTCAAACTGCCAAAAACCTTCCAAAATGTCGTGCATTGGGACAACTGTGCACAGTTCACGGTTCGATACAGATTTGAAGCCAATTAATGCTGAAATTCCAGCAAACTTCTGTTTTAAAATGTGTACATTGGGCTAAATGTTGAACGTGTAATTCTTCGCTTCGCATAACGCATTTAGAAATGCTAAATGTGTCGGCAATGTCGTTGAAATGGACCAAACAAAATCTACAGGGATAGTTGGATGAAAAGTATTGTTGGATCCCTAGGATAGTGTTTGCTGCAATGTTGTCTCCAATCACGTCAGCAATTGAAAAATGAATTGTAACTGAAATATGAGGCGTCGTGATATTGACTCCTTTATCTTGTAAAAAGTTTAGCTCTTCCACAGCCTTTGCAAATAACTTATACATTGGAACTTTTTTTGCATCAGCAGTTTTGTACAGAGTTATTGGAAAAATGTGCTTTGTTTTCGTTTATAGTTGTGGAGGCAGGCATGGAATCACGACATATACAACACC
This sequence comes from Belonocnema kinseyi, assembly GCF_010883055.1. Classification (NCBI taxonomy): domain Eukaryota; kingdom Metazoa; phylum Arthropoda; class Insecta; order Hymenoptera; family Cynipidae; genus Belonocnema; species Belonocnema kinseyi. The sequence continues at coordinate 21,776,683 of NC_046659.1, read as the reverse complement.
AATTTTAGAGACTCCTCGATGATTGCCTATCGGGTTATCAATCTCAAAGTCGTCGTTGTAAAGAAACAACGGCAGCACTACTTTATTCTCGAAAAAGACTTTTTTTTCTTTCAAAATGACCCTTGGACCACATTTGAAAGCAGGAGTTCATCATTTTCGAGTTTTTTTAACGTAACTCATAATGCTATCGTAAAAACCTGGGAATTCGAAAAATTCTTTAAAAATTCTTCTCAAAGGAAAGAACTGAGAAGAGCATTTCACATTTACATGGGAAACCTCTATTTGTTGAGGAGTAATATAGCTTCTGTTTTCAGAAAAGTACTGTAAACACTGCTTTTCAGTTTGAAATTTGTCAAACGGGTGTTGTAACTTCGATATCATGGCTTTGTAAGTAGAAATGCTTGCCGGGGCCTCTCCAAGCCGTTCCAGTCCATCAATTAAGTAGTTGAAGAAAGTAGTCACTACTGGATCATTCAGATAAGTTGAAATTGTATCTTTCAAATCTAGAGCTCGAGAGCGAGATACGCCAGATAGAGAAAACAGTTGACCAACAATTCTAGCTGATGCTCTGTCTAACCAATCAGAAAATGTACGGGGATCCATAATGTAAAAATTATCGCTTTTTACCAGAATTTTATCAAAATCATCTCCAACATTTTACATAATAGCGCTATCTTTATTAACTTAATAACATAATTTCAATGAAATGGGTTCGATTTACTGTGAGAATAATAAACACCAATTCTAGTGGAACATAAAGCACAACATCAATTTTAATAAATCAAACAACACAAGAAAATGTCGCTATTGTTACTAGAAAGTTCTCTTCGCTTCTTTCTTTGAAAAAGTCAAAATCCTGGTTACAGCTACATACGATTTCGAGAGAGTATTTGGAAATCCGAAAAGGGACGTTTGCAAAACCAACCACAAGTATTGAACCGGTTTCGGAAAAGCGAAATGGTAACTCGTGAAAATCTTGAAACATAGGTAGAGTGCATCGACAACCGTGTTCACCCTGTATTTAACTTCACCAACTGCACAGTAAATCTCTTCCGGCGAGGTTAAGTTCCCGAAAAACAACAGTATTGGATAACGCAGTACTTTTGAATCGGCCTCATTCAAGTTCGCATCCATCAGTCTTTAGCGCAAACATTCGTCGACATCATCGTTTACCTGTACAATCTAAACTGTTAGGGCGAACTGCGAAGCCATATCAGAAATGTTATTTCAGCTAATTCTTACATTGACGTGCAATAAAAAAGTATCACGAACAACCTTCTTTTCTTGTTTTTTCGAATCTTAATCTGTTCTCTATCGTTTAGGTTGGCTACACTTGGATTGCCCAGCTTTAATGCTCCACAGCAGAAGAGCTAATACCGTAGCGTCTTTTTCAACTATAAAAAATGGCGATCATATAATAAGTTGGTCAATTACACAATTAAAATTATACAGGAAAACCCATTTTAATTCATTGATCCAAATATATGCTAAACTACCCTATCTACAAAAAACGCTTTAGACAACAGTTGACCAGGACATAGGGCGAAATTTAACTCTACGATTGGTCAGGAATCACAATAAAGTGGGTAAAGGAGCGTTTCTGTACAAAGCAGCGCAGGAGGCTGCTGGAACACTCGGACTTAACTTCAGTATTAGGGGTGAGCAAAATGCATCAAATCTTATCTATCTCGAGTACTCACTCCTGAAAACCCGAATTAAGAAAGGAAAAGAGAAAAATTTTCGTGAATAGCTCTCCGATAAGAGGATGCACGGTATCTTCCACAAAAATGTGGAGGATCAGTCATTGTCGTGTGAGCTAACGTTTGCTTTCCTTAAATCACCCGGATTGAAGTCTGGTACGAAGGGTTTCATTTGGGCATGCCAAGACGGTGTCATTTCCACCTTAACATACCATTGCCACATTTTGAGCCAAGACATTCCTGATGATAGCTGCAGGGCGTGCCATGCACACCCCGAGCATTTAGTTCACATACTATCTAGTTGTCCAACTCACGCGGGAACGACCTACATTAAATGGCACAATGCGGCACTAAGAGTGCTTTATTACCATCTCTGTCACTCCTGCGGCATTAACCTTAATATCGCTCCTCTAAATGCTCCTAGGGAAACTGAGTCAATTGTCGAGAATAGGAAGTGCCGCATATACTGGAACTTTATATTCTCGACAATTGTTTCTGTTGCTCACTCGAGGCCTGACATGGTTCTTCTCGACTTCGAGAAGCGAACCATGTTTGTTATCGAATTTTTGGCACCAGCCGACAAAAACATCATAGCCAGGGAGAATGAAAAGAAAGAGAGGTATAGAGACCTTATAAGGGAGTTGCAACGATTTTACCCGGAATATTCTGTTAAACTAATCGTCCTTATCATCGGCGCTCTTGGAGGTGCCAAGCTTTCACTCGTTAATAGCCTGAAAAGCATCCCTGCGTGTCAACAATATGCTAAAACACTTGCGGGAAAAATCCAGAAGGTGGTAGTCCTTGGATCACTCCGTGTTCTCAGGGTGCATGAAACTTTTACCGGATCGTCGTGTTGATTCCGTTACAGACTGTAACCACCCATCTCACGGTCGTGACACGTGGTTGCGGCTGAAATTTTACTGTGATTTCGCCGGTTGGATTGTTGTCGATTTTCGTATTGTTTTTAACATTTTATATGCACCCTTAAGGCTGGGATAAAGTGAGATCAAGGGGGAAAGTGCGAGAAGGAGACAGAGCGCTCGAAGCGAGGATAGAAAGGGAAAGAGATAGTTATTTTATTGAAGCGATATCTCCAGTTTAAAACAAGTCGTATCGCAAAACTAAAAATACTTATCGAGTCCGCCTTGAGATGCGGGCGCAAACATTTGTATATCAACTCGTGAAAATGCTGCGTTTTTGCCCAACAAATAAAATGAAATTCGCATGTGCCTCAGCTGTTGACGTGAGTTTAAAAAAAATTTCTTCGAAAATGCAGTATTTTCGCTCACATCTCTCATACCGCTCACTTCAATCTCCAGAATCGCTCGAAATTATCTTTCATTCTGCTCTCAACATATCGAGCGGATTTTAAAATATTTTTAAGTCTTGAATATGACATATGTAATATATCATAATTTTTATAATATTTTGCGTCATGCTCTTGATACGATTTTGACGAAAATAAATGAACTTCTGAAAACTAAATAGTTTCATAATACAAAATTTTAGTAAATAATTTATGAAAAATAGAAAGTGAATTTAAAAATTACAAAATTAAAATATTCTTAATAATTATTAAAAAATAATAATGCAATTTACAAAATATAATTTAATTTAACCTACAAATTGCTCGCTACAAACCGCGCATGCGATCAAACATAATCAGTATCAGAGAGCGCATCATGGACGAAACCGCAGGATTTGCATTCGTCCAACCTTCGACTGGAACTAACCGTTCATGGAAAATTTTTAAATTTGCTAACATTTTTTCCATTGAAGCGTATACCATCCTATAGACTTTAGATTACATTATAGAAAACAATATTATTAACTCAGTTATATTTTCAGATTCATTAAGTGCCATTAAAAGTATTGCCTCCCCATGCCCCAATCCTATCAAATCCTGTATCATGTTTGTTATTAGGAATAGACTGCCGACCCTGGTCAGGCTTGATCGCAAGGTAGTAATGATTTGGATCCCTGGGCACAGGGGAATTCGAGAAAATGAGCAATCGGACCAAGCCGCCAAATCGGCTGCTTGTGACGGCGCCCTTCTTCGAGTTTTTCTTCCCAGCTCTGATTTTTGTAGTTCAGCTCGAAAATCTCTTTTAGAGATTTCTACACTAAAGTAGGGGAAAACAAGAGCGTCCATTACACTCAACGTTTTTACCAAGATAGGCAGAAACCCTGGTTTGCTTCTTTCGTTGCACCGAGAGAGTGGATTGTCTCTCTTTGTCGCATGAGAAGCAACCGCTATTCCCTTAATGCTAATCTGGCCCGCAAGAATATTACAGACTCAGGTCAGTGTTCTTGTGATTCAGACTATTTATTCCAGACCATTTGTTCCCGCCACCATCAGAGGAACTAAGACGCTTGGTGGACTATTTCAATTCGAAAGGATGGTCGCTGATCATTGGATGTGATGCAAACGCTCATCATACGATATGGAACAGTTAGAACATCAATAACAGAGTTGAGTACCTTTTAACTACTGCTTTGACTATTACATCGTGGATGTACACCAATCTTTGCGACAGATAGATGTCAGGAGGTTATTGACGTCACTTTTTGTTCAGTATCCATTAGAGACATCCCTGTCAGATCACAGGCATATATGTTTTTCGCTGACAGCTGGCATATCTGATCCGATCGGGTATAGGAACCCGAGAGCGACCGACTGGGATGTTTACAGGGAAGATATCGGAGAGGCCTTGGCAAGTATACCCGGAAGGAATAGCTAAATTGGTCAGTCGGAATTTGCTTTGGATATAGTAGAAAAATCAATGAAAAAATCGTATAAGGACAATTTTCCTCTTCCAATTAGGAAACCAGACAAGGATGCCCCTTGGTGGAATAATAGACTTCAGACTTTGAAAATAGAAACTAGAAGACTTTTTAATAAAGCCAGAAAAACTGGTGAATGGGAGTTGTATAAGGCCAGTGTAGCAAAATACACTAAAGAGATAACATCAGCTAAAAGATTCTCATGGAGAGGGCATTGTCAGGACATCCAAAATGTACCTGACGCGGCTAAACTCCAGAGAATCTCAAAAAAAAAAACCAGCATGTCAATTTAAGGCATTGACACTGCCAACAGGGGACATGACAGAATCGTCTAGTGAAATCCTAGAACATCTCATGAAGGTGCACTTTCCTGGTTCTGGATCCGGGTATCGGTCGGAGGAAGAAGCCGGATTGTTACACAATCAAAAATAAGATGGATTGTCAGTCGTTTCAATCCAAACAAGGCTGCTGGAGAAGAAAGTATTTTTCCGGCGTTGATCCAAGAAGGTTTAGATGCACTAATAAGACCGCTATGTAACATCTTTAGGGCGTGCATAGCTATGGGATATAACCCTACGGCATGGAGGAAAGTCACAGCGATTTTTATACCAAAGCCGGAGAGGGACTCGTACTAGGCATTCAGACCGATTAGTCTAACTTCCTTTATGTTGAAAACATTAGAAAAGTTATTAGTACATTTTCAGTTGAAGGAAGAAATCTTACCAGACAGACCTCTTCATAATAATCAATTTGCATCTCAGACAGGTAAGTCCACTAATGACGCACTTCATGCACTTACCTCCCGCGTTCAAAACGCGGGATGATAAGAGGATGTAGCAAAATGCTCTTAACATTGTTGAGGGTTGGTGCAACCTAATCTCGTGAGTCCTAGGTTCTATGGCAAAAAAGTCGAATTCTCCACATCAGCTAAGCATTTAGGTGTCATTTTCGATCCAAAATTAACCTGGAAACTAAATGTTAATGCGATAGTTAAGAAGGCCAGAGCAGCCTTCTGGGCATGCAGAGGCGCAATTGGAAAAGTTGGGGATTAAAGCCCAAGGTAGTATACTGGTTATATATGGTAATCATTATACCAATTATAAGCTGTACCTCATTGATCTGAGTGACTAGTCTAGATATACCACCGCTGCACCTTCTGATTAGGCAGAGCGCTGCAGCGGAGGCGTACAGATTCGCACTAAAAGGGTGCCAAAGTAGATCAACGACATTAACCTGCATGATTCAATAAAGAACGTGCTGACTAGTGATGAAATCCTATGCAGGCACTCGGATTACATGCTGAAAGAATACTCACTCATGAAGCCATTCAAGGTGGTATTTCCAACAAGGGAAGATTGTTATGATGAGCAAAAGAGGACAAATATACTTACTGCGGGAGGGCTCGTTTAGTATACAGACGGTTCAAGTGATCCCCTAGGATTTGGGACTGGAATATTTGGGATGAAACCTAGGGCTGAAATAACAATCGCACTGGGAAAATTCACTACAGTATTGCAGGCTGAAATCTTAGCGATCAAGACCTGTTTCGAGGAGATTTCTTAAGCGGGGTTATATCAATCATCACGTTTGCATATGCTCTAACAGTCAGGCTGCGTTGAGGGTCCTCCAATCGAATGATTTTACATCCAGACTTGCCAGGAGCTGTTTCCAAGAACTTCCCGAAGTGTCTAGTAAAAACTGGGTCAAGTTGATCTGGGTTGCTGGACATGAGAACATTGAGGGCAACGAAAGAGCAGATATGTTGCAAAAAAGGGACTAGGAATATCCTCAATGGACCTGAACCATACTGCGGAATCTCGTATGCTTCAGCTAGACACGCCATTGAAAGGTGGCTCCTGATGGAGCATGCAGAATATTGGAGGAGGGCTAAAGGTATGGTACACTCGAAAAAGTTGATCAAAGAACCATGCTTGGGAAAATCTATGAAACTCTCTGAACATGGAAAGAAAGCAAGTGCAAGTAGTGGTACAAATGCTTACGGGCCATTGTCACTTAATGAAGCGCCTAAATAATATGAAGGTCAACAGCAACCCGCAATTTCGAAAATGTAGCTTCCGGGAGGAAACAGCACGTCACATCTTATGTGATTGTGACGTGCTAGTCGGCCTCAGAGTGAAGCATTTTGGTAATCACTTCTGCGAACCGGAGGATTTCGAATATATTACCTATTCCGCGATATGCGCATATATGGAGCAAACTGGGCTCCTTGGAGAGGCATAGATTTTGAAGGGTAAAGTACAATAGGTTACACTAGTTGCCCTCAGTGCTATGGGCTTGAATGACCCTACCCATTTAATAATAATAATAATAATAATAATAATAATAATAATAATAATAATAATAATAATAACCAGTGTGCAAAACCTTTTGTACCTTTCGATTTCTAATTATATTGTTCTTTATTCGCAAATGCTGTGTTTGTTTCTATGTGCTAGTTTCCCTGAACATTGCTAACAGTTTTCAATATTGTAAAATGATTTGATGAAACAAATCAATCCTTTCTTCGACCGTTGATATTTATTGATTTCAAATCGTAGATTTGATTTTGCCTTACATTCAGGGTCTATCAGAAAGATTAAGAAATTCACTTAAAAAATTTAATATTAATGTTTATTTTAAAAACACCAATACATTATATAATTATTT
>NC_046659.1:21767523-21769432 GCF_010883055.1 Belonocnema kinseyi | reverse complement strand
GTTTCGAAGAACATGTTTTTTTGACTCATATTTATTTTTTCGATTTACGATTGGACCGTAAGACATAAAGAATTTGAAAATCTACGATTTGAAATCAATAAAGTTTTCAATATTTTCAATTTTTTCATCATTTGTTTCATTTTCACATCTACGGTGTAATACATTTTTAATATATATATTTAATATGCATTTTTACATTAATTAAATTAATTTTTTCATTTTTCAATATTGTGGTTATTTTTATAATTATAATCGTCGTCGCAACATTTCAGGTCATTGTTTGCTGGTGCATTTCATAGTAAAACATTTTGATAATATATAAAACAAGATGGTGATATATTGGATTGAAAAAAGGTGATATTAGAAATGGTGATGTAACGGAGCGTTCCACGTATTGAGATTACGAGAATGGCTAGAACAAAATCAACTTCCACTGGTGTATGACGAATAAAGCGGTGTTTTTAGGTATAACGTTAATCATGTTTAATATTTCCCAGGTGCTAACTACCACGTTAATAATCCTATCTGCATTAATTTGATTGAACAATCGAACTTATGTGATTCTTGGTCCTTAAATATTTGAAAAAATGCATCAAAGAATGAAGCAGCGTTTTGCCGTATAAAATTCATCATTTTTTATTTCTTCCAGGTACTGACTACCACGTCAATACAGTCGAACCTCGTTTATTGCAACTCTTCCCGCTTCCGCGCTGTCATTGGCTATACGACACTTAAGACCATCAGTGGTGTGAGTTGGGGAAGTTGCGATAGATGAGTATCTTGGATTGCAATAAACGAGGTTTGCAATAAACAAGCTTTGAAATAAGCGAGGTTTGACTGTAATTCTATCGATAAATAAATTGTAAATATTGATATAGATCTGCTTGAATTGGATTACACAATGAAATTTCTATGATTCTTGGTATTTAAATAACTGAATAATTGCATCAGACGACACTGATTTCTAATTTTTGACCCTGACTTTAAACCTAGATGATTGACTTTTAAATCCGATACTTGAAATCGATACAAATCCCTTGAATGTGCCAACTGATCAAAATAAAAATTATTTATTAATTTTGTGGTATGAAGTTTAGTTAATCATTCCCTCAATTTTTCCATTTAATCTGTAATTTAAATCTGAATGCATACATTTTTCAATTATTTCGATAAATAAACTTTTGCTTTCCTCAGAAACCCAATTTAGTCGAATTAATTATCTTTGACAAAAACTGTAAATACAATGCCTCATAGAAAAATAATAAATCAAAAAATTTTCTTCAGCGGATCAGAGGTTAACAACGCGTTATATCCAGGTGCAAATGAAACTCCAAGTTATGGACAACTCTTTCTTCTGAATGGGAAAGAAGCTGCTGAATGTAGCCTTAATAAAAACTCCAATCTCGACAACGAAATGTTGGCATTGTTGGGAAATGAATTACGTGACGTCAATGTATTTGCAAAATCGTATTTAATGATGCACGAAGAAGTAATGTAAAGAAGAAAACGGAAAAAACGTTGCAGAATGTAAATTCGATGGATCCAAATGTAGAGCATTGGATCTAAACGTTGTTTCATCCTCATGGACCTCAAGAGTGACATGCAGATATGAATTTGAGGAAAGTGACAAGAGATTACCCAGATCTATTTCCTTTAAGGATCGTATGGCCACACGTCATGAAAACTGCAATTCAATCTTACGTGGTGGACGATTGTTGCAACAATGGGTTGTAGACAATCTCGTAAAGATGGTAAAAAACAGGGTTAATTATTTGAAATTCAATAAAAAAAAACAGTTGCGAGCTGAGTCATACGAGGGTAGTTCAATAAGTCCTTAGAATGACCAACATATGGCGCGCGAATCGCTCCAAATCATCTGTTTTCAGTCAGCACCACTCCCGACTAGATA
>NC_046659.1:21750531-21767423 GCF_010883055.1 Belonocnema kinseyi | reverse complement strand
GTATAGAGCTCCAAGGAGATTATGTTGAAAAATAAAAAAAAATTTACCCCAAAAAAATTGTTTTTACACTTCATTCTAAGGACTTATTGAACTACCCTCGTACCAGGGTTTAAATGATTATTTGCAAAAAACTGCAGATGACACTGGCGGACGTATCAGACGAGTGATAATTATACCTTCGTCGTTTGTAGGATCGCCACCTAACATGATGAAATATTATCAAGATTCAATGGCCATCGTCCAGAAATTTGGAAAACCTGATCTGTTCATTACGATGACGTGCAATCCTTCATGTACTCATATTGCGAACAACTTAATTCCTGGTCAGTGAGTTGATGATAAACCAGATATACGCACAACAGTATTCAATATAAACAAGGATTATTTGATTGATCTAATTGTCAGGCCAATAATATTTGGTAAAGTGATGGCTTACGTGTATACCACCGAATTCCAAAAACACGGACTAACTCCTGTTCGTATGTTGGTAACGCTCGTACCAAATTGCGAGATAATGAATCCCAACGTTGTGGATCAATTCGTTTCAGCTGAAATCTCCGATCCAAATGTGAATAAAAATAGGCATTACATTCTAATGAAGCATATAATGCATGGTCCACGTGCTGATTGCTGCACGGTGAGCGGCAAATGTTCTAAGCGTTTTCCAATATCTTTTTAACACGAAACGGCTATAAATAAAAATGATTATCCACTTTGTCCACGTTTTGGCTATTCATCTGCCAAATCAGAAATCAACAATGCTTCTTGATTACCTACAGTTGAATAACCGAGATAAAAATGCAAGCAATACTTGTACTCCGCTTTCCTCGACATTACGTATTCAAAAAAGTAACTCTTGTTGATGGACAAAAGGTTAATCGATGGGAAAACGCCAAAGTTCTCACAACGTAATTGGCCGCCTTTATTCGGCCAGTCTTGCTCAAACTGAACTCTTCAGCCAACCAGTTACGAAAATTCGAGAAATGTAAATAGTGAAATAGGATAGGAAGAACAGGTGTTTAGGAAGAGGTCTTCTAGAAGATGATGATGATGATTTTTATGTATGCATACTCATTTATTGCCAACTTGTTCATCCAAGAGATCTTTGGGAAGAGATCAAAATCGCTTTATCAGAGGGTTATTTCAGACAATTCGGGTATTGAACTGGCACAATGAGAGCTGATTCTCAAATAAGAGAGATGTTAGAGAAAGAAGATTGGGATTTATGATAATTTCCCGAAATGGAACAAATAACAACAGAATGACAAGAAAAAGAGCAGGAACAACTTTTGCAAGAAATATCGATTGGAAAAAACCAACACGATAAACTAATGTATAGGAGAAAGAAATTGACCATTTGATTCTCCGAGTTGCAGAAGAATGTCATACTCTTCGGAAATGTTTTTAAATTGACGGACCAGGAGGATCAGAAAAACTGCTGTTTATACAACTGTATTCTACTTATTGAAAGGTCAAGGTAATCATTTTTGAACTATGGCTTTTACCCGCATTGCTGAAACATTACTTTCTCTTGGATAAACAGTGCAGAAAACTCTTGGTTTGACAGTGCCTTTATTTGCCGACTTGACCTCCAACATTTCAGCTTAGTCAAAAGAAGGAAAAAGATTGACAGAAGTAGACGTATTCATTTGGTACGAAGCACCGACGGCACCACATTCTGCACTCAAAGTCATGGACAGAACATTGAATGATTTCATATCTAATGATTTGACATTTGGCGAAAGATTGTTGTTTTGCGTGGTGACTTCAGGGATTTTCTCCCCGTAAATGAACGAGCAACACACAATAAAACGGTAAACTCATTAATCAAATTCATTACTTTGTGGAACTGTTTCAGAATGCACTGTTTATCGGAGAACATGCGAGCTTTACAAGAAGGAAAAGAGTTTTCTTCATTTCTGCTTGGTAGGGGCAATGGTACTTTAAAAGAAAATTCAGAAAGTATTCAGATTCCCGATAGATGTATTGCAGATATCAGTTCTGATATAGTTACAGATACATATGGTTATATGATCAAAAACAAACAATACAGAATATGTATGTATATAGTGTTTGATTTTGACATATTCAAAACGTCATGAACCAAGCTTAGACATATGGTAAACAAACCGTTTTGATACATAAGTGATTTTGTTTTAGCGTCATATACATTTGGTTGTGTGGAAATGTATGATTTTTTGCCAAATAATCGTTATTTGCGGGAAGTGTTGATTTTCTTGTTTCATTCGAAGAAAAAGGCAGCTGAATCGCATCGAGAACTCTAAAAAGTTTACGGAGATGCTGCTCTAAGTGAAACAATGTGCCGTGATTGGTTACATCGCTTCAAAGAGGGTGACTTCGATTTTGACGACCGTCCGGGTAGAGGAAGGCCAAAAACCTTCGAAGACGCTAAGTTGGAGGCATTTCTCAATGAGGATCCGTGCCAAATGCAAGAAGAACTCGCTTCAGCATTAGGGATTACCCGCGAAGCTATTTTCAAGCGATTGTATGCGTTGGGAATGATTTAAAAACAAGGAGCTTGGGTTCCTTATGGTTTGTGCCATTTTGTGCCATATGAGCGTTGTTTTTTTGCCTGTGAACAACTGCTTCAGCAGCAAACAAGAAAGGATTTTCTTCATCGCGTGGTGACGGATGATGAAAAATTGATGTATCACAGCAACCCAAAGAGAAGAAAGTCATGGGGACTGCCCGATCATGCTTCTAGTCTTCGGTTCAGCCGAATATTCACGCATCAACACTTGCCGCAAATGACGATTATTTGGCACAAAATCAAACATTTGCACACAACCAAAAGTATATGACGCCAAAACAAAATCACTAATGTGTCAATACGGTTTGTGCACCATAGGTCTAAGCTTGGTTCATGAACTAAGTTAGGAAGTTAGTTGCGCACCTAATAGATGCTGATGAGATTAATCGCAAAGTCACTAATTCACTTCATGAAGAAAGAGAAAAAATTCACACCAGTGTAGATAGTACGGAAACAACCGCCGACGAAGAAGACATCAATCATGAGGCCATACTAATGGAATATGTGAATACATTGAATCCTCCGAGCTTGCCAACTCATGAACTGCGATTGAAAAAATACGCAGTGACAATGCTGATACAATATCTGAACATAAATGAAGGACTTTGCAATGGGACTAGATTACTAGTATTAGAATTATCTCCCAACGTTTTGCGATGTGAAATTTTGACAAGCAGTAGCGCGGGCGAAATCGCTAATCTCAATCCTATAACACTGAACTGTGAAAATACTTATCCATTTTCATTCAAAAGGAGACAATTTCCAGTCAAAGTAGCATTTCAATGAACAGAAAGAGTTCCTAAAATAAGAATAAAATAGACTAGTGAAAGTTGCAATACTGCATGAAGGTAATACTTGAATGGCGAAGGTGACTCATTTTTGTGTTGAGATCTTTGTGAAAACAAATTGTTCGTTTATATTTCTCAGCGACCAGAACAGGTTTGATTCTCAGCCTGCGCTCTTCAAATTTTTCGAAAAAAACTTGCGGATCAGGGGACAAATCCTCGAAGAGCACAAACTGCCCGTAACTCGCAAGCGCGGGCTGTGCCGTAAAGGCATTCTGTGGGGGATGAATCAGTATCCATGATGTTGACCTGAGACCCAAGAAGATTGTCGACAGGGAGGGATATCAATCCCTCCACCAATTTGATACCATATCACATGATCGCGGCTTTCAAAGCACGACGCAATCGATCGATTATACCATTTGCGCCCGGACGGTAGGCCGTAGTCCGGACTCAAATTTCTGCCCTAGTCGGTAGTTAAGGTGTCAGGTGAGTCGTAACGCGATATGCAACCGTTAACAAAAACACGACAGACTATTTTCGTCTCTATGTTCTTGAGAAGAATTGATTCGGGCCAGCGTGAAAAGCAACCTATCGTCGTGAGACAGTATCGGTGTTCCTCGGTTTCCGCAAGAGGACCAATAAAATCCATGTGGAGATGTTTGAAGCCGGTGTACGGCTCGATGAAATGAGATAGTCCAGGATGATTATGACGCGTGACCCCAGGGGCCTGGCATTCCAGACAAACCTTTCAACATTTCGCGATGTCGCTATGCAACGACAGTCAGACATACCACTTGTAAATTATATGTTCTGTAACCTTAGCTTCAGGATGGGTGATGTTATGAGACAGATTGAAAACACGCTTTCGAAGGGACGATGGTATGTAGCGTCAGAATGTTTCGCTCGTGAGATCACTGTAGAGTGCGGTGTGGTCGGAACCTCGGTGAATCGTTTTCCAGTTCAGAGAGAATTTGTGGTCCGAAATGATCTATTTGAATTTCGCATCAGCTGTCTGTGCTTCAGCAAGCTCATTTAGTCTGCACTCTGTTGGCAAGTGCATAGAGTCAACCCTTGAAAGAGAGTCGGCGACTGAATTTCTGAGAGGGAACGCTAGTGGCTTCCAATACTCCCGAACTGCTGTTCGAAAGAGGCTCCCATGCCAGTCAGAAGCATCAGTCACAAGAAGAGTCTTAACCTCATTGGTAGGGTGTGCCAGAAGGGTGGCACTCGTCATATCTTTTTTGACCCGTTCAAATGCATCTTTGGCATTCTGAGCAGTTGAGCCTAAAATTGAGCGGCACGTGGTAAACCGCGACAATACAAGTTAACTACGCCCATGAACATACGCAACTCCACAACTTAGGTGTTGGTTTGAACTCGTAGCGATTCACGAGATGACCCAAAAGTCCCTAAGTGTACGATGAAAGTAGTGCTAGAAGGATTGCTTGGAGTTGCGTAAACCAAAAATCATCCTCGTGTACTCAAACAGCCCGAAAGGAATGTAAACCGTTGTTTTGAGGGTGTCCTCGTGGGCTTTGAGAATCTGATGATAATCATATAAATAAGGGAGGCCCAAGAACTACTGGAGGATCAGAAGATGCTCTTAGCTAGGCCTGATGGGTGTCAGTTAGGTCGGGAAATTTCGCGAGGATTCTAGTTTAGGCAGAGGATCTGTCAAAGTTACGAACACCAAAGATGGTTGTGGTTTTGGTGAAACTAGCGGCACTAAGCCTTGTCGATGAGCCAAATAGACAGGATTTGTGAAGATATGGGACGAGGTGGAAGTGCGCCAACAGATTGGCCCCAATCATAGGTTTTGAAACTATTGTAACGCAAAAAATTAAATTAAGTTAAAAAACGGTCATTTCATCTGCAACCACCCAATAATTGACTGTTTTTTTACCAGCAGGTATGATGAAAATATCAGATCCTGGGTCGACAAAGAAGGTTTGTCCGGACTTTATGTCACGGATGTGGAGACGTTTTGACGATTGGTGCCCTGAGCCGACCGTCTCAGTTCAGATTGGACGCGAGCGTGCTGAAAAAAGGCCTCGAGAAATACAGCGAAATTCCTTAGCGAGGTCCTAAAGTTGTTCAGTTAGTTTGATAAGCAGGAGGACAGAAACGGTTTGATAAGAAAATGTCCCAGATTTCATATCGGCTACGCGTATCTCTTCGGGTCTAACCAATTCAGCGAACTTCTCGGCCCAAATAGCCAGAACAAACTTCATTGTTTAAATTGCATAAACTGTATAGTAGAAGCAATAGTTTCTCAACCGACAGTATCTCCGCTATAAGATAGAAATCAACAAACAATAAAAACAATAAAAAAAAACAAAAAAACGCAGATGGACGACAGCTGGAATGAACAACAGCTGGATTATACTTTCTGAATGTGAAATAACATTTAAAAAAGGAAGAAATAAAAAGCCAAAAGAAGGAAAAAAGACTATATTCAAAATTTTTTAAAATTATAGTAATTAAGGACAGCGCGTAGCGGTTGGTTTTAAAAAATGCAGGGAAACCAATATAAAAGGCTTTAAATGAGACGGCGAAAAGCCGAATAAAAAGGAATTAAGTTGTTTAACACAGAAATATGAAACAAAAAAACAATAAAATTAACTAAATAGAACCGCTAAGCTTTCACTTGGTTAATAACACGATATGAAATAAGTTTTTTTAAACGAGTGCTTATTTTTTCAAACGTGCTTTAATATTTGTGTTAACGTACTGCACGACAAGAACTGAGATTAATGATGTAAAAAATAAAAATACGCTCGCAATAGAATTCGTAAAATAGGAAGAATGCTAATTATTTTTAAAAGAGATAGAAACTGTAAATCTTAAAGAATAAAAATTCCGAATTAAATTTGTTAAAGCACAAAAGTTTTTGAGAATGGGTGATTAAATGGGACTTTTGATATTGCTATAAGAATTTATGTATATGTATATATGCCCAGTACGTAGCAGGGTAAAATGCTGCAGACGCTACAAGAATTGAAGTCAACGACAGGACCCAAAAAGCACAAGAGGAAAAGCGGTAGAAAACAAAAAAAAAAAAGATTCAAAAATTCTAAAAAATAAATGCTTCCAAAATGTTCAGTTGGCGTCCCTGGTCAATGGAAAATTTTATAATCCAAACTCCAAAAGCGTCGATTTGGCGTATCTTGCCATAAGTAATTTGACTTCTGATTTTTGTAGTGTTAGCATCTCGAAAAAAGTCGATACGTTTAAAACTAACCATTGGAGGGTGCCACGGTATAACCATGTAAATGCAATTTAGTTGAAAGCACGTTTTAATGACTTAAAAATCCTCTAAAATTGTACAGGACATTATGCTGAAACGATATATTCAAATTAGAAACGGAAGAGTGTTCTTGAAACTAGTGATTTTTCATTACCATGCATATGCCATGGGTGCACCTACGCGACATTCATTTGCATTCATCTTCAATATATTCAGCCTTCGTTTAAATGTTGCCGGTGTTGTTTTCCTTCTCGAAAGTGAAGCTTGAAGTGAAAAATGAATGTAAAAGGCCAAAAAAATGTGCCTGGACCTTCTAGAGACACAAAAGCTGTTTGCAAACGAAAAAGATTTAGTGGAGAGTTTATAAAACCCAAAAAAGAGCTTCAGTTCATTCAAAACGCAGGTGTCTCCAAAGGTAGATCCTGTATCTACAAGCGATCCCAAGACAATAGTTCGGATCTTCTCAGTTTTGACCCAGAACTGTCAAAACCCTCAACCTTATTTTTTGCCGCTGGGAACCCTTAAATTCTAGACCCTTATTTCTATTCGAAACTTCACGTTAAAATTGAGAATTATGAAATAAAATAAGAAATGTTTAGTTTTCGTTACTTTCATATTGTTAAATAAAATATTCAATGCAATTGTAATTTTTTATACTCACAATTTAAATTCCCTAAAAATGGTTTTACTTCTAAATAATTCAAAATTTAATTTTCAAATTGAATTAAAAAGCAGCAAGAAATTCACGCGTGCTTGAGTTTCTATTACCTAATATTAAAAACATAATCAATTTGAAATCCATAATAACAAATTCTTCAATATTAAAAGTTTAAAAAATTGTTAAATGAAATTAAATAATTGATTATATTATTATACATAACTGATACAAAAAATAAATAAATTACCATTATTACGATCTGATAATACCAATGCAATTAATTTTTACTATTCAGTTGCGATAGTGTTTTTTAAAACTTTTGTATTAAGAATTAACAATTACTATTTATTTAAAAAATTTTGAATTACTTAATTTTAAAGCTTTAAAATTTTTTTAATTTACATTTTTAGATGTAAAAATGACGAAAAATTAATTTTTTATCTTAGACAAATTTGTGGAAAAAAGTACGACGGATAGACATATGGATATACGGTTTTAACAGCAGCCGATTTTTGACGATATGAATCTCGAAAAATATTAATTTCTTTAAAATCGCGTTTATTGATATCTCAAGAGCACCATCAAATCTCGGATGCACTTTCTCATTTTTTCTTTTTTGAAATTCTATTTTTAAGAAGATTTTATCTCTCCTGAAATATTTGTCCCGATGCACGTACATGGTTACGTCCCAACACCCCTCAATTCGGAAGCAGTGCATATGTAAACAATCGTTAAAGATAGAAAAAACAGATTTTTTTTGCGGGTCGTACGTTAAAATTCGTTGATTTTTCTACTTGTGAAAATATTAAATTTGTATGAAACTGTTTTTTTTTTTTCAATTGAAATTATTTTTGCAATGTTCAAAGTATGCCTTTTCCCAAAATCTCATTTGTTATTGAAAAATTGAATTTTTTTAGCAGAATTTCTACATGCTTGGCCGATAGGGTATCAAATAGATTGAACTAAAAACGAATTTTCATTTTATAAAGCTCAAGTTCGTACCAATTATAGAAAAATAATGTTTTAATATCCCAGGAACAAATTTATGTATCATGTTTTTTTTAATTTGAAGTGGCTTTCCATGCTGGTTAAAAATCTGCTGGTTGTTGATCTCAAATAAAATTATATCTATTGCCTTTAGTTTAAAACTATTTTACGTATATTTTCTAATTTTACCATTAATTTATTGTTTTTTAAATTGACTACAATGTATACCTTATTCTTTTCAAGATTCATATCTGAAAAAATAACTTTGGGAACAAAATTCCAAAAAAATTAAAAATATTGTGTAATAAACGTACGGACGCGACAGCGGCTCCCCCGCTTCGCCACCATAGACTGCATCAAACGTTCTTGCATAATAAATCACCATGACAAAAAAAATAAGAATGCATTGTCTCGTCAATTTTATACAAAATAGTACAGCACTTAACCTATACTTGATGTAAATTTCAGCTTTATTTGTTTAATATTGTAATAACAGTAAATGTTTTTAAAAAATTATCTCCACCCCATCTTGAAGTATAACATTTTTTCTTGAAAATGAGCAGAAAAATAGCACCTATCGCATTTATTTAATCCCGATTTTGTTATGAGGAAGAAACATACCGTGTATTTGCAGCCACTTTTATGCAATTTAACGCTAAAAACTCGTTTTGTCACTAAATGTACTTGATAGCACAACTCCTGTAGAGGTAAATATACTATTTTACTTAATATCCTATCGGCCAGAGGTGTAGAAATGACGTTGAACAATAGTCCATTTTTTAATAACAAATAAGTTTTTATGAAAACTAATGATTATTTTGGACTGAAGTTATTCATATTTTTTTAGAGTGGCAAGAGGCATATTTTCTGAGATTTTGAAACTTCTTGCTTGATTATTGCAAAAATAATTGCATATTTAAAAAAAGCAGTTTTGGACGGTTTTTTCAGATCAAACAAATGAACGAATCTTAACGTACAACGCGTCTTTGTGTATATATTTCTGAGCCCTACTGAGCAAAAAACTAAAGTACTGTTTTTTCTATCTTTAGCGGTTGTTTACAACCAACCAACCCAAACACACACACACACACACACACACAATGCTCCCAAAGTCCCAAGTTAAATTTCAGGTAGCATTTTCTGCGTGAACAATATGGTTTATATTATATCTTACCGTGCGAACCTTGCAATTCACTATTGGCAGAAGACGTCAAAAGTACTCTTATCCCCTCTGGAATAATTACAGCCAAAGCAGTTCCAACAAGAAGTCCAGCACCTAAGACTGAGACGAGCTGTAATTTATCCTAAAAATAAAATAGTAATTTGTTTATAACAATGTAAAAAACTATGTCGGTTTCAAATTTACTCTTGAGAAAAAATCAAACTCGTTTAATTTTGGAATCTTGTTCATTTTTTTGCCAACCATTGTTTAAAACAATTTCTTTTCCCCTTTCACATTTTCCGTGAAGTATATTATGCTCCAAAAAATTTAAAAAAATTGTTACAATTGAACATGACAAAACTATATGATAATAGTAAAGCTATAATAGTAAGATAAAATTTAAAAACCTACAAGTTCTAATCAATAAGTATGCTAGAAGAATATAATTGCAGTACGAAAGATATCCTTTTTTTGGAGTAAAATGTTTTTATAGTATTGATATATGGGAGCTCCTCATAAAAGTGTTACTCGACGGATCGAGTTTTACCAAAAAAATTTAGTCTCGCCCTTTCAGTCTTTTGCTGTCGTAATATGTTCTCCAGATATACAAAAAAAAAATACTGCGTTGCGCAAAATTCAGGGGTTAAAGTGGCCATTTTACAGCACAGATAAGAATGTTAATTTATCAAGCATATTTTCTCCAAGGAGAATGTGAGTTCATATGTTTCTATTTTCAAATCACCTACACAAGATTTCAGGTATATCTGGCATGCATATTTTATACAAATATACATTAAATTTAGAAATATGACAAAAATAGTGCGTCAAAAAGTGCAAAAGGAGAGTCAATAATCGAAATTTGTGGCTTCACGCTGCGCCTCGTGAACGTCGCGCGGGCCCTGCAAGTCCAAATGCGCGAGTACGCAAGAGCGCGCGAATAACTTTTCCGAAATTCGTAGCCTTTTATTCATATTGGCAGTTAATAAATGCACTGAAAGATAAATATTATGGTATTAAACACGTCCATAAAACCTTGTGAATTCATTGCGGGAACATCTGGACATTTTTTAAAAATAATTAACTGTGCAAAAGTGTATCCGTTTTATGAGTGATTTTGGCGAAATATTACACGATATTCAAAGGGCTTAGTGGAAAATTCCTTATATTTCATAAAGAATTACATAAAAATGTATTAATTATCAACTAGAGGACAAGAGAGATACGTGGCCCGTGAGATACGTGGTCACGGTCTGTGACGGAATCAATACGACGATCTGGCAAAAGTATCGAGCACCCTGCACACACGTAGCGACTCAGACGACCGCCTTCTGCGTTTTCCCCGCAAGTGTTTTAACATATTGTTGACACACAGGGATGCTTTTCAGGCTATTAACCAATGAAAGCTTGGCACCTTCAAGAGCGCCGATTATATGCGGCACTTCTCATTCTCGACAATTGACTCTATTTCCCTAGGAGCGTTTAGCAGAGAGATATTAAGGTGAATGCCATAGGAGTGACAGAGATGGTAATAAAGCACTCTTAGTGCCGCATTGTGCCTTTGAATGTAGGACGTTCCCGCGTGAGTTGGACAACTAGATAGTATGTTAGCTAAATGCTCGGGGTGTGCATGGCACGCCCTGCAGCTATCATCGGGAATGTCTTGGCTCAAAATGTGGCGACGGTATTTTAAGGTGGAAATCACACTGCCTTGACATGACAAAATGAAACCCTCGGTGCTCGACTTCAAACCGGGTGATTTAAGGAAAGCAAACTTAGCTTACACGACATTGACTCATCCTCCGCGTTTCTGTGGAAGATGCCGTGTATCCTCTTATCAAGAAGCTGTTCACGAAAGTTTTTCTTATGTGCTTTCTTAATATGGGCTTTCAGGAGTGAGTACTCTAGATAGATAACATTTAATGCATTTTGCTCACCGCTGATACTAAAGTTAAGTCCGAGTGTTTCAGCAGCCTCCTGCACTGCTTTGTACAGAAACTCTCCTTTGCCCACTTCTTCGTCTTTCCTGACCATTTTAAGAAGAGGGTCAATAATCCTGTTGTTAAGACATTCAAGATTCCATATTCCACGACCACTTTGACGACGTGAGATGTAGATTCGCGGTACAGAAAAGTTAGAATGCATGCTTTTGTTCAAGTGCATAACCTTTCGCGTCCAGGGTTCTTTATCCAGGGAACCACTTCAAATGAATATAGTACTACCGGGACGGCAAGCATGTTCGTTGCAGATACTTTGTTATTCGCCAATAGTTCAGAAGACCAAATCTATCGAATGAGACGTTTGTATTTGCTTCGGAGAGTATTCTTTATAGATGTCACATTCTGATTGCGGCTCTGTGGCAAGCCCAGGTATGTATAAGTCTCTCCAGCGCAAAGGTGCCGTATAGTGCTTCTATCGACGAGCTCGGGGTCTTCAGGTAAGTCATTAAGTTTTCTTCGCTTCAAATACACCTTAGGGATTTTTTCTAACCCATTTTTTTTACACACACACACACACACATATGCATACATAGTATATACACTAGCAGCCCCGGCCACGTGTTTCTGTGACTCAGTTATAATACGTTGAATTTATATTATACTGTATTTGGCGCCATTTATTGGCTGCTTACCCAACCTAGATAACGTGAAATGTTAAAGTGTCGGACAACAAACTAACTTACACCACCATTTGTAGAAACTTATGAAGTATGCAAATAAAAAAAAATTAATTAACAATGAAAAAATATTGAGGTAATTGAATGAGATAGAAAGTATCCTATCCTTTAAGTTGGACCAAATTACACACAGTATACAAAGTTTCATCAAGATCGGTTAAGCTTTTTCGGCGTTTAGTGGGTACAAACATCCTGACACCAGAAAAGCGAAACAAACGCAAATAAAGATTGAGAATTTACAGAAACCAGAAGTGCGGTAAGATTTCAAAATAAGATAAACGAACGCATAGATAGGACAACTTGGGAGGCAATTATAAGAGACAAAAATAGGAAACTTAAACGACTGGTCAAGGAAAGTAAAGATAAAATCAGAACCGAAGAAGAGTAGAAAATACAAAACGACCTTGAAGGAAGCAAGAAACTGCTTTATAAAAATATGAAGAGAAGTAAAAGTACAGTTTGCGAGCATGAGAAATAGCAAAGGTAAAATGATATATCATACATACGGGATGCTAGACGCTTTGAGACTCTTTTAGGCAATTATTTGGAGATGAAGCTATAGGGCACCAGAACTGCGATGTGGAACACGTTACGTCAGAATACTCAATTGAATACTCAATTTCTCGTATGTCGGTGAAAAATTTGTTGTTGTAAGACCCAAAAATCTGGAGAAAATCACTGTTGACCAAAAATTGTGGTCACCAAAATTGTTAATGTAAGAAAAAATTATCTCCGGTTTTAATGGAGATATCGACACGAATCAATGCGTAAAAGAAAGAGTTTAGTGCACTGATAAAGCTTGAACCAATAATAAGTCGATACAATTGTATATTTACCTTTAAATTGAGTTCGCATAATTTGGACCTTAATAAGCTACGCTAAAGTCTCGTGAGGGAATAGTAGTATAAAAGAAAGGTGACGAATGTCTCTTGCCAAGCAGCTTCCAATTGCGAAGACTTGAAAAAGGGTTCTGCATCTGTAAGGTTATAAGTCTTCACCGTCAAATCAGACCGTTGCTGAACTATAATACTGCAAGTGCTCTAAGTAGAGTGAAAATCTGAATTAAATTAAGGGTTACATCTTCTGCTCGCTTTCACTACAGAGCTTCAAGAACTACAAATTTCGTTAAATGATCTTAGTAAACTAGAATAAATTTATATAGGCCATCCGGATGAGATTGACAATTTATGAAGTGCACCTGACAGCACGAGGTAAATTCAGAAAATAATAGAGGCTTAACGACCAACCCTTTCTTAACACCTTTCTGCTTCTGTTGAAAAGGTTCACACACTAATAAAAGTTTCCACATCCCGACGAGTGACGCTTTTGTATTTCGTACACAATTCTCTGAGTATTCGGTCACGTCCTCCATTTCCTTTGTTTGAAGAACATCAAAAACTTCACTTTCAGGCAGGTTATATAATAACGAACAGTTTGAATTTTGGATTTAACATATCGTACTTATCTAAGAACCAGTAATCTTACGGTTTCTTATTCCTTAAGGGCATGCTGTTCGGCAACCATGTGACCAAATTAGGCCCTGGTTATGAGCATTTTTTTTGTGTTCACTGTGCCCACACGGATTGAGATATCGTGTTTAAAATTTGAAAGATTAAATAGAAAGCACTAAAGAACGTTTGTATACATCAATACGTTTATCATTTTAAAGCAAGTTTATTAATAAATTGATAAAATAGGATATTACCATTCGAGTTTTAGCATTTTGCAGATAATTTTTGGTTTGATGCATTTCAGATTTTTTGATTCGCGTATATTGATCACTCAAACCAATTTTGGAATAAACCGTCTTAACCTTAAAAAAAATTATTATAAGCAATAAAATTTGCACATTCGTTGCGAATCAAGAAATAAGTATCTGCACACAAATAACTTATCATTATTTTTGGAGCATTATTAGCGACTTCTAGCGAAGAAAAAAAGAATCTTTGAACGTCGATAAAGTCGAGATCGCGTGACTAAGTTCGTTCATGAAGTTTTTGTTTAGGGAATAAAATGATTTTCATTTTTTTTGGTCCTCACTACGTCCACACGGATTGAGATATCGTGTTCAGGATTTACGAAGTTCTACACTAAGGAACTTTGTATATATCAAAATGTGTATAAATACGCAGAAAGTTTTCTAGTAAAATACTATAGGAATATAAAATAAGCTTTTCACGTCGATAAAGTAGATACCTCTATTAAAAAAATCGAGGAACATTTCAGAATGTGATACTCGAAAATCCGTCCAAGTCCCATCTTGAGAAATGTGCATCTTCAGAAAATAATTAAAATTTTCTAATGGTTATATATTCTTGTGGATTTTTTGTACTGGTGTGAAACAATTCTAAGTTAATAAAAAAGCCGATAAAAATAAAGTTTCGCCCGGGGGCGAAAGACAACGCGAGTCCGACAATTAGTCCCGCCGTCAAAAATTAGAAGACAAAAGTGATGGAAGTTGGTTGGAGAACTCCGAGGAGTATATTTTAGCACACTGCTGGTGTGCTATGTTTCCAATTTGAAATTTATCCATTATTTTTAGGACCAACAAAATGAAAATTAATCTACCCAAAAATTTCATGAGCGAACTTAGTAACGTGATCTCGACTTTATCGACGTTCGAAGTTTCTTTTTTTCTCTAGAAATCGCTAAAAATGCTCCAAAAATAATGACAGGTTACGTGTGTGCAGATACTTATTTTTTGATTTGCAACGAATGTGCAAACTTTTCTGATAATAATAATGTTTTTCAAGGTTTAGACAATTTAGTCTAAAATTGGTGTCAGTGCTCAATATACGAGAATCAAAAAATCTGAAATGCATCAAAACAAAAATGATCTCCATAGTGCTGTAACTCGAATGGTAATATCCTACTTTATTAATTTATAAATAAACTTTCTTTAAAATTAAAAACATATTGTTGTATAAAAACTTTCTTTAGTGCTTTTTATTTAATCTGTCAAATTTTAAACACGATATCTCGATCCGTGTGGACACAGTGAACACAAACAAAAATGCTTATAACCGGGGACTAGTTTGGTCACGTGGTCACCGAAGAGCATGCCCTTAAATTCATCCATCAAAAATTCACTGTTTTTCGCCACAGAATTTTGAGTATTACTCAGTTTACTGAAAAATCACTGTTTTGTAATATCTTTACGACACTTATACGAAGCCATCGTCAACCAGACTGATTATGAACATACGTAGAGTGCAGAGGACTATGTACCTTGGATTTGCTTTAGTGGAGGTCAGACTGTGGACAATCAATGCTTTCTAAATGAAGGATCATATACGCCATCTAGCGCATACTCCGATTCTTAAGATAATATAATTCATGATGTCACGTTCCTTCCGCATGGTTTTTCAGATCATTTACTTAAAAAAAGTAAATGAGATGCCTGGGGCAGGGGAACCAACGCTGAGCCATCTAGAGTATACTCCGAGTGGAATCAGACTTATAATACTTCAAGCCTGGTAGAGGTAGGGGCTATTTGGCCATGAAATAGAACGTGTAAGTCTCGACAAAGTAGGCGATGAGCATCTGGAAAAGCTCTATTTGGCAGTCAGCAAATTTGTATGGCAGCTTCCAGTTTAATTACATAATAATTTTAAACCAGTTTAGATTAAACTTTAAGGGACCCCGCACACAATAGATGAGAAAATGTCTTTCCGTGAATTTGACTGAAACTAGTTAATATTGCAGGTTATAAGGGTCCAATGAAATATCCTTAAAAATTTTTTTTAAAGGACAGTTTCAGCGATATAAGGCACCAAGCGCACAAAATCAATGCATATGATATATCTGCATAGCATTAAGAGCAAAAACAACGACAAAATAAGAATCACACATTAGAATGTAATCGACATTACCTCCGCCTATCCCGATAACTCTCACAGCGCGGTTCTCGCAACAGCTGAACGCTAAGCGCTCAATTTATGCATTAATTTCAACACTCACAGCTCGAGAGAAACAGCAATGGTAAAATAACGTCAGCATGAAGCGCCGTCACGATAGTCATTTCAACAACCTGCTTCTCGCAACGCTAGCACGCGAAGCGGTCAATATTTTTAACTATTTGCAACATTCACAGTTTGAGGGAAGCAATGATTCTTAAATAAGGTCAGTATCAGATGCTATTATGCCAATCATGTATATCGTCGACTTCCAGCAACGCTAGAACGCTAAGCGCTCAATTATTTCAATTATTTTCAAAATTTAGAGTTGCAGGGCAGTAACAGTCCTAAAACGAGATCAGTATCAAGTGCTATTGTGACAATAATGTATATCGCCCACTTCCAACAACGATTAAACGCTAAGCGGTAAATATTCTTAATTAACTGCAATATACATAGTTTGAGGGAGCAGTTGTGCTGAAATAAAATCAGTTCTAAGTGCTATGGTACCATAAATCGTCCACTAAAAGCAACGTCCAAACGCTAAGCGCTCAATATTTTGAATTAACTGCAGCACTTGCAGTTTAAGGGTAGCAACAGTGATAAAAACCGCTCAGTATCATGTGCCATTGTACCAATGATATATATCGCGCGCTTCTCAAAAACAGTCGAACTCTTAAGTTCGCAATGTTTTATCATAACTGATACAATCAATACTTTCAGTGAAGAAATGGTGCAAAGTGAGCTCACTGCCATGTGAGATAAGGTTAGCATCAAGTGCGGCAATAACAATCCTATAAATTGCCCGCTTCTCGCAACATTAGAATGCTAAGTGCTGAATATTTTGAATTAACTGCAGCACTCACAGTTTGTGGGCAGCAGTGATGTCAAAATAAAGTCAGTACCAAGTGCAGTAATGCTAATCATAA
>NC_046659.1:21747796-21750431 GCF_010883055.1 Belonocnema kinseyi | reverse complement strand
AAAGTTATTATTGCAAGAAATAGAAAAAGTGCAAATTTTGAACAATTTAATTTTTGATTAAAAAATTGGAATAGTGAATAAAGTAAAAATGCCGAAAGAAGAGGAATTGAAGTCCCAAGTCTTTGATGGAAAAGACTATAACATTTGGAAAAAAAGAATTCTGCTGTACTTTAAGTGGAAAAAATGTGTCGACCCAGCGACACTAGAAATAGCTGCAAATGAAACTCAGTACATGTGAGACAAGAAAAACCTTAAGGCAATGAACAACATATATTGCAGCATCACAAACGAGCAGTTAGAATTTGTTAGAGATGAGGATTCAGCCTACAAAATTATGAAAAAGTTCGACCAGATGTACTATACTTGAAAACATCGTCAGCTTTACAGATATGCCTAAGAAATAAACTTGATAGGATGAAACTCAAGGATTACGACGAAGCAAGCTCATTTTTTTCTGATTTTGAAAAATTAATCAATGAACTTAAGAGTGCCGGAGGACAAGTTAAAGAACGAGAGAAATTGGATTACATGCTGAAAACACTACCGGATTCGTACAGGCACATTAGAGGTCTGATCGACGCGTTGAAAGACAGTAATAAAACCTGTGAATTTGTGAAAAATAAAATAAGCATGTAGGAGATGAAAAGTCAAAGTGATTCGAATAAAAGAAAAGACAAGTGCGTTACAAACAGAAAAGAAATTTACGTGCTTTGAGTGCGGAAAAACAGGACATATGAAGAGAGATTGTTGGAGTAAGCAGCAGAGCGGAACCGGCAGCGGAGCTGGAGGAGCAACGCCATGGCAAGGAGGTGCTCGCCAGAAACAACAACAGTTCCGATGGCAGCGTCCTTCCCGAGCACGTGGAGGACGGAGTGCACTAGGCTTAGGCAAAGGACGAAGCAGAGGCTGGCAGCCACCTACAAGCCGAGCAGCGTATCACACCTAAAACGATTAATTCGACAGCGGATCATTTCTTACGCAAGTAGAGTGTAGCGATGAGCTTGGTAGCAAGGTAGGTACGTACAGTTGCGAAAATAATAGGATACATTGAATTTTAGACAGCGGTTGCTCCGAGCACATCATTAACGATGACACTTTTTTTCACGAATATGTAAATTTGAAAAGTTCTATTAATGTAAAAGTCGGAGATGGTAGAAATTTAAAAGGAACTAAAGTTGGGAAAGTTTTGAATTACTTTATTGTAAACGGAGCAAGAAAGGGAATTACAATTCAAAATGTTCATTTTGTAAAAGACATGGACAAAAATTTGCTTAGCTTTGCGAAAGTGACTAAAGAAAATAAAATTATATCGATTGGCGAAACTTCTAAAATATACAATAGTCTGGGTGATTTTATTGGAATTGCATGTAAAGAAAATGGATTGTATACAATGAATAGCTACGTAGATAGAAAAGAGTCGTACGCAAGAAACGCAGAAACAATGACGCAAAAAGAAAAATATCACCGAATTCTGGGACACGCGATTTTCAATTATATGGATATGATGAGCAAAGATTAATTAGTTGAAGGTTTACCGGGAAAGGACCCCGCACTAAATGTATGGGAAAATGGCTTTCGGTGGATTTAGCTGAAACTTTGTAATTTTTAAGGTTATAAGTGTCGGATGAAATATCCGTAAAAAAAATCCAAAAAAATGGACAGTTTTAGCGCTATGCGGCGCTAAGCGCTCAAGATCAGTGAATAAAACGAATTACAACAGATTTTGTTACAAAAGCGATCTCAAAATAGAAATCACGGTTCAGATCGTGGTCTGTCATATTTTCGCCTACACCGTTGACTCATATAGCGCGCTTCTCAAAACGATCAAACGCTAAGCGCCCAAGATTTTATCTTGACTTAATCACTTCTTTAAAGGCAGAAATGGTACCCAAAGTAACATTAGTAACTAGTGCGCATATACCGATACTAAAATTCTACCCTTCGCAAGAGGGTTGAACGCTAAACGCTCAAGATCAGCGAATAAAACCAATCCTAGTAACTACATGCTTATTTTATTTTTCACAAATTCACAGGTTTTATCACTGTCTTTCAACGCGTCGCTCAGACCTCTAATGTGCCTGTACGAATCCGGTAGTGTTATCAGCATGTAATCCAATTTCTCTCGTTCTTTGACTTGTCCTCCAGTACTCTTAAGTTCGTTGATTAATTTTTCAAAATCAGAAAAAAATGAGCTTGCTTCGTCGTAATCCTTGAGCTTCATCCTATCAAGTTTGTTTCTTAGGCATATCTGTAGAGCTGACGATGTTTTCAAGTATAGTAAATCTGGTCGAACTTTTTCATAATTTTGTAGGCTGAATCCTCATCTCTAACAAATTCCAACTGCTCGTTTGTGATGCTGAAACATATGTTGTTCATTGCCTTAAGGTTTTTCTTGTCTCACATGTACTGAGTTTCATTTGCAGCTATTTCTAGTGTCACTGGCTCGACACATTTTTTCCACTTAAAGTACAGCAGAATTCTTTTTTTCCAAATGTTATAGTCTTTTCCATCAAAGACTTGGGACTTCAATTCTTCTTCTTTCGGCATTTTTACTTTATTCACTATTCCAATTTTTTAATCAAAAATTAAATTGTTCAAAATTTGCACTTTTTCTATTTCTTGCAATAATAACTTT
>NC_046659.1:21726556-21747696 GCF_010883055.1 Belonocnema kinseyi | reverse complement strand
TTATGATTAGCATTACTGCACTTGGTACTGACTTTATTTTGACATCACTGCTGCCCACAAACTGTGAGTGCTGCAGTTAATTCAAAATATTCAGCACTTAGCGTTCTAATGTTGCGAGAAGCGGGCAATTTATAGGATTGTTATTGCCGCACTTGATGCTAACCTTATCTCACATGGCACTGAGCTCACTTTGCACCATTTCTTCACTGAAAGTATTAATTGTATCAGTTATGATAAAACATTGCGCACTTAAGAGTTCGACTGTTTTTGAGAAGCGCGCGATATATATCATTGGTACAATGGCACATGATACTGAGCGGTTTTTATCACTGTTGTTACCCTTAAACTGCAAGTGCTGCAGTTAATTCAAAATATTGAGCGCTTAGCGTTTGGACGTTGCTTTTCGTGGACGATTTATGGCACCATAGCACTTAGAACTGATTTTATTTCAGCACAACTGCTCCCTCAAACTATGTATATTGCAGTTAGTTAAGAATATTTACCGCTTAGCGTTTAATCGTTGTTGGAAGTGGGCGATATACATTATTGTCACAATAGCACTTGATACTGATCTCGTTTTAGGACTTTTACTGCCCTGGAACTCTAAATTTTGCAAATAATTGAAATAATTGAGCGCTTAGCGTTCTAGCGTTGCTGGAAGTCGACGATATACATGATTGGCATAATAGCATCTGATACTGACGTTATTTTACCACCGTTGCTTCTCTCGATCTATAAGTGTTGCAGTTCATGCAAAATATTGAACACTTAGCGTTCACCTGTTTTGAGAAGCACGCTTTAAGGGTTATCGGGATAGGCGGACGGAATGTCGATCACAATTTAATGTGTGATTCTTATTTTGTCATTTTTGCTGTCAATGCTTTGCAGATATATCATATGCACTCATTTTGAGCGCTTGGCGCAGTATATAGCTTCACCTGTCCATTTTTTTTAAATTAAAGGATATTTCATTGGCCCCTTATAACCTTCAATATTACTAAGTTTCAGCCAAATCCACCGAAAAGGATTTTCCTATGTATTGTGTGCGGGGTCCTTTAAGTTTATCTAAATTGTCAATGGAATCGTATATATTCATTATCTTAGTTAGCCCTGACATTACTTACAATTCCCGAATAATTTGCGAAATGAACAATTTCATGCCAATTCTTGAAATTTGACACATATTTATAAGAAAAAGACCATTTAATTTTTTTTCTTTCAAAATCGTCAATATTAGGTA
Organism: Belonocnema kinseyi; assembly: GCF_010883055.1. Lineage (NCBI taxonomy): Eukaryota > Metazoa > Arthropoda > Insecta > Hymenoptera > Cynipidae > Belonocnema > Belonocnema kinseyi. The sequence goes on along the minus strand of NC_046659.1, from coordinate 21,746,456 downwards.
AATCGAGTTGAAACTTTAATTATTACCTCACTCTAATTGAAAAGTAGACAAAATGTTCAATATCTTTTTTAAACTGCCTACTTAAATGAATTATTAATTTACACTAGTGAAAAAGTTGAAAATAATTTCGCCATATCGAAGGGTACTTTTGCGGCAAACCTGGAAATAGAAAGCATAAGGTACTTATACATAGATGACCTGAAGATCTAGGCTAAATATAATAAGCGACTACGCCTAGCTCTAGGGATTGTCGAGGAATACTCTCCGGTGATTGGAATGGAATTTGGATGAGAAAAATGCGCCAAGGTTCATCGAAACAAGCGCTATACGACACCTTGGCGCTGCACAGTGCGTCGAATTAGAAAATTGGGTACAATGAAGCCTGGAAGTTTTTTTTATCACGTTTTTGCCCGCGAATTCGAGTAAAATTAATATTTCGTTGAAATCAAACGCTAAAGTATAATTTTTTTGATTGCCTTCAAAAATGAAAATTCCATGACAGAAATGGACAATCAAAATATTACCCATTGTTATAAATAATACTGATTAACAACTACATTAAACGGTCACTCTTTGATAGAAAAAAATCCATTTTTTTGCATAATTGTTCATTTTATCCCTTAATTAATATTCTGACGGAGGAAACTAACTTTTAACAATATTTTTCATTTTTATTAACATTTATGCTCGACAAATGCATTTAATAGACGCTTTCAAAATAGGAAAAATCTCTTTCTTGATGAAATGTTGATTATATCATAAAAAACAAACTCCTACGACTTAAGAGTCGTAAATAATGAACTCGGGAAAACACAAAAATCCAATGGATACGTGCGTGAGCTTTTCAATGTCCTTCCAAAAAAACAGCGTAGCAATTGAACAATTACGCAAAAAAATGGATTTTTTCTATCAATGAGTGACCGCTTAATGCATTTGTTTATCAGTATTGTTTATAACAATGATAAATATTTCGATTGTCCATTTCTGTCATGGGATTTTCATTTTTGAAGGAAAGCCTAATGATTCCGCAGAAAAAATGCATTTTATATATACAGAGGCGCTTATTTATTAAATTGCTAATGAAATTTGTTTATAACAATTAAAAAAATTATACTTTAGGGTTTGATTTCAACGAAACATTAATTTCACTCGATTTCGCAGGGAAAACGCGATGAAAAGAACTTCCAGGCTTCAATGTACAGCAATAATCGATTTTGTTCATACATTTTTTTGTAACAATTGAACAGATTGCTCGAACTATATCTAAATTATGAGGATTTGTTAATTGATTGTAAATCTATCAGTTTTTCACCTTTTTGAGGTAAAATCAATCAATTCTACAGAACAGGCAGCTCAAATATGAAAAATGATGGTTTTTTGGCATTTTGCAACTTGAATAACAAACAGAGCCTTTTTAGCAAAATCGCCCTCGACATACCTTTTCAGAATTTAGTTGGCTTTAATTAAAAAAAAAGATGGAATCGGTTGAAAACTGTGGTCTCTGTATCATTTTGCACCCGAATTTTCTAATTCGTCGCACTGTGCGCTGGACAGACCTATAAATACCTGAGCGTGCCATAGAACTGTATTTAAAATGACATCTATAAACGATACTCTACGAAGCAGACACGAAACTCTCATCCGGAAGACTTGGTCTTCCGAATTGCCTTTGAGAAAGAAAGTATCTGCAACAATCATGATTGCAGGAGGAACTCAGATCTCTTGATTTCGGGACATAAAAGATTATGCACAAGAACAAAAGCATGGGTATTAAATCTTCTGTTACGCGACTCTACATAACACGCCGTCAAGGTGGTCGTGAAAGGCAGAATCTGCAATGTCTTCACAACAGGATTATTGTGGGTATAACACATATGGTTGCAAGTGGACGGGACCCATTTCTTAAAATCGTCAGGAAGCACGAGGGAATGGGCAAAGAAGTGTTTCTGTACAAATCAGCGGAGGAAGTTGCTGAGACACTCAGCCTTAACTTCAATATCAATGGTGAGCAAGATGCAGCAAATCTTATCTATCTTGAGTTCTCCTGTAAACCCGGATTAAGAAACCACAGAAGAAAACTTCCGTGAATAGCTCCTCGACAAGAGGATGAACATCATCTGCCGTAGAATATTGAGAGCATGTCAAGACGATGTCATTTCCACTTTAACATACTGTCGCCACATTGTGAGCTATGACACTCCCGACGATAGCTGCAGAGCACGTTATGCACACCCTGGGCACCTAGAACATATACTGTCTAATTGTCCAACTACCCATTACTGATGAGTAAAGCCGATCTAAATTTTCCTAGAAAAATGCAAGGCTTTCTTGCCCTTTTTTATACAATCATCAAATTGATATGCACCAAAGGTGCATTAAGCTAGCCACCCCATAATCGAATTTTGGGATTCTTCATAGCTAAGAGTTTTTGCTTTTTTGGGCACCAATTAAAATTGTTGGGCTCTTTACTTTTTTCGCAAAATCCATTTTTTGGCGAAGGTGCTAGCTTACATTAACCTACCACCTCCACTTCCTGAAGTCATAAAATAATGAAAATCCAATTTCATCAGAATTTCGGACTTTTTTGAGCTCTTCAAATCTTCCGAAAAAAAATTCCCAAAAAGAACCTTTAAGTTCTAAAATGAACCCCTTTCAAAAAATTGTAATTTCTTACAAATCTAATCCCAGCGTATTTTTTGGCATCTTTGGGCTCTCCAAACCCAATTTTGGGTTCCAACCCTTAACGTTAAAAATCAACTCCTGAATTATTTTAAATTTTTAGTGTTTAGAATCATCTTAGAGGTAAAACATAACACTTAAAAATGCTAACTATTTCAGATTTCCCTTTAATTTTAAGTAAGCTTAACAATTTGACCCGTTTTGACGAAGAACTGCGATTTTTTATTAATTTTCAAGCCTCACTATTATAATTAAGATTTGTTTCACATTGAAATCGCGAAAAAACTTCACACTTTCTTTAACAATCGGTGCACAAAAATCGTGTAGTTTAACAGCATACTTTTGTTTTTCATCATGAAAGTCGTTATCATTTTCAAAATAGTCATTTTTAAATTGTACATAGGTTTTTGGGTTCGCCGAATCCAAATCTAGCGTCAGATTTTCGAAATTCCAAATTCTGAACCTTTTTTACTATTCTAGACGCCATACTGGATTCGAAATCTTAGATATTTAAAATCTAACTGATTCGAATTCAGCGAACCCAATAACTTATGTACGGACAATTTCCTCAAGTTCAAAACATTGTTCAAAATTTTGGCCGCCATATTAGATCCGCCATCTTGAATTTCGAAAATGTGACACAAAATGCGGATTCAGCAATTTCAACAACCTATATAAAGACAATTTCATCGAGTTACATTTTCCAAAAATTTTGGCTCGCGTATTGAATTTCGAAAATCTGGCACTAGATTCGGATTCAGCGACCCCTAAAAACTTATGCTGAGCCACTTTCAACAACATTCGTTGAAATCTGAGTGTATTGTTCACAATCTACATTTTTTCAAAATTTTCAAGTGAAAAATCACGATATTGAAAGTTATAACGATTTTATGATGGAAAGCAAAAGTATACGGTCAAAATACACAATTTTTGTGTACCGATAGTTAAAGAATGTGTGAACTTATCTAGAGTAGATATTCCAATTTTAAGTTAATTATAAATAAGCTTCAAAAAGAATAAAAAAATCGGAGTTCTTTGTCGTTAATGGGTTAAAACATTAGCAAAGTAAGACCACTAAGGTGGTCCAAAGTCATCATTCCGAAAAAATTACATTCACATTTCGTGATTGAAGCTTAGCTTGTGGAGATTATTATAATTTTAAAGGAATTTCTAGCGAATAATTTCTGCTGAATTGCTTTAAACTTTGGAAAATCCCACTGCCCTTTATGGAACACTAAAAATGTCCCGAAGAAGTATTATTTACTTGTAAATTTTCCATTAAAAGTGGTTAAAATCTCTGTTTTTCTTTTAATTTACATAACTTTGTAGATTTCTATAAAATATCTACGCCATTCAGATATTACTAGCCCATTCTTAAAGAAATGTCTATTTTTTAAATAATTGTTTTGAAGCAGTTTTTTGCATAGTTAAATAAAAATTTACCCTAAAACATCATCCAATTGTTTCGACAATTCATTAAAGATTAACTGTACTTTTTGATATAAATGCGATAAAAAACTCTGAATTCATTTGTTACTTTGGCCGAATATGATTTTTGGCTTTAAGGGTTATAGTACAAAAAGTCAAGTTGGTATTTTCAATAAGCCCAAAAATTAGAGGCTCTATACACACTGTAAAATTTATAACAAAATATTTTTTGACAAAGTCATACCAACGTGTTACACACACTGTAAAAAAAGCTTTGGTGATATTTACATTCAGCTAGTAATTATACGTGCAGTGTACATTCAAATTACAATATGTAACCTGATTAATTTACGATACTACAGTATCTATTTGCAAACTAGTGTGATTTCACTTCGGTTAATAATGTGAAAATAAAAAGAATGTTGTTCCATTTGCAATCGACTTTAAAATTACTAGGTCCGATGATGGAAATTATTCGATCGGCGTGGAACATAGTAAGTATACGTAAGGTGATAAATTTACTTGGGGCTTTGAGTCTACGAAAGTGTATGTAAATTCTGACGATATGTGTTTTTCTATCGCGAGGAAGTAAGTCTGCACGGACGAACGCCGCAGAATTATTCCGAAGCCCGAACGGCCACTTACCATTTAGTGCGCATTTTGTTTGTTGTTTTGTACGTCAAATAGATTTTAAGGTTCTTTTAAGATTTCGGCCAAATTGCAAATTTATAACAGGTTATTGTATAAAAATCCTTTATATATATATATATATACATATATACCATATAGTTATATGTAATGTTATTCTAAATAACTATAAATGATGTCTGGCCACCGTCCACACAACTTTCTGATTAGCTAGATCTTGTGCAGGCTCCTCATTGGTCAAAACTGTTCTACTATTATACTAATCTACCTCCACGGGACTGCGTCCTTAGTGTAATGTAACTTAGTGTAATAATCTTCTGTCAAGCTAGAAATGGTGGACGAGTAAAAGTATAGAGACTATACTCTTTAAATACGCACAAATTCTCAACTCATGTGATTATATATTATTTGAACGTAAGTTAAAATAATAAAGAGCTATAAAGAGCTAATGAGCATTGAATTACATGTTTGTCTTATTTGAAATTTTTTTATCACCTATTTATCACCAATTTTCGAAAAAAAATTTCACCTATTCACCTTTTTCCCGATAATAGGTACTATGATGCCTGAAATACGTATCGGACCCAAAAAGTTTACGGTACTTTTTTGTTTTTGTTCTACTCGCCCCTACAAGAATAAGGGTAACTCGCGAGATATCCTTATATGGATATACTATTACATAGTTATTACTAAGATTATCAGCTAATCCATTGTTCAAAGCCTAATGGCACACATAATTAATATCCTCCTGTATCCAACTCAACAATCAATCCAGAGAGGAAATAGGCCCTGAAATGCATCCGCATATTAATTGTAATTACAGCATTTAAGCACTATTTTAGCGGTCGGCGATTTACAAATGACATCTACAAAAGCAAAATCTTGTGCAGAACTAACAACAATCGAAAGGAAATCAGTTAACGGATGAGTTGATAATGGACTCACTTCTGCCACAGCACCCCTAAGGCTATCATGGAGGTAATCTCTACGAAATATGATGCACTTATCGAGAGCAACTGAACTGGAGGGATATCATGTTTAATATCTGGATAATGGGCCAAGGGAGACTGAACATTTACGTGGCAAATCTATGGAGTATCCATCGAGATAATAAGTCATATACTTAAGAGGTAATTAAATTGCAAAAATAAAGCTCAAGGTAAAGGAAGTTTAGACAAAGTTATATCAGAGGGTCATGCAGAAAGGCCTTCCCAAGAGACGAAACCTCGAGATTCTAAAAGACATCTGATGCCTAACATAATATACCGTAAATGAGATAAAAAGCGTTAGAAGTTATAAATATATAAGAGGAGTAACACCTATATAAAATAAGAGTATACATATGAAAGGCGCAGCAACTGATGAGCTAGTCGGCACACGCTATTAAATATACATAGAAGCATCAATATTAGTTTAGAATCAGAGCAACAGATATAATGATATATGGGGTGGCAAAAAAGTATGAAAATCCCTAGAAAACACTGTGGTTTGTAAAAAAACCAAGGTCGTACCCTAAATAAATTTCAGCAAGAAATCCAACGGTGACCTTGGATTTGATCTTAAACCTCATTTTCAACATCATTTTGAGGTCAGATTTTTTTTAATGACAACCCGTATTTTCGATACCAGAATCGAAAAGAGCGGCAAGTTTTACGTTCTTCGAAATCTTGCACAATTATTAAAATAATCAAGGTCATACCTTCGGTAACTCTCAACAAGGAATCCAACGATGACCTTTGATTTGATCTTGAACCTCATTTTCAAGGTCATTTCGAGGTCCTTGGTCTTTTCAACAATTCTATGAGATTCCTAACAGGGCCCTATAACAGCGTACTTTGACCTTTAATACGCCTATAGAGGTCACGTTAGGCCTTGGCCTAAACACATTCCCGAACGTAAAACGTCCCGCTCTTTTGGATTCTGGCATCAAAAATAGAGGTTCGCATTTAAAAAACAAAGCTGACCTTCAAAATAACGTTGAAAATGAAGTTCAAGGTCAAATTGAAGGTTATCGTTTGATTACTCGTTGCAAGTTGCTTGCGTCTCTGCCCACAGTAATGTTTAATATATGATAACAACACTCAGTAATTGATTCCTTTCAGCTGACTTTATGGTACAAAATAGCGAGTGTTGTTAAACAAAAATGGTACGGGTAGGATATCGAATATTATATTGAGAAATAAACTAGTTCAGTTTAGATAACTTTTATTGTTTGAATCAATGGATTAAATGAAAGTTAAGAAATTTATCATTTTGAATGTGCACACTCTAGTGCTCTCAAAATAGTAAGAGCGTGCAAGTAAGTATATATCCTCTACCGTGTTATTTTTATTCTAATAAAGATCCAACTCAATCCTCTATAAACTATTAAGGCCTCAGGGAATTATTACAGGGTCAATTCGAAGTTTAAAAAAAACTCGCAGACAGAATGATTTCTCCTATGCAAGGAAAAATACCGGCGACTCATTTGGTGTCACATGTTATAGACTTTTAAGACCATTCTCCAGTTAAACAGAATTATCGGAGGTATTCGCCTGAAGTTTTAGAAGCCCTTTCAAAAATTCTGCTCAAAAATTGGAAAGGGCAGTTTTTATGAAACCCTCGGATAGTGGGTGGTGAGATCCAGCAGTCATGGCCAAAACGTCTGATGGGAAATAAAGGTAGTCATCCGCGAAAGAAGGGACCTTAGGGTTAAAAAACCGATTTTCACTTTTTTGATACTATCGATAGTTTTTGAATCGCTCTTTCATTTTAAAAGAGAATTTAATTTCTATCTGCAAATTGGAATTGTTATCAGGCTGCAAAGTGAGGCGTAAATCGCCTATTTCGAAGCGTGCGTTTGGCCCGAGAAATTCAGACCCACTCCTCTCTACTACTTTCTACCACCACTCTCTGAGTGCTTGACTTTGACCGTCTTTTCAATCGCTTCTACTGAAAAATTTGTCTTCTAACGAATTTGCTTTCGACAAAAATTGACTTAAAACTACAGTAAGGACTTATAAACTATGAAAAAAGTGACATAATAATTACAAAAAATGTTACTCGGATACGACCGAATAAAATACATCGAGAAATTCTCTTAAAAGAGTAAAAACCTTCTGCCTGGGAAAAATCCTCTAGAAATTCTCTCTCGAACTTAAATTCGATAATGCCTTCGCCAAAATCTATAGTAGCGGACACTCTGGATCTTAATCGCGAATAGCGTCTGACACTCAGCTATGATCTACAATATCAAACTGTCTATCGGGAAACTCCGTACGCTGACGAACAAGTGGAAAGAGGCTTCCTGGTGAGAAAGAAGATGACGTAATCGGCTTTATAGATCCGCTAGATAGTGGAGGGAGTACGGAGGCGTACGGAGGGCAACTCTTCTTGGACGTATCATGTAGAATCGGCGCATGAAGTCGTTTTTTTTGGAGATCTACTTGCTTCTTGCGTTCCGTTCCCGGTTTTGGGATGTTCGACAGCAATGGACATATGTTTTCCAGCTCTATGGAGGACTCCGCCGCTGGTGGTAGCTGGTCTGATTGAAGCGGAGCGTGACCCGATTGGTTGAGCTTAGTGGCGGAGGATAAAACTTGCTTTCTAGGTAATTGGCAACCAAATCGCGAAACGCTGGTAACCTTTTTATCCTATCGCACCAATCCTCTACGAACAAAGGTATAATCTTGGGATTACTTCCCTCCTTTCTATTGATGAGATCTGTGAGTCTTGGTTCCTTATCAAAATATAACAGGGCCGGAGATACGCGAGTCGAAATATGAACCGCAGTATTGTGAGTGATGTGGAAATCGGGAATATTCATATCCCAATCGTGGTGGTCGCTCTCTACAAATGGAGCTATCATTATTTTAAGCACTCTTTTCACTCTCTCTCTACCGGATTTTCTTGAGTGCGATACGGTGAAGTAGTTGAAGGCCTAATACCAAGCTGTTGATGGCTTCTGATATCGACTTATTTATAAACCAGATAAAAGGAATTTCAAGTGTACCGATGATGCGACCTGGTTTGAATGCCCTAGTCTTCAGCCCTATATCTCAATCTAAAAACATAGTTTCAGAAGGATAATATTTGTTTCTCTTTTTCTTGAAACAAAGGAATCACAAAATTATAGAACTACCTATGTTTTATGACTAATAAGGTTTAGTAACATTCAGACGGGTATGTAGGGGAAAGTGTGGCTAAATATTAAATTTTCGAAACCTTTCAATCTGCATTATTTTCTGAGCGGTAACAGATGTAGTTGGACTACAGATGACTGTCGGCACCCGAAAGGAACGTCCGTGGTTATGTGACATTCAGTTCAACTTTGACGTGTACATAGCATGCAGTGTGTGTTTCGAAAATTAACATTTAGCCCCACTCTCCCCTAGATATTTTTATTTGGTTTGCACGGAATATGTTCAGGGTACCCCAGCCTGTCCGATTCCTCGACGACCCTTTTCTATTGTTCAGCGCTGGACTCGGTCTCAAAGCGGCTTCTGCATTATGTGATAGAGGACATTTAAATGGAATATAATGTATGAACTCTGTTGCGCCCTAGCATGGAGGTCGAGTCGAAGGCGCGCTGCCGTGGTAAAATGTTTGTGCAACTGCAATGCACAGTAACGTACGTTAGTTCAAGAAATTTGTATACTATTTATACTAAATATATTTATACAAAATCAAACACGTATGGGGTCTAATTAACAACGAAATGCGCGGGTTTTTTTTTATGATTTACAGAAATCTTTAACCATTCGCATACTTTTCTTTATAGTTTGTATTTTTTGTATAATTTGTCTTTTTTGGTAAAAAAATCTTTTCTTTTTGTTGAAAATTCATTTATTTGGTTGAAAATTACTTTTTTTCAAGTGAAAATCAATTTTTTGTCGACACTGTCTAGTATTGAGGAATTTTCCGCAGCACCATTGTTATAAACAATTCTTGTGGCAAAATATATAGAATTTGAGATTTTTTCAAATTATAATTTCCTTTGATTGCCAGAATGGTTTCAATTATTCCTTAAAATAATAAATATTTAATAATATTTAATAAAATATAACAATTCAAATATTTATAAACAAATTCAACATTTTGATAAAACATTTAATTTTAATATTTTGCCACAAGAATTGTTTATAACAATGGTTATTATCACCTTTTCAATTACTTTTGTAATTAAATTTCATTCCTACTGTCAAGTCCCGCATCTTTTATAATCATAATAATAATAAATAATTATAAACAATGGATTATAACTACATAATATTTATATTCAATAATAAACGGACAAGTTAAATGATTATATTCAACATACTATTACTATTGTAAACAAAACCTAGTATAGTTAAAATCATTCGCGAAGATCAGATTTGGAAGGAATGACGCAACAGTGTAAGGTTACACCAACAGCCCAAAAAAAGCTACGCATCATCTTTTGCACAAAAAACAGGCACACGTTAATTAAAAAGCAATAAATTAATTAACCAGGAAACCAGAAAAGGCAGCTGCATTTTCAATCTCATACGCTCACAATATGCTGGTATCTATAAGTACCTACACAGCACAGTAAACAAAAATAAGGGATACACATAAATATTCGCATAACTAACAAAACCAGCAGACTACACACTAACTGAAGAGCCATAAATTAATCAGCAAGCCAACCCTGAAAACAGAACAGATCTTAATAAATATGACAGCTATAGGAGGGTGAGTCGTTCACACACAACCAAAAGCACAAACGCAAACCTTATGCTCTTCTACGCATCATAATATCTTACCCTTGGACACCTAGGAAGGGATACCATATATTTTGGTAACTACCCCATTCTCCATATTTGGGCACATCAAGATTCCTAATCACTGATTGGCTATCTCATTAATTACCCCATGGTACTTTGGAAGGGATACAAGGCATTATGGTTAATGCGACATCCTCCATATATGGGCATATACATAATTCTCAACGCCCATTGAACAATTAGGGTCTTACCACTCTTCTACCTAATTGACTGACAACGCTCATTGGAACCACGAAGAATCCCTACTTCCGAAACCACTCACCCCCACGGGAATCTAAGAAGGGATCTTGTGAATAAATACAGCGGATTCGGAAGCAGAAATCAGTTTAGTTCCAGTTTCAGTTTAGTTTGTTCCTGTTTAGTCGATTATACTCCAGCTTCAGTCTTTACCCCAGTCTCAGTTCAGTCTCAGTTAGACAAATGCAGATTGTAAAGAATGTTCGAAACCTTAAACTCCGGTCCAACAGTGTTGACCCATCAACCATTTAAATCTAAAAATCTACGAAGAATAACTTCTGTGTGGAACTCCGAGTCGAGAACACCTGCCACGAAGGGACAACTCAGCCCAGATACGCTTACCTTGCCATCTCAGTCTGCAGAGCCATATTCAGCGCCATCCATCTCCTGTGGGTACCCATACAGGGTGCCAACAGAAGGACGAGCTACTTTCGATTCAAGGAACGAGAGGGTGAATTGTCCACTCTCTACAAAAAGGGAACTTTGTAAGTAAACCAAGGAATCAAATGATTTAAAGCGATTCAGAGGTTTCTCAGGAAACGTTTATTAAATCTGATCTTTATGTTTAAATTCTCTTAATAATTAAATATTCATTATTTTATACTTTATAACATATTTGATTTATATGCTAATTTGATTATTTACTAATTTGTTCGTAAAATTTATTTATAATAAATAAATGGAATGATTAACAAATTATTTGTATTCCATGAGTACCTAAATATTCAGTTAAGACCATATAAAGTTGACCTGATCAGTTATTGGAGCGTAAAAATTGTATGTACAAAATTACAGTTTTTCCATACTTCAATAACAAAATTATTTAAAAAAAAAAATAGATTCACCTATTTTTTTCACTTAAGAATTCATCATACGTTTGGGTTACAAATTCAAGTATAATTTTCGTGGAAGATTTACTTCTTATTGAAAACTTATATTATATTGTCGGAATGTCAAAATAAAGTCTTTTTCGGATGAAAATTCAATTTTTTAAATTTGTATTTTTGGTTTAAAAATTTATTCGTTTTTGTAGAAATTTCATCTTTCTTCAATAAAAATTCTACTGTTTGATTGAAAGTTAATCTTTTCTCTGTTTGAGGATACAACTTTTTTTTTAATTTGGTTGAACCACTTTTTTAGAAAATCATTTTTTTAGGCAATATTAATATTTTAGTTGAAACTTTATATTTTCTGGTTGAAAATTCAATTTTTTATTAAATAAAAATTAAAGTAAGACTAGAGCGAAATTTGTATATAACTACCTATGTTATCTAATATACTCAATGTACATATCACATGTAAAAAAAAAACTTCTTAATGTAAAAGCTGGGCTTTGATTATATCGAGGCGTCCTAACGATAAAATGCCAGCCAACGCACGCATTCGGCTAGATGATACACAACCAAAAATATAAATAATAAAAAGCTAACCGAGAAGTTAGCGCCAGAAAAGTTTTGTTCGCGGAATTGAGCAAGAAGAAGCTAGGAGTTGGCCAAAACTAAAAGATGCTCGCTCACTCTATTGTATCATGAAAGTGCTATCTCGGCCGAGAAAATCATAAAGATAGAATAGGTAGATAACCCGAGATAGATCTTTCATGATTTGATGAACCGAGCGAGCGCCTTTAAGTTTTGGCCAACTTCTAGCTTCATCTTGCTCAATTCCGCAATCAACACTTTTCTGGCGCTAACTTCTCGGTTAGCTTTTTATTGTTTATATTTTTGGTTAAGTACCGTCAAGTTGTGTCATGTGCATTGGCATCCTACCGTTAGGACGCCTCTACGAGGTGTGTTCAAAAAGTAAGGTGACTTTTCAATTTTCGCGGGCTACGTACATTCAAGTTTTTAATTTTTTGTTTTGTTGTGTTGGTACACTCGTCACGATCATATGTTCACAGTTTTGACTACATAGCTCGTGTTGTTTTTCTGACAGAGGCGTAAAAGGTTAGAAGAGTTTGGTGTGCTCAACGATTTTCTTCTTTCGAAAAAAATGGAGCAAAGAGTTTGCATTAAATTTTGTGTGAAAAATGGAATCCAGTGCTCTAAAACTCTTGAAATGTTGACTGTTCCATACGGTGAGTCTACTCTGAGTAAGAAAAATGTGTATAAGTGGTACAAGCTGTTCCAAGAAGGCCGAGAGGATGTCGAAGACGAACCTCGCCCTGGACGTCCCAGCACATCAACAACAGATGAAAACGTTCAAGCAGTGGAAGAAATGGTGTTGAAAAATCGCCAAATTACCATCAGAGAAGTTGCTGAAGATGTTGGCATATCGGTTGACTCATGTCAACGCGGAACGAAAGACTTAAGATGCATGCTTTTGTTCATGTGCATAACCTTTCTTATCCCGATATCAAGAGATCTGAGCTCGTTCTTCGTCCTTGGAACTACTTTAAATGAATAGAGTACTACCTGGACGGCAAGCGTGTCGTTGCAGATACTTTGTTCCTCGCCGACAGTTCGGAAGACCAAATCTGCCGGATGAGACGTTTATATCTGCTTCGGAGAGTATCCTTTATAGATGTCACATCCTGAATGCGGCTCAGTGGCACGCCCAGGTATGTATTAGAGTCTCCAGCGCAAAGGTGTCGTATAACGCTTCTATGAATGAGCTCAGGATCTTCAGGGATGCCATTAAGTTTTCCTCGCTACAAATCAACCTTGGCGCATTTGTCTAACCCAAATTCCATTCCAATTTCCTTAGTATATCGTTCGACAATCCCTAGTGCTATATGTACTTTCTCTTTGTTTTTAGCATAGACCTTAAGATCGTCCATGTAAAATACATGAGTGACCTTGTACTTTCGATCTGCAGGTTTCCCGCACAAGTACCCGTCGGAATGGCGAAGTGCTAGAGATAGTGGCAATAATGTAAGGCAAAAGAGGAGAGGGCTCATGGTGTCGCCCTGAAAGACAACTCTCTGAAAGGTGACCTTGTTAGTTGTCACGCGATTTTTTCCAGATGAGATAGTAAATCTGATTTCCAAAGCGACATCAATCTCTCTATGCACCTAACTATTTGCGTATGAACCTTTAAAATTTCCAAAAGACAGGTGATAACTAATCGAAAGCTTTCCGATCATCAATCCAGATCATCGATAGTATTGTGCGCCCTTCCACCAACCACTCCGGAATTGGCTCTTCCGACTTTAAATATGAGGTGAAAATACGGGCCAAATGCTGATGGGTTGAAGAAAACTTCTTCCACCAGAAGGTTTTGATACAATCTGGTCCCGGTGCGGAATAGTTCTTCATCCCTCTTAATATTTTTTTCACCTCCTCGGTAGTGATTGGTGAGCATTCTTTATCAGGTGTTATAAGGGCATCACATAACTCCTTGAAGCTATTTATATTTTCTGAATCTTCGTCCAGTCTATACTGCACTTAGTAGACTTCTCTCCAAAATACTTCGATCTCCTCTGGTTTGGGTGGGTGTTCGACAGTAACTGGAGGGTCTTGGAAGAGTCGAGATGGGTCAGAGAGAAACTGTTGACTTTCACTGATCCACCTCTCCCTCCGCTCTAGACTTCTCTTAGCGTCAGATAGTATCCGTATTCTCTCAACAATATGCTGCCTGACGGTCAGCAGCTTTGACTTGTTAAGTGTGTGATAACGGGTCCGGAGTTCGCGCGCGAACTGTCGAACTTTGGCGGTAAAATTCCTGCCAGATGTGATGTAGTCGATCACACACTGAATGCGGGACGCGTACTGTCTGGCCCAGCTTATCTTTATGGCAAGTTGATGCATTCATCTTTTGGTCGTATGATCAACCGTTAGTTTTGTTTTACGGTTCGCATCGGCCAAAGCTCTCGCTGCATCAGGCACACAATAATTGATAGCCCAGAGGTCGGATTCTCCGGAAAAATATCCACGAAGCTCGTCATCCATTTCAGCCAAATCTTTAGGCTTGAGAGAAATCTTGGTGTTAATGTTTCTCCGGGTCGTAAAGCATCGCTCTTCCTCTATTGGATGTCTGCCCGCGGTTGGTCTTAGTGTCGCCTCTCTTTCTCTGTTGCCGGCTTGTTCTAGCTGTGGTAGAGTAGGTGTTCCGCTTACGTAGCCCCTTTTTCGAAGTAGTTCGGCATGGTTTCGTAGACATGGCTGCGAAAAGTGTGATAGCTCCGAGTGTTCCTCGCACCACAGAGCATGCGGCCGTGCCATGTAACCCCGTTCAGGGGCCACATTCGCACACTCCCCCAGCTCTAGATTGGTCGACATTGTTGGCCGACCCTATGTCGGGAGCCCTGCGCGTTCTGTTGTTTTGAACCGCACTTACTACAACTATGTTTGGTGTTGTCATTGTTGTTCCCACGAGAAGCTAGGGAAAGGGTTCGTCCATCCTTGTAGAGCCCCGTATGCAAGGATAAGACTACGTACTCAGAGGTCGCCCATATCCCAGAGTCACCGTTCTAGACACCTCACCCAGGTGCAATTCAGGTTTCGGCACGGTTTTCACACCTCCGCTTGGGGGTTAATTCCTTCGGGACCACCCCTGGACAATTGTCCGCGACTGCCTATTTATTTTTGTAACCATATTCAGCAGAAACCCTTGACACAGGGACCCTCTATCCGCAACCCGAGGACGCGTTCGGTGGCTTTGTCATAGGCCCTTCGGTTTGATATATATACTTTCTTAAGATGAAGAAAGCAAACTTTCGCACGGGTTTCGTCATGAGTGCTAGCATAGTCTTTAGATTTTGTAGATATACTGCTATGCAGAAGTTTGGGCTCACTTAGAAAAATCGTTTTTTTTTTATTTATCGCTTTAATTATACCGGAGCTAAAAAAATGTCTCTTTAAAAGGTTGATTGTTTTCCAAATTCTGTTTAAAATAAGCTCAGGGTGAAGCCAAAGTTTTTAAGTAGATGTTGCAAAAATAGTGTAAATTTAAATGTTTTCTTAAATTTTCAATGACTTCCGAAACAATCAACGTTTTTCAATGTTCTTGGGCTCATTTTGAAGCTATTTTTTCACCGTATCACAACAGCTTACGAGTATGAATCGTAAAAAATTTCTTTTCGAATTGCAAGAATTTAAATTTGTAACAAAAAAGTTGGAAAAATTGAAATATTATTTTTAGTAACAAAAATATTTTGTAACATATATGAAACATACAATCATGAATTTTCTATGTAATTGCCCCAAAATACATATTTATTCAAATTTTATTCTGATTTGCCTATAGATAAGATGTTTTCAAATTTATTCAAGTTTTTTATTACAAATTTAAGTTCTTGCCATTCGAAAAGAAATTTTTTACGATTCATACTCGTAAGCTGTTGTGACACGGTGAAAAAAACAGCTTTAAAATGAGCCCAAAAACATTGAAAGACATTGAATATTTCGGAAGTTATTGAAAATTTAAGAAAACATTTAAATATACACTATTTTTGCAATATCTGCTTAAAAACTAGACAAATTGGCTTCACCCTGGGCTTATTTTAAACAAAATTTCGAAAACAATCAACCTTTTAAAGAGGCATTTATTTAGCTCCGGTATAATTCAAGCGATAAATACAACAAAAAAACGATTTTTCTAAGTGAGTCCAAACTTTTGCATAGCAGTGTATCTACAAAATCTAAAGACTATAACAGCACTCATGACGAAACCCGTGCGAAAGTTTGCTTTCTTTATCTTAAAAAATTAAACTTATTCAAAAGATTGTGAGCTATGATGCTGAAGATAATCGCCTCCCTTTAGTTGTTTGTAATGCGTGCACATCCTTGCTTATCGTTCGATCAAAAGTGATGAAACTAGAGTGATTATAAAATAACCAGATTATTCTACATTCAAATTAATAAATCAAAAATTTAGATCGAAAGAAGGTAAATTATGTTAATGAGACTTACGCAACTTAGTGAAAACATCAGGACACAGCAATTTTGTAAAAAAAAACACACATCAGATGCAAAAGAAAGAAATAGAACAACATATTGCAAGAAGTGCCATTCAGAATTATTAATAGGAAAATCACATTTTTCTTGTAAACAGAAGCATTTTGAAAATTTTAAAGATCAAAGGGTAAACGACATACTCTTAAAAGAAAAAGAACAATTATTGTGTCATTTGATTAAAGTGATTTCAAATGAAAAAACGAAAAACATTAAAGAAAATAAATCTGATAGAAGTACTGTAATCTTTTTATCTCAGAGATATGGAGAGCTTTTGAACATTTCTTTGAC
Organism: Belonocnema kinseyi; assembly: GCF_010883055.1. Classification (NCBI taxonomy): domain Eukaryota; kingdom Metazoa; phylum Arthropoda; class Insecta; order Hymenoptera; family Cynipidae; genus Belonocnema; species Belonocnema kinseyi. The sequence continues at coordinate 21,729,496 of NC_046659.1, read as the reverse complement.
TGAACAGCAAGATTTAAAACAAAAATTAAAAACCGTGAATCATTCTCTTGATTTCTATTTCAGGATGAAAAAGTGTAATGTGATTAACACTGAAAACAACGATACTATAAGTGCTGCAGAAACTTTAGCGTTTGGCAATTATGTAATGTACAAGTCCGATAATTTTCCAACTTCGGGGTGGGAAATTCCAGGCATTGCGGACTTAACGGATGCCCCCTCTAGTAGCACGATATTAGGTGGGCGCATGAGTAAATCATGAACAAAATAGCAAACGTAGTGGGAGAATCACAATTAGTGTCCCTGCCGCACGTGTTCCAATAGATTCTATTGGAACCGTGAGCGAGATACGACGTCTCTTGAAACAAAAATCAGACACTACGTTCTTCCGCTCACCCGTCGACTTATCGGACTTGCACTTTAAAAGAATTATTTAAGTTTGTTAAAGAAAAAAGGGAGGTTGATGAAATTCATTTAAAATTCGGAAAATAGGGTCAAAGGTTTCTTAAAAGTTTGCCTTTCGATGCAATCTTTGGATGAATTAGAACATACAAATATAGAAGGTCGACAGAACTATACCGAAGGCGTTGTCGCAAGAAAGTTTTAGCATTCTGGCGTGAAGAAATTCCTAATGCTCGGGACAGTGGCACATACACAAGAGAAAAAATAAAATGTTTTATTATTGAGGTGACTCTTGAAATTGAAAGATTTAAAATGAACAATAATGACTGATTTAAAACTTGCCAACGTATTAACGGTCATCATTTCACACGCAAGTAGTTTCCCTTGCAAATGGTGTACTGCATCAAAAGATGAATTAAACGCGTGTGGGAAATACAGAACTGTTGAAAATTGTGAGGAAAATTTTTTTGCGTGGCAAGACAGGAAATTAAAACATTATCTGCGAAGGACAAAAATGGTACAAATACTCCTAAAACTCATCTAACAATCGTGCTCCGCACATAACCTGCACGCCGTGCGATTTGAGTGGTGCGAGTGAAAACGCAGTAACTTTGCCCCACTATTGAAATGGAGCAGTTCTTCATGTAGAACTCGCAACGTTCGTAAGTTGAATGTTAGCTATTCTAAAGCATCGAAACAGATACTGTTCCATTTTTGTATCGGGTACGTAACGAAATTTGAATCACAGTGCGTCAATATAGGTATACTCGTTATGCTTCGCTCCGTTCGACTCTGCTGGTTCGAATGACGAACAGAGAGGATCCAACGAATCTGTAGCTTAGGAGCTTCGTATGAGCATTGCGCTGAGTTGAGGTGCCGGACAATATGCGTTGGGAAAAATTAAAGAATAATTATTTAAATATCAAATCTCGCGTGCTCTCAAATTTAAACGTTACAGATTCGTTGGATCCTCGCTGTTCGTCGTCATTCGAACAAGCAGATTTGAACGGAGCGAAGCATAGCGAGTATATCTATATTGACGCACTGTGAATCAAATTTCGTTACGTACCCGATACCAAAGTGAAACAGTATCTGTTTCGATGCTTTAGAACAGCTGATATTCAACTTATGAATGATGCGAGTTTTATATGAAGAACTGCTCCATTTCAGTACTTACTTAATAGATTTAATTCGATATTGCTATAGCGTCGGTTCTATACTCAAACCGATAAAATTACAAATTAAATTAAGAGATCCAGTTCGACTATTTCACCTACTGAGTTCTAATTTATGCGAAGTATATTAGTTCAAGGTATTATTAAACTAATATAGTTACGTATTTTTTTCTGTGTAGTAGCAAGGTGGGTTAGACAAGGACAAAGGGAAGACAAATACCAAAACGCGACAATAGATAGAGGCAAGGAAGGATAGAAGGCAGGAGCGTTTGAATTGAATTCATGGATAGCTGAGCGAGTAATATCGAGGAATAAACGAATTTAGAGCAGGATGTTTTTAGTAGACAAAAGGGGAGATTAAAGAAATGAAGGCAATGGTAAAGTACAGGAAAATGGTAGAAAAGAAGAGATCGAGAACAAAAAGCGTGGAATCGATTAAAGGTTTCATTAAAAGGAAGAGAGGGGAAGTAGTGAAGAGAAGGAAGATATCGGTTCAAGCTTGCAATTTTCAAAAATGTTCATATCGCCGTCGGAAAAGCATAGTTTTGTAGAGAGTAGTGAGAATAGTAAGGGGACTGAAGAAAACGGAGATGAAACTAAAGATCCGATTAAAGAGGAAAGACTGCAAGAAATTCACGAAATTATGATAGAAGTAATGGGGATTTATGAAGAAAAATGGAGAGGAAATAAGGAAGAAATTATGCGAGAAATGGCTGAACTTAAGATAGAGATGGAGATATGGGGAAGTCATTGAAAATATAGAGAAGAGTATGCAGAAACTGGAACAAAAAATAGAAAAGCAGGAAGGTACTAACAAAAAGTTAGAGGAGATGCAAGGTAAGATAAAGAAAATAGAAAACTCGAACCGGGAGTTCGGAGGGGGCGTGAGAGGGACAACAGAGACAGTAGAAGAGCTGAGAAAAATAGAACAAAGAATAGAAAAGCAAGAGAGGGAATCGATGACAAAGAAGATGATGTTATATGAGAACTGGGGGAGAATAAAGGATTATTTGACATGGGTGGAAAGGAAGATGCAGTATATGTTAAGGAAAATAGCAGAAGAGGGAAGAAAAAACAGTAGACCATAGGTTAAGTGTGGGAGATTACAGATAGACGGAGTATGGTGAGATTGGGTGGAAGAAAGGGAAGATATAGTAGGAAATGAGATTCCAGGAAAATAGGAGATAAAGGAACGGGAGATAAGAAAATAAGAAATATTAAGAAGCAAAAATACGAGAAATGAATGTAAGGAAGAATAGAAAGCTACCAGGTGTATACATATGTAACCGGTATTTTTTCAAGAAAAAAACACATTTATTTCAAGAGAATGATAACAAATATTTTATTCAAAGTATGCGCCCTCGCT
>NC_046659.1:21720518-21726456 GCF_010883055.1 Belonocnema kinseyi | reverse complement strand
CGACATTTTCAAGAGCGAAAAAAATCACGATGTCATATGAAACTTGAAATGTTTGGTATTGGATATTGTTGACAGATGACAATACGCCAATTAGCACGAATGTTAAGTTCCGACAGTGCCTACAAGTGTGCCTACTGGCCGCTAAATGGCAATACCGGTTTCATATGTATACACCTGGTCTTTTATTGGAATATAACAGGATTTGAGAGGAATGATGGGGATTTTATGAGAAATTTGACACAATGGGTAAAGATTGGAGGAGAGAAGTGCAAGATAGTGAGGGTTTATGTGAACGGTAATATGCAGGAGAAAGCAGAGGAGATGAAAGAAATAATGGAAGAAAATAAAGAGATTAAGCTTATCATAGGTGGGGATTTCAATGTGCGAACAGGAGATAGACGAGGAAGGGGATGGGGAGGAGAGAGAGAAAGGAATCCAAATATAAGGTACTGAATGGGGAGAGAAATAAGTTGTTAAAGAGCTTGGAGGAGTTCGGATGGTTTATCTTAAACGAAAATATAATAGATGGAAATATAGAGAGATGAAGAAAGCGAATATACACGCTCAGGAGGAGAAAGGGGATCGATAATTGATTATGTGAGAGTGGGTGATGAGTTAAGAGGGAAGGTCAAGAATCTAAAGGTAGAAGATTATATTGATTCAGATCACTTTCACTCAATAGTGACATTAGAGGAAGAAAAAAGTAATAGCAATACGGATAAAAAAGGGGTAAAGGTAAAAAGAGCAGGAAAAGGAGGTTGACCGAGGCAAGGGAAAGAACAGTTTAGAGAAAAGATAAAAAAATATCAAAATGGAAGAGGGAAATTTGGACGAAATGAAAAAAATGATAGGAGAAATAAAAAGAGGATTAGATCGGACAAGCGTAAATAAAGTTGGTAAAGGGAGAAATAGAAGTCAATGGGATGAGGATTGTAAAGAGAAAAAGAAGGTCAGAAAGGAATTAACAAAATGGAGAAAAGAAAAAAGTAATGGAGAAGAACATAGGAGAAAAACAAGGAGTATACTGAGTTGTGTGATCTAAAGAAAGGGGAAGAGAATAAAAGGTTTGAGGAAGAGGCGGAGAAGCCTAGGACGGTAGAAGAGGTTGAGAAGGTAGTACATAGAGAAAAAGAAGAAAAAGAGTAAACCAGGATATTGAAATGGTAGAATGGAAAAAATATTTTTTGGCTTTGCTGGGAGTAGAGAGAAAATTTAGGAAAAGAGGAAAACATGGTAGAGAAAGAGCTGAGGAAGTCAAGGTGTTAGGAATAATGAAAGATGGAAAGGTACCTGTTATACCAATAGTGAAAAACAGGCAAAGAGAGGAGGTTAAAGTTTATAGGGGTGTGACGCTGATGCCAACATTGTTTAAAGTAGTATATGTAACTTTTTTGTCGGAGAGATTAACTTTTAGAGGGCCGGCAATATGGGAGGGAAATCGACCTCAGAAAATTGGCCCAAAAGTTATCTTATATCATTGATTAATCATAGACAAAGTCTCGATCAATGATTTTCCGGTCCTGTACGGAACAGCAAATGTTAAAAATTTCGAATTCGAACAAAATTGTTTTTTAAAAGTTTGTTACAGCGTGTAAACATTATATAGGGTATTTATTCAAATTTGAGGAGTTGTTTTGGGGGTGTCTTACCCCCTTAGTCACGCAATGCGATTTTCGTGCATTGTGAATTAAAAAACAGCCCTTCTAATGGGGTGTAAACTAAAAACTACCCCTTTTCTTCGTCTGAAAGGGTGTAAAATGGGAAAAAGAGTTGAAAAATGGCGAGGGGTGATGAATTTATATTCAGTTATATCAAATAGTAACGTTCAAAACATTTTATATCAATATTTTGTTGTAATTATAATCTTATGCAAACGAAACAAGGCACCGTTTTAACAAAATTGGAATAGTAAATTTAAGGTGTATGGGGTAGTTAAAAAGGGATTGGGAAGGATCAATTCAACTTAAATTACATTGAAAACCGGTAAGAATGTTACAAAAGTGAATATTTTAATCTAAAAATAAAAATTAAAGAAGTTTACCTGGTGAACCAAAATATTTATTTTCCGGTCCTCTAAAGGTTAAAGAAAAAAAGATAGTCACCGAATCAAGCAAGGTTTAGAAAAGGAATGGGAGTGATGGTCGACATATATGTACTGAACTATCTAGTAAACAAGGGGATTAAAAGGGAAACAGGGCAATAATAACAATGGTCGTGGACTCAAAGGCGACATTTGACTTATTAGACTGAGGCGAAATAGACAAAGTTATGGTGAAAAAGGGGATCAGAGTGGGATTAATAAAGACAGCATCGGTAATTTTTGGAGAGACAAAATGCAGGGTAAAGTTAAGAGAGCATGTAGAACATACTTTCTGGTTGGTGAGAAGATTGAGGTAAGGATGTCCTTTGGGCCCACTTTTATTTAATATATTAATATCAGACATGGAAGAAGGCATGAGGAGAAAAGTTTGGGGAGGAGTTAGGATAGTAAAGGAGAAGATATATGTACTGTCATACGCAGACGATAGAGTGTTAAGAGCAGGGCTCATATGTGAGAAGGGATTTAAAAAAGGAGCAGGGGTAATAAAACAGATATGGGGAAAAGGAAAAAGAAGGTTAAAAAAATTGCAAAAGGAGAATGTGATTATCTGATACTCTGGTATGGCCGGTATGAAGCAGAGATGTGGGGATGGAAAGAAAGAAAAAATATTGAGAGTTTACAAGAAGAGAAATAAGGCGGAAACTAGGGCTAGTATGGAGGATGCCAGCATATTTGGTGAGAGAAGAAGCGCAAAGGGATGAAAGTACTAGAGCGGAAAAGAGGGCGTGGAAATTTGAGACGAAGCTGTAAGAGGGAAAGGGAGAGGAGTTAGCTAGAAAGTTTTTGGCAGAGAGGTAGAATAAAAGGAAAGAGGACGATAGAATTTACGAAATGGCAAGAAAAAAGGAGGGAGATCTTTAATGGTAAAGAAATATAAGACGGGACTAGAGTAAACTATGAACAATTGGTACAAGAAAAGTGAAAGAAAAAGGAAACGGTAGTCGCTTAGAGTAAAAGCGTAAAATTTGTAAGTAATGGTTATGCAATAGCATAAGTAGACTAAGATGCGGTTGTGCTCTCGCTCTCTCACGCTTACAGACTCGCTTTCGATCGTTCGCTCACTCGTTCGCTAACACCTCCTGAAGTGCGCTATCCCAGAAAATATAAATAAGGATCTAGGTATAAGATTTTATGTAAATATTTGTAAATAACTGTAAATAGTAAGGATATCATTTCATAAAAAATATGTAGGCGGAAAGATTGTAAGGCATGGAAGTCATGTAAACCCTTAGGGTACATATTATAAATAAGGAACTATCGTAACAACTTTTTAAATTTTTTTGAAAAATCGAAAATTCAAATTTATGATCGTACAAACGTAATAAAAAAAATCCACTTTACGGTTAAACCATGCAAGACACAAAAAAATGAAGACAAAAATTATGCGCCGAAAAAAGACCGAGAAACTTGCGAGCGACTGAATATTTTTATATGCCATGCACCTCGGCTAGCATAACGAAATATATCAATATCAAGTCGCTACATGAACTAGTCTTTTAATTAAAAAATAAATTAAAACATTTTTTTATGTATTTTAAGCATCGTTTTTTAGTTCTGCCTAAACTTTTATCGAGACCATTTTTTCGCAAAATAAGTATTCCTAGGAGAATAAGAGTATACAAAAACTAGTGATGTTACCCCGCTTATAGATTTCAAGTTTTTTCAGTGATGCGGAAAATACCCATTATAGACCCTCCTCATTTGATGAGCAACTCCAACCTGTTGTAAAGAAATGTCCCATGCTCCGACAGTAGCAAAGCCAAAATGTTGATTTTAGGAAATATTCTCAAAGGACTTGATAGACTGGTGAAGGAAGAAAAAGTCCAGATTTAAAATAAATGAAAGAAATAAGCAGTTTTCCCATCTAAGTTCGAGGCATAAGAGAAATTGCGTATCAGCGATGCGCAATACGGAACGAGAGTTTGAGGATATGACAGAAATTCATGATAGGCTTAGTTCTAGTTCAGATGGACGAGCAGAGAATAGTGAAGTCCTGGATGTTCCTCTTCCGTTTGTGCCTGAAAACCCTATAGAAAATTGTTATGACAAACAACCTTCTGCTGACGACGAAGAAAATGAAAGTTCTGATGAAGAGGATAGTGAAGAAGAAGTACTCGATGCTAATAATATTCAAGAAGAGAATGTAGAAGTTCAAAATTACATGAATGATTCAAGCACGCCAGACGACGAAGTTGAAGATATTAACGTTCCTCAAAATCCTATTGACCCAAACAAAAGAGTCATATAAAACTCATTCCTAGCTGCCAATTTGTAACACAAGCTGGGAAACGTAATACCTAAGACTTTGAGAGCTTCCTTTAAATTAAATTTTTTACCCAAGTTCACAAGAACGTTGTACAAGCTCCAACTGTAGACGCCAGCAGATTCGTGGAAGAAATTGCAGTTGGAGAGTATCTCCATATTAGTATCAAAGACGCTAGTAAAGAAAATGGAACATCTTCCTGAAAATAAGATAGCTTAACAACGGAGGAGAGCAGTTTTAGCCACTTCAGTTTTGTGTATTTAATGTTCATGACAAAAAACATATGTTTGCAGGCGTATTTCAAAGTAAACACAAGAGATTGTTGAAATACGTGCAGAAGGTCGGATTTTACTGGAGATTCAACGGCTTCCTTTGACCGTACGTTATTTTATTGCTAACGCATCTGCGAGAGCGTTTGATTTGAAACACACCGAGGACTAACGAAGAATATCATAATCTTCTGGATAAAGACCACTATAAAGAGAGAAATCCAGTGGCACCGATATTGAAATTAGTCAAGGGTGTTTCATTTTAATCTTTATACTCAATCTGGCTTGGAAACACGAGAAAAAAATTTTCAGCACTGGAAGGAATATTATTGATCCAAGAATGTTACTGATGAGAGAATAAAACCCCTCTGAATTTAATCGTCGACCAAATGCGATATCTAGGTTTCACAGTTTCAAAGGTACTGAGTTCAGACAACTATTGATGTACACTGCTCCAACTGTACTGAAAAATGTTTGAGTCATTCTATGTGAACAGCTTTATAAAGAACAATTTATAGCATGTAATGCGCATGCCTTATTGCAAATATTATCAGATGTCCAATTACTCAGTGGTTTATATACGTTCAATCCCTTTTGTTATGAAAATAAAATGCCTGAATTTCGAAAATATCTTCGTAAGCCCCATCTGACATTGCAAAAGATTAGGCGACATTAAACATTTAATCTTTGCATCCTTCAACGATAAAATGCCTCTTAGTTTGTCACAACCTCACACTGAAGGGCTTTCTTTCCGAAGATATCTCTATTAACCTTTGTCGGCGGTTTCATAAATTAAAAGTGGGTTCTTTCACGTTCTCAACTTCTTTTCGAGATAATTTCTGCACTTTTGAAGATTCGATAATCGGCATCATAAAGAATCTTTTCAAATGGTAACCACAAATAACCTGCACATTCAAAAAATTAATTTTACGCAAAAATGATTAAGGTAGACAGCTTGATTTTATTTATAGGCTGCTGCTGTAGTTACGCGAAGTTATGGTTACGTGAAAAATGTGATTGGATGGCCGAGAAAAGGTGTTAGGGGTGGTACGTGGCGGACAAACATTACGCCATTCTTGCTGAAAATTATCTGTATGGTTATACCGTAGGTTCGATATGAATGATTCAGACTCATAAATAGTCAGAGAGATGAGGGTCCTTTTCAAGGTTCTTTTAAAGGCCCTTTTAAGAGTGATGCTACGGTAATACGAGGGTGGATTGATAAGTTTCCGGCCTGACCAAGAGATGACGCCACTAGGCCTACCTTGAGGTGGCGTTCTATAGTACCATCCTTAGATAGCTTGT
>NC_046659.1:21713243-21720418 GCF_010883055.1 Belonocnema kinseyi | reverse complement strand
TATCAGCCTTGGAGGAGATTATGTTGAGAAATAAAAAAAAAAATTCTTAAAAACGTTGCTTTTCTTGGTCAGGCCGGAAACTTATCAATCCACCCTCGTATAATGGCCCTTTTGTATTCGTCACGTACCGGGCGGACAGAGTTATTTACAGTAGTTGGCCGTCGCTAACCCGACTCTTCCGTTTTAAATTTTTCTTTAAATTACCCTACTGATAGAAATCTGAGAATATATGCTAAAGATTCTCAAGGCTCTGAGAAGCTCTGAGTAATTCTCCGCAGGTACTCAGGTAGATATATTTAAAGGTCCAGGTAGCTCGTTTAAATGATCTAAAGGCTTTAAAATTTCCTTTCCGAAATTGCAATAAAAATACGTTCATAAATAACAAGCAGAGAGGCTGAAATTGAAATGAGAATTCGATCATAAATAACAAGCACAGAGGCTATCTCAATAGACCAGTTCTCCACAATCCACAGGAGCAGCGTGTCTCAGGATCGCTCGACATGTTTGAAGATCTACCAATTTTTTGTTCGACGGGAAGCTGAGATAAAATGTATGACCCCACACAAAAAAATCTCAGTTTGAAGGGCTCGTTTCTGAAAGTTGAACCTGGAGGACCTTTTTTCTGGTATAACTTAACGAAACTTGCAATAAAGGGATTTGATTTAAAGTATTAAAAATGTTTAAAGTAACTAACTGCGGATGAAAAAATTCCAAAACGTTAAAAATAGAAATATTTGTAAATTAAAATGATGCAAATTGTATCATTAAAGATTCAAACCCAATATTATTGCGAACAAAATTAAATGATTCGAAAATTTTAACTTATAAACAAAAATAATTTTCAGTTCCAAGTGATTCGAATTTAAAATTGTTAACTGTAAACAAAACTGAATGTTTTAAGTCAAACCTGCTTAAATTATAGAATTTTAAATTGTTATTACGATTAAATTTATTTAGAAAAAATTTAATGAAAAAATAGAATGAAGAAATAATTACGTAAAACTGCAACTAATAAAATCACATCAATTATTCAAATTATTTAGTATAAAATGTGTGTAATTTGTTAAAAATTCGCCTTTTTTGATAGAAATTGATCTTAGTTAAAAATTCAACTATTTGGATAAAAGTTTATGCATTTTGTTGAAAATTATTTTATTTAGTTGAAAATGGGACTTTTTTATTTGAAAATATTTTTTTTCGTGTAATTTTTTTCGAAATAGTAGAAACATAGCGTCATTGTTTCAAAAAAGTGTAAAATAGTTTAACAGTGTGGTGAGTCCGAGGCCTGTTGTTAGGAATTCAGTCACCGCTGGAAATTAGTACAAATTTCTAATCAATCATCTTTTCCGAGGAGTTTTAATAGTAATTTATTTATTTTTTGTTAATATGCTAGATTTGATAATGTTATAAATTATCTAGGTCCATTTAACAATGTTTATAAACTCTCAATATTCAAAAATTGGTTATCATGGATTTAAAAATGGATTGTTTTTAATATCAGGACAATTATTTTAAATTATTTATTTTATTGGGATATAATTTTTCATGTAATTATAATAATTATAATTATTTCATTTAATATTATTATAGTAACAAAAACTAAACATTGATTATTTCACTTCGTAAGTCTCAATTTTACCGTAAAGATTCCAATTTTAGCGTGAAGTTTCCAATTTAATGGAGGGTCTCGAGTTTAAGGGTTCTAAGGGGCTCAAATCAGGTAAAGGATTTTGACAGTTTTGGGTCAGAGCCGAGTAGATCCGACCTACTGACTTGGAATCGCTAGTAGACACCAGGATCGCCCTTTGGAGACCCCTGAAATAGACTAATAGAGCAGACATGCACAGCTAGGGGAAATTCCCGCCGGGAACACATCGCACATTATCGCACATTATCGCAGATAAGAAATATCTGTCAGGGTGCTTGGGGCGACTAACTTTTCGATATAAAATTTTAATAGTGACTAGAGTTTTAATTGTTTTATTTTAATATGTATACATTTATTTTCAATTAGTGTAATTCAAAGGAGAATTGTGCAAAGTATTTATTTATTTATTTACATTATTCAATATTTTAATATCACAGTTTTGTCTGACTGATACTTTAACAACATATTAATATGATGAAATTAATTAATATGATGCAATTTTTCAGATTAGCACCCGCTCCCGGCGAAATCCTGCGGTTGTCCTTATGACCTTATGTTTGTTTCACTTTCTCATATATGCAAGTTTCCCCAAACTTCTACCGTAAACTGTTGGAGTTTGCACTTACTCCCAATATATAAGTTAAGTAGACTGATGATATACATTCTATATTACTATTCGAACATATCAACGTAGCAGGCTCAAACCCACTTTCGAATATTATATTTAATACATATAATACCATATTAAGTTTTAGTAGAACATATCTAAATTTATTGATACTGAATACGATTCAGATTTTATAATTATATTTCACTTCTGTAACGTACCTTTCTACCTTGTGCATGATGTTAATAAATTGTTATACTGCAAAAAATATGACCCAAAATTTCTGTACATTATACACACAATGTAAAAAATGCCCTAACGACAGAAATCTCGGAGTACGTGCTAAAGATTCTCAAGGCTCTGAGAAGCTCTGAGAAATTCTTCGCAGGCACTCAGGTAGATATATTTAAAGGTCCAAGTAGCTCGTTTAAAATTTTTAAAGGCTTTAAAATGTCCTTACCGAAATTGAAATAAAAATACCATCATAAATAAGAAGCAGAGAGGCTGAAATTGAAATAAGAATTCAATCATAAATAACAAGCAGAAAGGTCCTACCAATAGAAATCTCTGAGTATTCTCTAGCGAAATAGCCGCGGCAAGGTAAATAGCATCGACTGTATATGTAACTATACATATATTTGTAATATAGCTATACCCTACCGAAAGAAATCTCTGAGTTTTCTTTAGCGAAATAGCCTGGCCTATTTGAGTCTATAAACAAAGTCGATTTGAAACGAAATTGTCTCGGAGACAGTTTGAGAGATATGGGTCCTTTTCAAGATCCTTTTAGTGGTCCTTTTAAGAGTGGTGCGACGGTAATATAATGTTCCTTTTGTATTTCTCACGTGCCGGGCGGGCAGAGTTATTTATGGTAGTTGGCCGCCGCTAATCCGATTCTCCGTTTTTAAATTTCTCTTAAAAATATTAACACTTTTTTTTTAATTAATGAATTTTCTCATTATACTTATTTATCATTATAACTTATATGCTTATATACCATTTTCTAATTGAATTAAAAAAATGTTGTCTTTTTTGGCGTATTTCATTCCATTTACGAGAAACGTTGTATTAATTCCCATTTTAAGCATTTAAAAGAAAGTTAGATATCTGAAATTATCCAAACCCGTAGATTCCGAATTATTATGTTTTAGGCTGTTAACTAGGAATTAAAAAAAAATCTACTTCTAAATTTTAATCCGAAAGTTTAGCAAAGGGCCCTTGAGTGTCGGCTACTCTATTGATATAGCCCCTCTGCTTGTTATTTATGATCGAATACTTCCTTCAAATTCAGCCTCTCTGCTTTTTATTTATGATCTTATTTCTATTTCAATTTCGGAAAGCATATTTTAAAGCCTTTAAAAAATTTAAAAGAACTACCTGGACCTACGAATATATCTACCTGAGTGCCTGCGGTATGTGTATATGTATTAAATATAATATTCGAAAGTGGATTTGAGCCAACATATATATGTATATTAAAAATTGGAAATAAGGACAACCGCAGGATTTCACCGGGAGCGGGTGCTAATATGAAAAATTGAAACTCCTTTATAAGGTCTCCATAACTACCTCTCTTTCTTTTCATTCCCCTTGGCTATAATGTTTTTGTCAGCTGGTGCCGAAAATTCGATAACGAACATGGTTCGCTTCTCGAAGTCAAGAAGAACCATGTCTGGCCTCGAGTGAGCAACAGAAACAATTGTCGAGAATATAAAGTTCCAGTATATGCGGCACTTCCCATTCTCGACAATTGACTCGATTTCCCTAGGAGCGATTAGAGGAGTGATATTAAGGTTAATGCCGTAAGAGTGACAGAAATGGTAATAAAGCACTTGTAGTGCCGCATTGTGCCTTTGGATGTAGGTTGTTCCCGCATGAGTTGGACAACTAGAGAGTATGTTAGCTAAATGCTCGGGGTGTGCATGGCACGCCCTGCAGCTATCATCGGGAATGTCTTGGCTCAACATGTGGTGACGATATGTTCAGGTGGAAATGACACCGTCTTGGCACGCCAAAATGAAACCCTCCATACCAGACTTCAATGCGGGCAATTTAAGGAAAGCAAACGTTAGCTCACACGAAATTGACTGATCTTCCACATTTCTGTGGAAGATACCGTGAATCCTCTTATCGAGGAGCTGTTCACGAAAATTTTCCTCTTGTGCTTTCTTAATCCGGGCTTTCAGGAGTCTTCGTGATTCCTGATCATTTTAAGAAGAGGGTCTCTTCCATTTGCGACTCTATGTGCTGCACCCAGAATACTCCTGTTGTGAAGACATTCAAGACTCAATATTCCGCGACCACCTTGACGGCGTACGATGTACAGTCGCGGAACAGAAGACTTAAGATGCATGCTTTTGTTCACGTGCATAACCTTTCTTGTCCCGGTATCAAGGGATCTGAGCTCGTTCTTCGTCCATGGAACTACTCAAAATGAATAGAATACAACCGGGACGGCAAGCATGTTCGTTGCAGATACTTTGTTCCTCGCCGACAGTTCGGAAGACTAAATTTGCCGGATAAGACGTTTGTATCTGCTTTGGAGAGTATCCTTTATAGATTTAACATCCAGAATGCGGCTCTGTGGCACGCCCAGGTATGTATAAGACTCTCCAGCGCAAAGGTGTCGTGTAGCGCTTGTATCAACGAGCTCAGGATCTTCAACCCAAATTCCATTCCAATTTCCTTAGTATATCGTTCGACAATCCCTGGAGCTAGATGTAGTTACTCTTTGTTTTTAACATAGATCTTAAAATCGTCCATGTAAAATACATGAGTGACCTTGTACTTTCGATCTGCAGGTTTTCCGCACAAGTACACGTCGGAATTGCGAAGTGCTAGAGATAGTGACAATAATGTAAGGCAAAAGAGGAGTGGGCTCATGGTTTCGCCCTGAAAGACACCTCTCTGAAAGGTGACCTTGTTAGTTGTCACACGATTTTTTCCAGATAAGATAGTAAATCTGGTTTTCCAAAGCGGCATTAATCTCTCTATGCACCTAACGATTTGCGGATGAACCTTTAAGCTTTCCAAAAGACAGATGGTAAGTCTATGGGAAGTCGAATCGAAAACTTTTCGATAATTAATCCAGGCCATCGATAGGTAACGCTCGTGGAATGCTGCATCTCTGCACACATCTATCGATGAGAAGGTTCTCCCGACATCTCACTACGCCTTTCTTTGAGCCTCGTTATTCATACATTTCTTGCTACAAAGGTTCAATTGCCGGAACAACCCTATCATTTAGGATAGCTGTGAACATCTTATACAGTGTGTTCAGACAAGTGACTGGCCTGTAATTCTTCGGGTCAGCTAAGTTGCCTGTTTTCGGCAGGAGTATTGTGCGCCCTACCACCAACTACTCCGGAATCGGCTCTTCCGACTTTAAATATGAGGTTAAAATACGGGCCAAATGCTGATGGATTGAAGGAAACTTCTTCCACCAGAAGGTTTTGATACATTCAGGTCCCGGTACGGAATAGTTCTTTAACCCTCTTAATATTTTTTTCACCTCCTGGGTAGTGATGGGTAGGCATTCTTGATCAGGTGTTATGAGTGCATCACACAGCTCCTTGAAGCTATTTATATTTTCTGAGTCTTCGTCCAGTCTATGCTGCACTTCGTAGACTTTTCTCCAAAATACTTCGACCTCCTCTGGTTTGGGCGGGTGATCGACAGTAACTGGAGGGTCTTGGAAGAGTCGAGATGGGTCAGAGAGAAACTGTTGATTTTCTCGGATCCACCTCTCCCTCCGCTCTAGACTTCTCTTAGTGTCAGATAGTATCCGTATTCTCTCAACAATATGCTGCCTGATGGTCAGCAGCTTTGACTTGTTAAGTGTGTGATAATGGGCCCGGAGTTCGCGCGCAAACTTTCGAACCTTGGCGGTAAAATTCCTGCTAGATGTGATGCAGTCAATCACACACTGAATGCGGGATGCGTACTGTCTTGCCCAGCCTATCTGTATAGCAAGTTGATGCATTCGTCTTTTGGTCTTAGGATCAACCGTTGGTTTTGTTTTACGGTTCGCATCGGCCAAAGCTTTCGCTGTATTATACACACAATAATTGATAGCCCAGAGGTCGGATTCTTCGGACAAAAATGTCCACGAAGCTCGTCATCCATTTCAGCCAGATCTTTAGGCTTGAGAGAAACCTTGGTGTTGATATTTCACCGTGCCATAAAGCATT
Source organism: Belonocnema kinseyi (assembly GCF_010883055.1). Classification (NCBI taxonomy): domain Eukaryota; kingdom Metazoa; phylum Arthropoda; class Insecta; order Hymenoptera; family Cynipidae; genus Belonocnema; species Belonocnema kinseyi. The sequence continues at coordinate 21,713,973 of NC_046659.1, read as the reverse complement.
GCTCTTCCTCTATTGGATGTATGCCCGCTGTTGGTCTTAGTGTCGCCTCTCTTTCTCTGTTGCCGGCTTGTTCTAGCTGTGGTAGAGTAGGCGGTCCGCTTACATAGTCCCTTTTTCGGAGTATTTCGGCATGGTTTCGTAGACATTGCTGCGAAAAGTGCGATAGCTCCGACTGTTCCTCGCACCATAGAGCATGCAGCCGTGCCATGTAACCCCGTTCAGGGGCCACACTCGCTTCGTAACACTCTAGCAAGTCGTGATTTAGTTGCTCAGTCCACCTAACGGTCCCGAGATTCCGCCGATCCATCGCATTGCATCCATTTTCATTGGCTTCCCCAGCTCTAGATGGTCGGCATTGTTGGCCGACCCATTGTCGGAAGCCCTGCGCGTTCTGTTGTTTTGAACTGCACTTACTACAACTATTTTTGGTGTTGTCATTGTTATATATATATATAACTTTTAAATATAAACTTTTCAATATAAAATTTTAATAGTGACTGGAGTTTTAATTATTTTATTTTAATATGTATACATTTATTTTTAATTATTGTAATTCAAAGTAGAATTGTGCAAAGTATTTATTTATTGTACATCATTCAATATTTTAATATCACAGTTTTGGCTGACTGATACTTTTGAAAGTCTAACAATATATTAATATGATGGAATTAATTAATTAATATGATGCAATTTTTCAGATTAGCATCGTTTCCCGGCGAAATCCTAACTT
>NC_046659.1:21705488-21713143 GCF_010883055.1 Belonocnema kinseyi | reverse complement strand
TTTGTCATGAGGACAACCGCAGGATTTCGCCGGGAAACGATGCTAATCTGAAAAATTGCATCATATTAATTAATTAACTCCATCATATTAATATATTGTTAGACTTTCACAAGTATCAGTCATCCAAAACTGTGATATTAAAATATTGAATGATGTACAATAAATAAATACTTTGCACAATTCTACTTTGAATTACAATAATTGAAAATAAATGTATACATATTAAAATAAAATAATTAAAACTCTAGTCACTATTAAAATTTTATATTGAAAAGTTAGTCGCCCCAAGCACCCTGACAGATATTTCTTATCTGCGGTGCTGCTTGCGTCGGAGAGGAAGCGCATCAAGGACGCGTCTACCACTACCCTCGCTCTCCTGGCGAAATAGTGGTGGACGCTGAACATGTGCTCCTGGCGGAAATTTCCCCTAGCTGGGCATGTCTGTAATAGAGTATAGCCGATACTCAAGGGGTCATTGTTAATAGGGATCCGGAATCAGAGGCGAGAATCGATTCTTCGATTCTCAAAGTGTCGATTCTGACAATCTAAGAATCGACGATAAAAATCGATTCCGACTCCGATTCCCTTACTATAAAAAGGCCCGCCATTATTTAAAATTTAATTCATTTATTTCAAATCAGATAAACATTTAACTAATATTATAATAAATAAATATAATATGTATAATATAATTTTTTTTAATATATTCCGATTACCTTACTTTTAAAAAAGTCCGATATTATTTAAAATTCAATTTTAATAAATTAATTTCAAGTCAGATCAACAATTATATTTAATAATAAAGTATAATATACATATAACTAGACTAATATAATTTAATAGTTATTATAAATAATTTGGTGATGAACGAATAAACAGCAATATAAAGTTTTAATATTAGTTTGTATTTTTACTTCATTTTTTATTTTTACTGTTCCCATAACGGGACACAGAAAAAATTCTTATCAATATTAGTAATTTGTAATCTATCTACAATCGACGCTACTTACCTTGCCGCTTCTCCTAACTCTCGGTCGAGTTCTTCCCCACCACAACCGCGACGGCTCGGCATCCAAGAATTGTTCCGCTTGCTATTTACGTTGCCGTCAATGGTTTAGATGTTTTAATGAAATTTTAAAGTGCAAAGTCATTATATGCTTTGTTAATGAGGCTTATAAAGGAATTTCGGAATCATAATATTTATGTCGTATAATAATTTCCTTGTCACATGAGATAATCTCAAATATGGCAAATTTAATAAAAGGTTTATCAATAATTCGTAAATACTAACCTATTTTTCAGTTTATTCCGCGAGAGAACGATGTCAGTGGCGGATCCAGGGGTGGTGTTTAGGGAGTTCGCCCCCCCCCCCCCCCCCCCCCCCCCCCCCCCCCCAAACCTTTAGCCTTTCGTATCAAGTACTTAACTTAAGGGCATGTGATACTTAGAAAATTGTAGATTTACCAGTTTTAGGTTTCCCCGGCTTTTTTTCTAGAATAATAAATATTTTGTCTTAAAAATTTGGGAACCTATAGCAAACATGCTAACGGACGCCCCCGCACACTTTTTTGTGGGTTCATTCAAAAAAGTTTTAATTTAGCAAAATGTGATTAATTTGCATTGCACTTCGGAATTAGTATCGATTTTTTCAGTGTCAGATTCCCGCGGCTTTTTTCCTAGAATAAGAAATATTTTGTCTTCAAAATCTGGGAAATGGTAGCGAACATGCTAAGGTACGTTCCGCAAACTTTTTTTGTGTTTTTTTTTCAAATAAATTTTTATATTGCGAACAACTTGTGTGCATATTTCCAGGTTATGCGTGTTACAATTCTCCCGAGCGTTACTTCCAAACTACACAATATTTTTGGCTGAAAACTTTGGACTTACAAATAAACATAGTAACTAATCTCCCGCAACTAACCTTGTTTGCAGGCAATCAAAAAAGTTTATTTCATAAATAATTTCCAAATTACACAGCCACACAAAAAAAGTGTGCGGATCTGGTAACAAGACACACGTATTCCTATGGATTTTGGGGCGCTGAATTTAAATTCGGTATCAAAAATTACCCATCACGTCATGGTTGAGCCATAACCTCAAAAAATGACGCAAAATCATGCACTAAGGCAAATAAATTTCAAAATAATGCCAGTGATGCAAATTTTCACTTCAAAAACATGTCGACAATTGTGAAGGATCACCCCTTGCCTGATATCAACTTATTTAACATAACTTTACCCAATAGAACCTGACCTCACCTAACCTGAATTAACAGAAATTTATTGAATTACACGTAAAGCTTTAGAAGCATATTTTCCCAGTAGAAAATGTGTGCTACATCGAATGGGTCAACTCGAGCCTAACCTAGAAATAAATCTAACCTAGCCTAACGTAACCTAACCTCACGAAACACAATTAAGCTGATTAACCTACATAGAGGTTTAACCTATCCTAACCTAACAAAACCTGACCTAACCTAACCGATTACGCTGGCAACCCTGTTCTTGCGTACTTTCATATTTTGACATTAATAGCAGTAAATGTCTGGAGTTTCGTAACCGCTTGTTGCTAGCATTATTCGCCTGTGTCTGTAACCAGGGCACCTCCACGTGGTGACGGTGGGCAACGGATCCACATTGGCTGAGTCCCTGGGTAAACGGCGTTCATGCCGTCATGGCAGACACAGGTAAAAAGTGTATTACGATGTAGGGAAAACCCCCAGTATCGGCGTCTGGTCAGGATGGGAAAACGGGCTCTTCGACGTCGGCATCATGCAACTGTAGCTCTACATCAATGGATCACTTGGTTGGTGTAGAGTCTCATGCTACAAGAAAAAAAACCGCGAGCATTTCTCAATCGCATCCCTGCAAGAATAGCTCAGATTCATTCTATTACATTTTCAGTAAATATGAAGTGAGCAGTTTGCGAAAATCAATCGACGAGGAAGCGAAAAGTCTTTACGAAAAGTGTTTTGACCGTAAATTGCTGCACCAAGAAACAAAATGGGTTCCTCACGTCATTTGCAATTCCTGCAGACTTATGTTGTATCGTCTAAAAAATTCAAACAACGAAAAGTACCGCAAGTACTCTGCACCAACCACATGGAAAAAACCCGTTATTGCGAAGGACTGCTACTTTTGCATGAATTCCGTCAAAGGGTTCAACGCCAAATATAAAGTCGTACATTAATGTGCGCTGAATTTGCCGCTTCATTTCTAAAAAGAAGAAATCTTCTAGAGCCAAAGACAAAAGTTTCATTCTATCGCGACAGGGACAAAGAATTCAGAAAGTTTTTCGTTAAAGACGAAGAGACGTCTTTAGTTTACAGCACTGACGTTAACGGACTAATGAACCACTTGAAGAAAAATGTGTACAGAGACGAAGAATGGCGACTTTTCATAGATTCGTCAAAACGCAGATTTAAGGCTGTTTTACTGCATAACACGAATACTTACGCTCCTATCCCTATAGCTCACTAAACGAACATCAAAGAAGAATATAACAATGTTAAAATACTTCTTGAAAAAGTTAATTACACGAATCACAAATGGCAAATATGTGGTGATCTCAAAATCATAACAATGATATTGGGCCAACAATCGGGTTTCACGAGAGAGCCAGGCTTTAAATGCCTGTGGAATAGCAGAGATCGAGCCAATCATTACAGCAAAAAACATTGGCCTTTAAGAGAGTCATTCAAACCTGGTTCTCATAATATCATCAACCAAAGCCTCGTTGATCCAGAAAAAATCTTACTACCACCCCTCCACATACAGCTTGGGCTCATGAAGCAATTTGTCAAGGCGTTAGACAAAGATGGACAATGCTATAAGTATATATCCCTTAAATTCCCTAATGTTTCAGACGCTAAATTGAAAGAAGGAGTCTTTGATGGACCACACATTCGAATATTGGCAAGAGATACTAATTTCGTGAGCCACATGACGAAAATTGAAATGGACGCTTGGGAAAGTTTTAAAGCAGCAAACGCAAATTTCCTCGGTAACAGAAAAAGTCCAGACTGCGAGAATATTGTTGCGAAAATGGTAAGAAACTACAAAAAGTTAGGCTGCTTGATGAATTTGAAACTTCACTTTCTAGATTCCCATCTGGATAAGTTTCCAGAAAATGTTGGTGATTTCAGCGAAGAACAAGGGGAACGTTTTCATCAAGACATAAAAGTGATGGAACAACGATATCAGGGTAGATGTGACGAGGTCATGCTGACTGATTTTTGCTGAATGTTGAAAAGGGAAACGAATGTAAGTCTTAAACGTAAGCGTAACCCTTTGCATCGTTCCTTCGAAAAAAGGACACGTTATAGCAGGCAGAAAATAGACTGAAGTAGGTTTATAAATTACTTTAATTACGATAAAAAGCAAGATAAAATGTAAACACAAAAGATAGTATAAATATATCCGTTAAGTCTAAGAAAAGCAGAGAGAGAGAAATTTTGAATAAAACTCTTATTCATTTGCATGTTTAAGTTACAGTTCTACATTTTAATTGATACAAACATTGTCAGATTAATTGAAATGGGGTCAATTCTACTTGTAGTTCTAAGTTTCTTCAAATGAGTAATGTGCGTCTAAATTTTTAACCACCTGTAGTACAATGAAAAGAATTTTATTATGTTACAACAGGAACACTTAAGTTAAGTTGTGTTGCGTTAAGCAAAATTTCGTTAGGCTCTGTTAAGTTAGATTCATTTGTAGGTTAAGATCGACTTAACCTATTAAATATAGCACACATTTAAGGCTGAGAACCGTACGCTTACATAGCTACACGTGTGGTTGAATTCCATTCGGCTCGGTTAGGTTTGGTCAGGTTTTATTAGGTCAGGTTTTGTTAGGTTAGGATAGGTTAAACCTCTATGTAGGTTAAGCCGAAGCTGAATGAAACGGTACCGCAAACACAAAGAGTTTAATTTTGTTACGCGAAGTTAAGTTAGGTTAGGTTTTTTAGGTTAGGATAGGTTTGACCTCTTTGCAGGTTAAGCCCAAACTGATTCAAACGGTACCGCAAACACAACGGGACAACACAATCAGTTTAATTGCGTTTCGTGAGATTAGGTTAGGTTAGGCTAGGTTAGATTTATTTCTAGGTTAGGCTCGAGTCGACCCATTCGATGTAGCACATATTTGCTACTGGGAAAATATGCTTCCAGAGCTTTACGTGCAGTTCAATAAATTTCTGTTAATTCAGGTTAGGTGAGGTCAGGTTCTGTTGGGTAAAGTTATGTTCACAGTTCACAGTTGTCGACATGTTTTTGAAATGAAAATTTGCATCACTGGCATTATTTTGGAATTTATTTGCCTCAGTGCATGATTTTTCGTCATTTTTTGAGGTTATGGCTCAACCATGACGTGATAGGTGATTTTTGATACCGAATTTGAATTCAGCACCCCAAAATCCATAGGAATACGTGTGTCTTGTTACCAGATCCGCACACTTTTTTTGTGTGGCTGTGTTATCGGAAAGGCAGAGATGAAAAACAACATAACCTCAAAATAATGCACATGCATGCAATTTTTATTTAGCACAATCATTTTTTTTGTTATTATCCCTCAAAAAAAATGTCCGAGGACGTCCGTTATGATATTTTATAGCATCTCCGAATTCATTTTTAAAAAATTTTCATCTTTGTGGAAAAAAAAGCCGGGGGAACTGTACCCGATTGACCACACGACGAAGTATCACATGCCCTTAATTACTTCCACAATATGTATTCTGAAAATTGAACATTCACTGTTTGTAAACACTGATCCGCGTGCGGCAACGTACGTAGCGAGCGAAACAATTCGCATGAAACACTACGCATAAAGATTAGACTCGAGAGTGAGGGAACATCGTTTCCAGGAAAATTACTCCCCTACGATCCCATCCGCGGCAAGGTAAATAGCGTCGACTGTAAATGTAACTATACATATATTTGTAATATAGCTATACCCTACCGAAAGAAATCTCTGAGTTTTCTTTAGCGAAATAGCCTGGCCCATTTGAGTCTATAAACAAAGTCGATTTGAAACAAAATTGTCTCGGCGATAGTTTGAGAGGTTTGGGTCCTTTTCAAGATCCTTTTAGTGGTTCTTTTAGGAGTGGTGCGACGGTAATATAATGTTCCTTTTGTATTCGTCACGTACCGGGCGGGAAGTGTTATTTACAGTAATTGGCCGTGGCTAATCTGCTCTCCCTTTTTAAATTTCTCTTCAAATTATTAACACTTTTTTTTAATTGATGAATTTTCTCATTATACTTATTTATAATTATAACTTATATACTGATATACAATTTTCTAGTTGAATTCAAAAATGTTTTTTTTTTTTGCGTATCTCATTCCATTTACGAGAAACGTTCTATTAATTCCAATTTTAATAATTAAAAAAAAAGTTAGATATCTGAAGTCATCGAAACGCGTAGATTCCTAATTATTATGATTTAGACTGTTAACTATGAAATTTAAAAAAATCTACTTCTAAATTTTAATACGCAAGCTTAACAAAGGACCCTTGAGTGTCGACTACTCTATTGAGATAGCCTCTCTGCTTATTATTTATGATCGTATTCTTATTTCAATTTCGGAAAGGATATTTTAAAGCCTTCAGACCATTTAAACGAGCTTCCTGGACCTTTAAAAATATCTACCTGAGTGCCTGCGGAGAATTTCTCTGAGCTTCTTTGACCTAAAGAATTTTTAGTATATACTCAAAGATTCTTTTCGGTAGGGTAACTATATTACAACGAAAAGGAAAAAATATTCTTTTCGATTTCCTTTAATCAAATATAAGAACTCGCCTTAAAAAAAGACTCGGATCCAAGTCGAAACATGTCGGTAGTATTTAAATAAAGAACATAAAAAACGGAAAAATAATCATTCTAGGTACCGAAAAAATTAATAAATCATTACAAATGAATGTGAAAGCTTAATTCTAAAGTAAGAATAAATTTCCATAACTATTGCTACATTGCTTGGTCCAGTGACCTCAAAAATACACTCCAAATACAATAAACACGGTCCGACTTATTGTCATTGTAATGGGTTGTCGCGTCGAGTTCATCTTAAGCACCCTAGCGCAAGCGCAGTACGTCTAACATGAGAGACAAATATTAGAGAATCAAAGTGGAATCAGGGCTTGGGAATCGATTCCGCCTTCGATTCCACCGGGCGGAATCAACTCCAAAAATTCGATTCTCGAGGACAAGGAATCGATTTTTTCTGAGAATCGGAATCGAGCCCGGGCAAAGATATTATAAGCCTAGATGCGGCACGTGTATAGTTCGAGGAACTAATTGTAGACGGCGCTCCCGGCGAAAATTGCCCGATCCCCCCATGCCTCTCAACCCGAAAACCGCACCCACCAACTACTTTGCCCCTGCAATATTCACCCGTCGAACAAGTCCACCAAAAGCCGATACTAAGTCGGCAAATACTAAATACTTAAAAATACAAAAAACAAATTTTATATCGAGAATTTTGATTTATTATTTTCAATTAATGAATCAATTATTTGAATAAATTTTACATCAAGAAAATATGTAGATGCATAAAATTTACTTCTAAATTGAATTGAAATGTAATTGTATCGTAATAAATATTTTTAGCTGACATCTTTGATTGAAAAAATTAGTCATTTTGCAATTAAAATTTACTGTCT
>NC_046659.1:21702915-21705388 GCF_010883055.1 Belonocnema kinseyi | reverse complement strand
TCCCGTGCCGCATCTATGCTTATAATATCTTTGGCCCGGGATCCCTAATTGTTAAGCTTTCGCATTAAAGTTTAGAAATAGAATTTTTTAAATTTCATAGTTAACAGCCTAAAACATAATAATTCTATCTAACTTTTTTTAAATGTTTAAAATTGGAATTAATACAACGTCTCTCATCAATGGTATGAGATACGCCAAAAAACACAACATTTTTTAATTCAACTAGAAAATTATATATTAGTATATAAGTTATAATTATAAATAAGTATAATGAGAAAATTCAGCAATTAAAAAAGTGTTATTACCCTACCGTTAAAAATCTCCGAGTATTCTCAAGCGAAATAGCCTGGCCAATTTGAGCCTATAAGCAGGGTCGATTTGAATGATTCAGTCACAGAGATAGTCAGAGAGATTTGAGTCCTTTTCAAGGTCCTTTTAAGAGTGATGCGACGGTAATAGAATGTTCCTTTTGCATTCGTCACGTACAGGGCGGGCAGAGTTATTTACAGTAGATGGCCGTCGCTAACCCTACTCTCCCTGTTTAAATTTTTTTTTCAAATTATTAACAGTTTTTTTTAATTGATGAATTTTCTCATTATACTTATTTATAATTGTAGCTTATATAATAATATACAATTTTCTAGTTGAATTAAAACATGTTGTCTTTTTTGGCGTTTCCATTTACGAGAAACGTTGTATTAATTCAAAATTTAAACATTTAAAAAAAAGCTAGATATCTGATATCATCGAAACCCGTAGATTCCGAATTATTCTGTTTTAGGCTTAACAAAGGGCCCTTGAGTTTCGGCTACTCTATTGATATAGCCTCTCTGCTTGTTATTTATGATCGTATTTTTATTTCAATTTCGGAAAGGACATTTTAAAGCCTTTAACACATTTAAACGAGCTACCTGAACCTTTAAATATATCTACCTCATTGCCTTGCGGAGAATTTTTCAGAGCTTCTCAGAGCCTTGAGAATCTTTAGCATATACTCTGAGATTTCTATCGGCAGGGGTTAAAATCCACTAGCGACACAACCTCAAAATTGATCGTAGGTTTTCACCCTTCATTTACCGTTTGGCTCTTAACATTCCTTAGTTATAATTCGAAATATGTGTTTGATAAACGTAAGAGAAAGAATTCGTGGAATTATGAAAAATAAATATTATTTGCAATTTAAACTCGAGAAGTCTAGAATACTTTTTTTGCATTTAAGCTAATGACTACCATCTTACCTCAGATAAATTCATAATTAATGGTATAGATCCAGCCAAATACGAGCCAATCAACATAACAAAAGAAAGCATCCATAGCACAAAAGTCTCATCCATTTTTTAAATAATCTTTCTTCTGTTTTACACGATATTAATATTCACGCCCAGAAGAAAATATAAATTTATACATTTTTTGCTTATTAATAGCTATCTGGTTGTCATAGCATAACTACAGCCATTATAACCCATTTTCCAGATACATTTTTATTTACGTTCCAATTTTTAAATAAAAATCTGGAATAGAAAGATTTATAAACTATATAATGTATAACCACGTGGAGCACATCGACATATAGAAATGGGCCGGTAACGCTCTGGGGAGAACTGAAATGGGCTTTAGAGAGAGAAAAAACATACGAGAGTAAACCTGCCTTTATCTGTTTCAGGACTCTGTCAAGTGAATTGGTGGCACCGGGTATTACCTAAATATTCTGTACGGTTAATTAAAAAAAAGATAAACAATGCATTAAAAATTTGTAGTTATAATAAATTGAATTTTAAAAAACATTTATGTAAAATAACCTGTTTCAGATAGATTATTTTAAAAAGTTGGTAACCTTCAATTCTTCTTGAAACTGGATTGAAAATGCTACAATAATAATCGTTTTGTGAATTCAAAAATAATGTAATAACTGTCAAAAATTTTAAAAATATTTCTATAACTTTAAAAATAACCATTTGTATTGCATAGGTACAAAACTTCATATTTTGAGGTTTTGTTTTTGTTGTAACAATTTTTATTTTACTATATTCAATAACTTTACTTACATATGAAAACATATCCGCATATAAACGCCTTGACAACGCCCGCAAACTACACAGCAAAAACAACGCCCGCAAACTACACAAAAGTGCGATGAACGTCACATTATTGGGGCACTCGTGACACAACGCACGGTCCTGTGCTGCGCCAAACTTCACCCAACGAAAATATTCTCGACCAATCAGCTTTATCTAGAAAGAGAAAGGTCATATGTTTTCTCTCTCTCTCTCTAGAGCGCATTACTGTTCTCCCCACAGCATTACCGGCCCATTTCTATATGTTAGAGCTGCCAGATCGTGGAAGGAAATTACCCCCACCATACCTACCGTTTGGGAGCCGCAAAACAGAAAGTGCATGATTACCACTGTGAGTTCGCATGTAAGCCGAAAATGCACGATTCGACCTCGGAGTTCTGCTGTACGATGATTGCCGA